>NC_139353.1:160285467-160387967 GCF_055883805.1 Amblyomma maculatum | reverse complement strand
GGAACCGCTCAGTCATCCCATTGGTCTGCGGGTGGTAGCTGGAGGTCAATTTGTGATGTGTGGTTGAGGCCTCAATAACTTCGGCTACAATCGTCGACAGAAATGTCCGACCACGATCGCTGAGAAGCACTTGAGGGGCCCCATGACGCAGTACGAGCGATTCCAAAAAGAAGGTCGCGACCTCATGTGCTGAGCCATTAGGCAGAGCAGCAGTCTCAGCGTAGCGTGTTAGGTGGTCGACGGCGGTGACGATCCAGTGATTACCTCGTGCGGACAATGGAAGTGGCCCGTATAAGTCTATGCCAACAATGGCAAAAGGAGTGGCAGGGCAAGGTAGCGGCTGCAGTAGGCCAGCAGGAGGTGAAGTGGGCCGTTTGCGGCGCTGACATCGCAGACAAGAGGCGACGTATTTTGCCACACTTGAGGCGAGGCCTGGCCAAAAGAAACGGGTTTTCACGCGGTGGTAAGTTTTATGAAAGCCTAAGTGACTGGCTGTAGCATCATGGTGGAAAGCCGCCAGGATACGGGTGCGAAGCGCTCTCGGAATAACGGGGACCCAACGGGTGCCTTCAGAGCAATAAATATAACGGGAGAGCACGCCGTTGTCAAGTTTTAACTTTTGGAGTTGTCTGCGCATCCTAGCAGTAGGAGGGTGAGAAGCACCGGTGAGAAGGTTGATTAGGGAAAGACAGTAGGGATCTGCTCGCTGGTGTGAAATATAGGGTTGGAGCTCTGGACGACATTGGGACGTCGAGGGTGCACGCAGGAAGGCGCGAAGAAGCACTAGATAGTGATTCTGGGAGCGGGCAGCGGGAAAGAGCATCGGCATCTCGATGTTTGCGACCCGATTTGAATATGACTTCGAAGTGGTATTCCTGCAAACGCAGAATCCAATGGCCCAGGCGTCCAGCCAAATTTTTGAGGGTTGATAACCAGCATAGAGAGTGGTGATCGGTAACGATCATGAAATGACGGCCGTAGAGGTAGGGGCGGAATTTCTGAACTGCCCAAACGACGGCGAGGCACTCTTGCTCAGTGATGGTGTAGTTGCGTTCCGTTGGTGTTAGAGTTCGACTGGCAAACGCAATTACTTTTTCCCGAGAAGCGGTGTCACGTTGCAGAAGTACGGCGACGATACCGAGGCTGCTGGCATCGGTGTGGAGAATGGTAGCAGCAGTGTCGTCGAAGTGAGCGAGAACAGGGTCCGAAGTGAGGGCATTCTTTAGGGTTTGGAAAGCTTTTTCGCATTCTTCGGACCAAGTGAAAGTGGTACGGTCGGTAAGAAGGCGATGGAGCGCTGCAGCAATGGTAGCGAAATTGCGAATGAAACGGCAAAAGTACTAAGACAGGCCAAGGAAACTGCGTAGTTCCTTAGTCCGCTGAGGACGTGCAAAGTTCAAAACTGCAGCAAGCTTGTCAGGGTCGGGTCGAATGCCATCGCGGCTGACGAGGTGGCCCAAGATCTTGATTTCTTTCTTGGCGAAATTACACTTTTTTGTGTTCAGATGGACACCGGCGGAAACCAGGCACGTTAATACTTGATCAAGGCGGCATAAATGATCAGAAAAAGTCGCAGAGAAAATAACTATGTCGTCCAGGTAGCACAAGCATGTTTTCCACTTAAGTCCTCTAAGAACAGTGTCAATCATGCGCTCAAACGTAGCGGGGGCATTAAAGTCCAAAAGGCATGACATAGAATTCGTAAAGCCCATCGGGAGTAGCGAATGCGGTTTTTTCTTTGTTGGCTTCGTGCATCGGTATCTGGCAGTAACCGCAACGCAAATCCAAAGTGGAGAAATATTCGGCGCCCTGTAGACAGTCGAGGGAGTCGTCTATTCGTGGCATAGGGTAAACATCTTTGCGAGTGATTTTGTTAAGTGCGCGGTAATGAACGCAAAAACGCACGGACCCATCCTTTTTTTTTTGACCAATACTACCGAAGATGACCAGGGGCTAGCTGAGGGCCGGATAATGTCTCGTTGGAGCATATCATTCACATTATCTTTTATGATTTTACGTTCAGATAAGGAAACACGGTAAGGGCGGCGGCTAACAATAGAAGTACCTTCTGTAATAATGCGGTGCTGCGTAGAAGACGTTCGGCCCAAGATCGGAGAAGTGACATCAAAGGAGGCTTGGTGAAGTAATTCCTGCAAAGCTTGGCGGTTAGTCGCAGGAAGGTCAGGATTGATGGTGCCAAAAAGAACACAGAGAGAAGCATCGGAAGAAGCTGCTGGTGAGGAAGAGGGGGCGGTAAGGGTGGTGAGGGACACCGGGTGAATGTCCAGGGCACAAGGAAAACATGTCCCTTTAGTCAGCACAATGGGCTCTGGGGAAGTGTTCGAAGCAGCGACAAGCGCTGTGCCATGCTCAAACCGAACAAGACTTGGTGGTAGCGCGATTCCACGGGTCAGATGGCGATCAGAAGGCACGATTAGCACATCTCCGTTATCAATGTCAGTAGAAGTAAGCGCGATAAGTTGTTCGCATCCAGGGGGCAACACTGAGTTAGTAGCGGCAAGCAGGCGATGACGGGGCTCGGGAGGTTCAGAAGACGGATCGCTCTCGTTCATGTAAATGACCCTGTCGCGACACGAAATGCTGGCTGATGCGGCAGACAGAAACTCCCAGCCTAAAATAATTGGGTGAGCGCACGGTGACATCACGGCAAATTGTACATGGTGGCGGACACCATCAACAAAAACTCGCACAGCACACTTAGCAAAAGGCCGAATTACTGCACCATTAGCTCCACGGAGTTCAGGTCCATCATAAGGCGTTTTCACTTTTCGCAAGCGGGAGCACAAGTCAGTGTGTATCACAGAAACAGCGGCGCCCGTGTCAACCAAAGCCTGAACAGATAAACCTTCAACCCGCACTAAAATAATGTTCCAGGGACGTTCCGGAGGATTTTTGGCATGGTCGAAGAGTGCAGTTTTCCCTCCTAAAACTGCAGTGGTCAGTTTTCCGATAGGCGGGGGGTCGTCAGAGAAGCTTGACAGAGAGGCGAGGTTGAGCGGCGAAAAGGCGAAGGAGAACGGCGTCTTGAAGGCCTGTAACCAGCAGGCGGAGCGGGGCTTTCTGGCGGGGGTGATGAACGTCGTGGATATCAGGGTATGAACGGTGGTTAGAGCCGGAAAAGCGAGGAGGGTAGTCTGCTTCAAATGAGTCGTAGCCGCGGCGTCATTCTGGAGCCTGCGACGACAGAAGCGGGAAATATGGCCTCGGTACCCGCAGTAATAACAAACAGGGAGGGCTGGGCGCCAGTTGGGATAGGTGGCGCCGCGGTAGGTGGTGCCAATGCAGCGATATGAGCAGTGGTAGGCGCCGGTGGCGTAGGCGCTCCAACTGCAGGCGGCAAGGACGTGACCTGGGCGTACGTTGGCACCTGACAGATGGTAGGAGCGACAGATGTTGGGGGGGGAATAGGTCATTGAGGCCAGCTCTTCTTTCACAATGCTACGCAGGCCGGCACTTGAAGGATGTGGCTCAGATGCAGGGCGGCACAAATTACCTTGAGCCGAGAGCTCTTTACGAATTAATCCGCTAATAAACGCGCGGAGGTCAGCGTCGGCAGAGAAACAAATTGAGGTGGGATCAGGCTGCAGGCATATTGACTGTAGTTCGTCAAGGCGTTGACAAGTCGATATGATGGCGTCGATTGTGGTAGGGTTCTGCACGGCCAGGGCGTTATAGGCGAGTGGCCCAATACCTTTAAGGACGTACCGAACCCGCACGGCCTCTGGCATGGTGTCATTTATGCGCCGACAAAGTGCAAGAACATCTTCTATATAAGAGGTATAGGTCTCATTGGACCGCTGAAATCGGGCTTCTAGCTTCTTCTTGGCGTACTCCGTGCGAACAGTAGGAGCGCAGAAAATCTGGCGTAACTTTTGTTTAAAGGTACCCAGTCCGGAATCGTCGATTCATGATTTAGGAACCACGTTTTGGCCACATCCGTCAAATAAAAGGATACATTAATTAGTTTAAGAGAATCGTCCCACCGGTTGAAAGCACTGACCCGGTCGTAGCTGTCGAGCCAGTCATCAGCGTCGTCGCCGCGGAGACCGGCGATCATCTGCGGTTCGCGCTGACGGCTGCTGACGGTCCACATGGCAAGGGTAGCTGGAGTCGAGTTGGTAGAGGACAGAATAGCGGAGTCATGACGATGGTGGTCGGGGTCAAACGGCGGCCAGAACGAAGCTCCAGGTGGATGCAGGTGACGAAGCAGCGGGGAAATCAAGGCGCACCTCCACCACGCGTAAGGTAACGCGAAGGTCGGACTTGGGAGATCAGGCTTTATTGCAGACCTGAAGCCTTGGTCGCACACTGCAGCCAAACACACTCCGCGATGACGATGGGTATCTACAAGAGGGAGCAGGATGAAGATGAAGCAGCATGTTCAGCCGTGTGGAAGATGAAGCGCCACACAGTGCTCACAATACATCCATCCATCCATCCATCCATCCATCCATCCATCCATCCATCCATCCACCCACCCACCCACCCACCCACCCATCCATCCATCCATCCATCCATCCATCCATCCATCCATCCATCCATCCATCCATCCATCCATCCATCCATCTATCCATCTATCCATCCATCCATCCATCCATCCATCCATCCATCCATCCATCCATCCATCCATCCATCCATCCATCCATCCATCCGTCCACCCACCCGTCCGTCCGTCCGTCCATCCATCCATCCATCCATCCATCCATCCATCCATCCATCCATCCATCCATCCATCCATCCATCCATCCATCCATCCATCCATCCATCCATCCATCCATCCATCCATCCATCCATCCATCCATCCATCCATCCATCCATCCATCCATCCATCCATCCATCCATCCATCCATCCATCCATCCACAGCTACCGCTAGCCCCTGCTAGATGTTGTGCCTTGTTTTGTTGCGAAAGCAACACTCCGACAGCTAAAGCGAGACCTCGGGTAGCCGCAGCTACGCCGTGCACGTGAAGAGGCATAGCTACAGTATCCTAATAAAAAAAAATGCCTCCATTGAAAACCTCCCTCCCTCCCTCGACCCTCGGATTCCCAGCCGAGCGGTTTAACCAGCGGAGCCACGCCTAGGTCTGTGAGCAGCGTATCTTCATTCTCCTTCTCTAGCATGATGATGATGATGGCAGCGGTGATGATAGGCTAGTCAGCGGCGTATTTCGGGCGAACGCGTACTCAGTAAGAGAGCTCACTCGGGCCTCTCCTTTCATGTCAGAGAGTGACATTAGGATCAGCCTGCCATGGCATTTGCATTCACGTTAGTCCTATGCCACAGACAGAAGCTGCTTTCATATGGGAGGGAGTTATCAGAATCAGCCTGCCAAAACCTTTTGAATTCTCGTTACCCCTACAACACGCAGGCACGCCCACACGGCTTGGCTGAAGGGGGATTTGTATGTGGGATGGTAGCTTACGCTCTCTCGTCATACCCTTTATATGATGAGCTTAAGTGTCCCCAATAATGTTGCACCTCACACTAGCCGATAGGACGTGACAGGGAAATAATTTAGCAGACAAAAGAAGCTTCCGCTATTTGTTTCGCAATTCAGCTAGGGTTAACCAGAGCTACACCAGAGCCAACAATTTGTTGAGGGATTTGTGACTCGGAAGAGTTTCCGCGAAGGCTGTCGTTTTATGTTCACCCAGATCCCCGATCCGTAATGTCGCCGCTTGGCAAGCTAGACCTGGACTCATTACCACCTTGAAACCGGTGGTTTTAAACTGAAAGTGCTAGCATGCAAATCTAGCATGTGGTACGTTATAGGAAAGGTGCTAGCCAAACTTGACAAATTTGCACGTCTCTCTATGATGCTAGTACTCTGTTAGCTGAATACACGCCCATTTTTGTTATCGCGGTGTATGCCTTATTGCCGATGGAGTATTTAGCTCGCGCAGGCAGGTTTCCGCATGTAACTGTAGTGGTATAGTCTGACACAGTTAAAGTAAAAAGCGAAATAAGCTCATTTGCAACTTGGTTTAGTTCCTTGTACAGCCACTGCAAGGAATCGCAAATATGTGTATGCAATGTTTTTTTTCGCCTTTATTTTCTTTATTTGTACTAAAAAGCTGTACACAAACAATTGGTGGGACCCATAGCCTTTACGGCTAGTAATGCGTCCAAATGAAAAACAAGTACAATGTTACTGCAGACCTTGTACATAAAAACTTCAAAATTAACACACACAATCAATTTATTCCGACAGTTCCGTGAAAATTAGATAGTGTTTTAATGATGCCGAAAAGGTTTTTTTTTTTTCCTTGCCTTCATTTGGGACTTCATTCCACACATGGGCTCCACTATATTCTAGGAGTCTCCGGCCGTACATATTATAACAAGGTGGTAAATTAAATAGGTTGTTAGTTGCAGCTCTCGTTTGTTTCATTGGTAATCTAAGTAAACTAACTGGCAGGGGGTTATATTTTATTACAGTGTTTACTATTTCAGCTATCTTCAGTTTATATGCCATAGTTTTGTCTTTCTGTTTTATTTCTTTAGATATTCCAGATATGTAATTATGGTTCTATGAATACTGTGTTCTATCAGAGTGCTGTCGTGACGCTGGGACCAAGTCGACCCGGCCTTCACTTGGTAGCGTGCAGAGACTCGGGGTTGATGAAGGATTGAATCTTCGAAGTTGGTAAAATATATACAAGCAGGTTTAATGGCACTTTGAGAAAACTTATTTACGTGATTATTTACATGAAAAAGAAGGGTACATCAGCAAAATGGCAAGCGTTAAGAGTTCATAGCGAGAAGCGTCTGGATGAGCCGTTTACCCAGGGCTCAGAGCCTCATTTCGTGCTCTGCAATGTCCTTAAAACCCCCTATGTCCAGCCCCTCTCTGAAGATGCTGACCAACCAGTTCCAGGGAACGCCCCTCAGATATCGGCATCCAATCGAACACATCACTGCATTGATGGTCTGATGCACTGACTGGTCCGGCATTGTTTCGTTGGGCGTGGTCACTTGTTGGCGGGAAGAGCTTGGGAACGGCGAGGAGGTACATTTCTATTCTTCAGCAAAGATTCGATATGCTGGTTCCGGTAAGTGGATTTCCTTCTCAGAAACCCAAGTGCACGTGCGCGCCACATACTGCTCCCAGCATTGTCCCTTTCCGACAATTGCAAATCTTTCTTGCATTCCCGGGAAATCATCTAATGGCCGTAATCACCTTGCTCCTTTCTTGTCCTGTACGTCAGCGGACGTGTCACTCTGTCGTCTCCTTTGGACAGTAGGCATTCCTCACTGAACGATAGCGCTTCTCGACGGGAAGGGTGAACAATTGAACGAAAGCACTTCCGGCTATTTCCCGCTGGGTGACATTTCTTTGTATTTTTCTAGACGTTCCCTTGACAGGGCCAATTTGGCATTTGCAGGGTCTCAACAAAGCAAAACAGGCTTACACAAAAGGATTCATGGAAACAGGCTCACTTAGAGCCCTTGTACCAACAGCACATATCCACAGCACTTATCCATGCCCACAGGCGAACAAAAGAGCGCAAGTGCGGATGATGCACGGTCATAACAGCCTCCTCCCCTGCCAGAAGAGTCTCGGAGGGCAGCAGTCGCAGCTGCTGCATGAAGAGACGACTTAATGGCCTGCACATGTACGCTTGAAGCTCGCTGTTGCTTGTCGCGTTGTCTTGATTGTCGTAGGCCAAATTGCTTGAGCTGTCTGAAACTCAACCACATGTCCAAGCAAGCACTCGGCTCCCGTCTGAAGAGACCAGGCTAAAAGAAAACTGCCATCGTTGTTCGGGAAAAGCCCACACTCAAGACGCTCAGGACCCACGTATGCCTAGAAGACCAAACGTGCTGCTTTACATAGTCACACATATACAAGCGCACGAGAAAAAAAAAAAGAACCTGAGTATCAATTTGGATACATGGTGAGGAACACCTCGGACCGCTTAGAAACAGCGGCTAAGCGCGTCCGCGTTCCCATTTAACTTCCCCTTTTTGTATCTTATTTCAAAATTGTACTGCTGTAAAATCAAGCTCCACCTCAGAAGGCGACTGTTCTTCGATGTCGCAGTTTGCAGCCAAGCCAGGGGACAATGGTTCGTCTCTACGGTGAATTTGGCCCCTCCAAGATAGCACTGCAATTTTTGAATGGCCCACACATTGCAAGCGCACTCTTTCTCTGACGCGCAATAAGCCCTCTCTCTAGAACTCAGTTTTCTGCTCAGGTAGAGCACGGGGTGCTCATTACCGTCGTCATCTCTCTGGCAGAGAACAGCACCTAGCCCTCGATCACTGGCATCACACTGGACCGTGAATTCTCGGTCATAGTCTGGAGCTCGCAATACCGGACGGCTAATCAGCACAGCCTTCAAGTTTACGAAGGAGGCTTCCTTTTGTTCGTCCCAGACTACATTTGTCGGTTCTGTCTTGCGGAGAGCGTCGGTCAGAGGGCTAGCCAAAGCTGAATAGTTAGGGATGTAGTGATTGTAGTATCCAGTCAGACCCAGGAATGCTCGAATTTCCGTCTTCGTGCTCGGCCGCGGGTAGTCTGCTACCGCAGAAATCTTAATCTCGCTGTGTTTCCTGAAACCTTGACCTACATTGTGACCCAAGTAGTCCACGGTCGCCCTTGCCAGGCAACATTTCTCGGCCTTTACGGTTAGTCCAGCTTGACGCAAAAGGCTCAGTACAGCTCTTAGATGTACCATATGGTCCGCCCATGAGTCGGAAAAAACCGCAATGTCATCTAAATAAGGCACCGCGAATGTTTCACACCCCTTTAAAACCCTATCCATGAGTCGGGAAAAACAAAATGGAGCATTTTTGAGCCCGAAACTCATCATTGTTGGCTGGTAGCTGCCCGTCGGAGTGACGAAAGCCGCGTATCTGCTGGCGCGTTCAGTGAGCGGTACTTGCCAGTATCCTCGAGTAAGGTCCAGCGTAGTCACATATGCCGCTCTACTGACCTGTTCTACTCTCTCCTCAATATTCGGAATAGGATACACTTGATCCCTGGTGAGAGAGTTTAGCTTTCGGTAGTCTACCACAGGCCTAGGGTCTTTACCTGAAGCTTCTACTAAGATCATAGGCGAAGCATAATCGCTTTCCGAGGGTTTTATTACTCCCAATTCCAGCATGCGAGTTACTTCCCTATCCAGAATTTCTCTTTGCCTTGGAGAAAATCGGTAGCACCTTGATCGCACTGGCACGTCTGAAGTCAGCTCAATATCGTGCTCAGTCAAATCAGTCCTGCCTGGCCTGTCCACGAAGCAGGCCTCAAGCTCTGTTATTATCTCGCCCAGATCAGACAGCTGAGATTTCTTTAGTTCTCCTATCTGCTCCGTCGTTTTGAGAAGCTCCTGTATCATGGGAGCATTGGCTTGCTCCATAGCTAAGTCCTCTCGGGTTCCACTTAGAAGTCTCGTGAGATTACTAGACACTGGCGGCAAGAGGTTACTCTCAAGAACGTCCTCATTCCGTGTCTTATCAAGCTCACTTTCACGTTGATTTATCTGAGATGCCTCGCTCTCAAAGTTTTCTGACCCGCTATCTTCCACATCGAGCACTGTTTTAACTGCCGTTTCCTCCGCTGCGGCTTTTTCTGGAATGAGCAGTGTAGCTTGTTCTCGCGCCTTTGAACGTGTTAAGGCTTGCACAACTCTGTCTCCGAAAAGGATGCCCCTCTTTCGCAGTAGCATGTCCGATTCGTTGGAGAACAAATACGGATAGCACTTAGGAAGCTTTCCTGAAACGGCAGCCTCGGTTGTTAACTCGCCGAAAGGGCCCTCGATGACCACGTTCGCGATTGGCAAGCACACACTCTGTTCCTCCACTACCTGGCGGATCCATGCACGCTGTCCTGTATAGTCGGAAGGCGACACATATGCCGGATGGACAACATCCATCGTTGCGGCCGAATCGCGCAGTACCTTGCAAGGCTTCCCGTTGACTGCTAGGTCATGCAGGTAGGGTTCCAAAAGCTGCATATTTTCATCGCAGTCACTGACATACGAGAAAGCAATCTTTTCTTTCCGGCAGTTGACGGCAATGTGACCCTGCTCATTACACCTAACGCATGCGAGCGGCTTCCTAGCCCCAAGCTTGTTCTTTGTGTTCTGCGCGTTGGTCACTACCCCACTTTTCTCACTGCCGTCCTTTCTAGGGCGTTTGCCTGAAGAAGCCTTCCTTTCTTCGTTTGCAAATCTAGCAAAGTGCCTTTTCTGACGGTTATTCACACTGAACTTGGGATTGCGGGGCCTATCCACTGCTGGGTTGCTGAATTGTCGGCGCGAAGCATACTCCTCAATGAGTTCGGCAGCTTCAGTTGCAGACTTAATTTCGCCTCGGTCCTGTAACCAATTTCTTTCTTTTTCTGGGAGGCAGTTATAAAACTGCGCCAAAAGAATTCGCTCGACTACAGCGTCCCTATCAGTGTAGGAATCTGTGCTCTTTAGCCACTCGCCCAAATACACTCTTAAATTGTACAGGAATTCAGGGTAACTCTCGTCCCTGGACTTAGTATCGTTCCGAAAACGTTGTCTGAACGCCTCGGCGCTAAGCCTATACTTTCTCAGAAGGCAAGCTTTGACCTTCTCGTAGTTGTCCGCGTCCTCCTTGCTTAGCCGCGCGACAACCTCCGCTGCCTCGCAGGGCAGAACCGTCAATAATGTCTGAGACCAAGTGTCTCGCTGGAAGGACAGTTTTTCGCAGGTTCGCTCAAAGTTAGCTAGATACAGACCGATATCCCCTGATATCACATATGGCTGCATGTACTTTGACATCTTGAAATCTGCCTCCTTGTTGAGAAGAGGTACCGCTAGCTGGGGACAATTGCCCGACCTCTTGCTCAACTCTACTTCTAATTTCCGGAGCTCAATTTCTAGCTCCAGCCTTCTTGCTTCTCTTTCAATTTCAATTTCACGCTCACGCCTCTTTTCCTCTTTGTGCCGCTCTTTCTGCTGTCTGAGCTATTCCTTTTTTTGACCGATGAGGTTCCATGCTTCACTGAGCTCCTCATCATCGGTTCCCAAATCAGTGATTGCCTTTATAATCAAGGGTTTTCGTGCCAAACCACTTGTATCAATTCCCAATTCCTCACACAATTGCAACAGTTCCGGTTTCAGCAGCTTTTGTAGGTCCATGATCGCTCCGAGTGTCGGCTACTTCCAAAACAACTGTGCAAACTACCAAACCTAAAGGCGTTTCCACACTCTTTTTACCAGTTCTAAAATCTAACCCTGTTCTAGAACCTGGTCCACATCAGAAGAAAAGCCAAGCACTCACCCACACATGCGATCGATGTTTCGAGCTGCTTTCTTGTTGGCCGATTGTTGCTCCTGCTTGTTGCTTGAGATGCCACCTCCGATCACAAGATGTTGTGGCTTGTAGCTTCAGATCCACCTCCAATCACCAGATGTTGTGGCTTGTAGATTCAGATCCCAACGCTGGTCACCAGTTGTTGTGACGCTGGGACCAAGTCGACCCGGCCTTCACTTGGTAGCGTGCAGAGACTCGGGGTTGATGAAGGATTGAATCTTCGAAGTTGGTAAAATATATACAAGCAGGTTAAATGGCACTTTGAGAAAACTTATTTACATGATTATTTACATGAAAAAGAAGGGTACATCAGCAAAATGGCAAGCGTTAAGAGTTTATAGCGAGAAGCGTCTGGATGAGCCGTTTACCCATGGCTCAGAGCCTCATTTCGTGCTCTGCAATGTCCTTAAAACCTCCTATGTCCAGCCCCTCTCTGAAGATGCTGACCAACCAGTTCCAGGGCACGCCTCTCAGATATCGGCATCCAATCGAACACATCACTGCATTGATGGTCTGATGCACTGACTGGTCCGGCATTGTTTCGTTGGGCGTGGTCACTTGTTGGCGGGAAGAGCTTGGGAACGGCGAGGAGGTACATTTCTATTCTTCAGCAAAGATTCGATATGCTGGTTCCGGTAAGTCGATTTCCTTCTCAGAAACCCAGGTGCACGTGCGCGCCACATACTGCTCCCAGCATAGTCCCTTTCCGACAATTGCAAATCTTTCCTGCATTCCCGGGAAATCATCGTAATCACCTTGCTCCTTTCTTGTCCTGTACGTCAGCGGACGTGTCACTCTGTCGTCTCCTTTGGACAGTAGGCATCCCTCACTGGACGATAGCGCTTCTCGACGGGAAGGGTGAACAATTGAACGAAAGCACTTCCGGCTATTTCCCGCAGGGGGACATTTCTTTGTATTTTTCTAGACGTTCCATTGACAGGGCCAATTTGACATTTGCAGGGTCTCAACAAAGCAAAACAGGCTTACACAAAAGGATTCATAGAAACAGGCTCACTTAGAGCCCTTGTACCAACAGCACATATCCACAGCACTTATCCATGCCCACAGGCGAACAAAAGAGCGCAAGTGCGGATGATGCACGGTCATAACAGTGCACAGAATATTAATAAAAGTGAAAGAAAGTTTCTTTGGAAAATTTTCTGAAAGTCTAATTCATCGATTTCAGCAGTGGGGATAAAGACGATGACATAGTATTTAGGAACACAACGTATAAAGAAGCCTACTCAAAAACCATTTTCGCTCGACCTGTTTGACAACTGGTTGCTTTTCAAGGATAAAATTTCCTAATTAATAAGCAAGTACGTCTCGCTGATTTCTATATCGAAAGACAAAAATAAGCGTTAGTTTAGTAGGTCTCTTCGAAAAGTCAGTTCAGTTAAGTCGTTCAGTCGTGTCCGACTCTTCGTGACCCTATGGCCCATATCACGCTACGCTTGCCTGTCACTTAATATCTTCCTAACATCACATAATTTCATCTGCAGCGCCTCGAGGATGCCATACGGAGGATGCCATACGAAGAGTACGGATTAAAAAAAAAGTGCTTGTAACAAAATGCAAAGGGTACGTGTAATCCATCAGCTAAGCAAAAATACAATGTCTTAAGTAATACTGCTGTGCAATATTCGACACTAAAGATCAATATTATTCTAACGAGTTACCTTCCCTGCTTAAACAAATTCAAAGAAATTCTGAAAAGTGATATATCGTTCCACGGCGATGACGATAACATTCTTACAAACAGAATTCTCATCCGCATTAATGGCATTCTTTTCGTCCATATATATTCACCAAGGAAGATCATTTCAGCGTTCTTTTTGTAGAATAACTTGCTTGCAGATACATGGAGCCCATAAGTATCACTCGCGAAGGCATTGCTCACCTGTTAAAATTATTAAAATTCAACATATTAAGGTATAAATATCATAAATGCAAAATATTAAAAAAATACTCTTTCCAATTCGAGCCACATTCTTTGTCAAATCTTCGAGCAGTCACTCTTTCACCAGCTGTCTGAAAGATTGCCAAGGCTATTCCAATTGATACAACCGGATCTAGACACTTACTTGATAATTATCGGCCAATTTCACTAACTTGTATATGCTGTAAGCTACTTGAACACGCGACTACTTCTAACATTACTGCCATTTGGAGTCGGATAACTTTTCCTTCGTCAATCAGCATGGTTTTAGAAAAGATTTTTTATGCGAAACAAAATTTTTTTAATTTACTACTGATCTGCATTTCATTATCAACGCTAACCTTCAAACTGATTGCATCTTTATTGATTTTTCACGTTTTTCTCTCCGATTAGATTCATGCACGTTATTATGACTCCGCAACTTCTTGTCCCTTCTCCAACACTGGACAGTTGTCAACAACACGTCATCATCGCTTTCTTATATCACATCAGGCGTGCCACAGGCCAATGTTCTAGCCACTTTGCTTTCAATAATCTATATCAATAATTTGATAGTAATATATCATCGAGTATCAGGATTTTTGCAGAGTATTGCATTTTGTACCGCCCCTTCGTTACTTAAAATGTTCTTCCCGCTGTTCAGAGGGATCTTTACATCATAAGCCAAGGGCGTAACAAGTGTAATATGAGTCTTTATGTATCAAAGTTTCAGACGATTTCCTTTAGCGGTAAGCGGATAATACTTTTTCGTTACCGAACTAACAATACTACGATTACCCATGCCTTAAATGCAAATACTTTGACGTTCATCTAGCAGCAAACCTCAACTGGTCTTCTCACATCACAGCCGTCTGCATTGTCTTCTAAAACACTATGGTGTTTACGTCGAAATATATTAAAATCACCTAACATCCGCATATTGGTCTACCTAGGTCTTGTACGTCCCCAACTCGAGTTTGCGTCGTCTGTTATCCTCATTGAAGCTATTCAGCATCGTACAGCAAAATTTATATGCAGAAACTATGACCGCAGCGCAAGCATAACACAAATAAAACGTGACCTTAAACTTGAGTCAATATGTATTCGCCGTTCAGTCTCTCTTTCATGGATATGTGTACAATACTGTTCCGTGTCCCCTTCCACACACTGCTACTTCACGGTTACATAACGAACTTAGTTTAATGCGTATCGTCATGACAAAATTTATAAAAATTACACGTGGTTATCGCTGCTTCCGTTCAATTCTCAAGCTGTTTTTTTTTCTTTCTGATGGTTGTGCAGTTTACCGTTCTGATTTACATTTCTCCGCTGTGTTTTATATTTCGTAGGTTGCCTTTGATGGTTACTTTTTCGTTCCTGTGCTTTATTTTCGTCTGCTAAGCTTTCGAATTATAAATGTGTTTTTTACTGCTTTTAAGCTGTCATTTTATTTTTTTCTATGTTTCATTGGTGTCTAATATTCATATTTTGTTCTAGTCTGCATCAATAAGTATTTATTCGTCGCCCCCTTTCTTAATGCTCCCAATCGGGGCTTGTAATATATTTTCAATAAAGATATCGATAAGTAAACCCACCATTAACAAATACCAGTTACAGACGAAAGCAACCAGGGCTTAAGCCCGAAAACGAGTAAGCCGGAAACATTGCTAGAATTAATGAAAATATTTCTCGCTCACTCTTCTATCTACACCTAACGATCATTAGTGGGAAACCACAAGGAGAAGTGAAATATCTTAAACGTTTTCTGGCAGAATCTGGCAAATATAAAATATTTAAAATTTAAAATATTGCTTTCAGTGGTTTGCAATATCTATGTGATGTTGCGAATTATCAGTGCACCGAGATTAAGAAGGCACGGCGTGGCCGCTGATTGCACGTAACTAATTGTTCCTGTGCAATTAGTAGTGAAGATAGTTGCTTAAATCAAGTCTGGCCGGCATACTTGCAATATGCCGCTGCGGTTCGCGATAAAGGGGTTTCGAGTACCACAAATTTACAGCTTGAGCTCAGTTTGTGTGGTACAAAACACAACATTATCGTTGGTGGACTCAACAGCACGTTATCTATTTTGTTTTAAATTTCTGAACGCGTGAAGCACAGAATATCTTGTTTAGTGTTCGGCGTCTTGGTTGTTGCCGTAATCATTTTATATTGCCTCCTGACAATCAAGGCTGGTCAACTCCTGAGTTTTAGTCAATGGCTGCTCGAAGATTATTGAAGTGCGAACGTGCTTGGGCTGGAAAATGCGGAAATGAAATAATAGGCATAAAACTGCTGTTTACATTAGGCAGCCAACACATAATAGCATACGCCACATTCTGCTTTTGCCTTCATGCAGCGATACTCACAAGTCATTCGTTGTGCGTCCTTTGCAAAAAATAATATTTTACGGTTAACATTAGCCAATTTATATTAATATTCGGATGAGATGCAGCAGGATGACTGGGTTAGAAGTTTAATGAATCAAAACGCATCAGAGCTTGGCAGCAAGAATTGCTGCTGAGGACCGTTCGGACCATTTTCTTTTCACCAATGTGTCTTCAATATATATTTGATGACGCCGCAACGCATGCGCTGGTGTCTAAAATCGGAAATTGGGAATTGCACATACGAAAAGCAGCTTAAAATATTTCTTGTATTCAAGGATTCGCTTTTTCCTCACAGGTTGGGGTAAGATGTATCTAGGACAGTGAAAGGTGGCTGGTCCAACACAGCTTCTGCTATGCCCTTAAATAACGGACAAAAACTGTTAGAGAGCTGCAGACATAAAGCCCCAGATAGATGCTATAATGAATACCTTCATTATGTTAAATCTTCTTCTAACAACGGATCCTCACTAATGAAATCATTGTACAATTTAAATATTTTTTGGACTCTTTCTTTTCGAATAGGACAAACAGAAATGGAGGAACGAAAATCCCTAAACATAACGATCCTATTCAGCTGCGAGGAAAGACCGATGATGACGTTACATAGCATAAAGACAATCGAAAGAAAAGACGTTAAGAGCAGCTGTCACTCCATGCTCATTCATTTTCGCGAAGGTATCGTGCAGTGCACCAAATAAACTTGGCTCATATTTTGTTTCACATATCTGTTTTCGTATATATAAATCATAGCCTCGTCTGAAGTTTTGAATTCAGCCGAACGTGCTCTGTCAACAGGATAATGCAGATAGATGTTCTCGAAGAAGATCCGAGCAAGCCTGCTTTATTTTTCTAAATGGTTAGGTTACTGAAAGTGGTAATAAAAAAAAAAAAACTCTGCGAGATGTAGAGCTATCGTTAGAAGGAAAAAAACATCGGATGGTGTTAGCAGCCTCAGAAACAATACAAATAATTAGGGTGATGGAGAATATTTATACAGCACTTCACTGCAAATATTGTATGACGGACCAAAATGTTAAAAAAGCAATACTAAATATTGGGTCATAACTGGTTATTGAACTTTGCTATTCGAGGAAATATTGTTACCATAAATTGCTCCTAATTTCTTAGCCTTGCTTTCGCCGATAACTACTTTTTGTGATGTCATCTGTATGCTTCGTTCCTAAAGCACTTGCAATTTCTGTACAATTCTTCCCCGGAAATCATCTTGAAGTCTTCAATAATATCTCTTTTAAACCTGTCTTTTGCGCCTGCCAGCACCTTGGTTTCTGTGAACCTTGGTACACAATGGGTGCCCCTCAAGTCCTGTTGATTGTCGTCCGTTTTACAACGAGAGCAATGGGTCGCAAGGTTTCCTGGAGACGACAATGCGGCACACGAATTTCTGTGTTCCCTTAACCTCTTATTAAGGCATCGGCCCACGTAGGCCTGCTCACATGTCAGGGGAGTCTTGTACACAACACCTCTGCGGCAGTTGACAAAGCGCTCCCTATACAGCTCGTCGCATCCTTCCTGAGTCTCTCGTTTCATTCACCTTCCTGCACATACTTTTTAACTTGTTTGGTGCGGACAGCACGACCCTAATTTCGAATTGACTGGCTATCTTCTTAATACTGTGTTATATGCGATATACGTAGGGCAGGGCAACAACCTGTCTTCTCTTTTCAGTCTCTTTACGTTCTCTTCTTCGGGAGCGCATATTCTTTAAACAGCTTTTAGCCACAGATATCAGCATGCTCCTCGGATATCCGCTTCGTTTCAACCTCTCAATCTGTATGTTGACACTGTCGCCCATTAAGTGCGGGCAGGATTTGATCATAGCCTGTCGTAAACAAGACACAGCCAGCCCCCTCTTAATCAACTTAGTATGACCGGAGTCGTATGGAAGAAGGCCTTTTTCCCCTCCCTCGTGTCCCATAAAACCAACATTTGTGGTCTTCGTGCAGCACAAGTCTGATATCCAGGTACTGGATCTTTACATTTTCTGGTTGCACAAAGCTGAACTCAAGCCCCGGATGGGCTTTAGCGAATAGTGCCACAATGCTCTCAACCTTGCTCTCTGTGTAATCTTCATACGCAGGCAAACCAAAAACTCATCGACATATCGAAATGCCTTAGCTACTCGAGCTTCATTCATGTGATCAAAAAGTGCCTTATCATCGTTAGCAAGGAAACGTCACTCAATAGAGGAGCAATTAAAGTATGCAAAGTCCATCTTTTTGCTCCAAAACACTTCACTCAAACTCAACATACAAGGATCGGAGGTAGAGCTTTAAAGACCTAAAAACCGGTCAGTGCTCATTCCACTTTCATTCTGAAACTTCACTGCACCGCAGACATCTCTTGCTTCTTCGACAGCGAGGATGGCCAAATGCTGTGGAATGTTGTAATATAGATCTTTTGCGTCAACAGAGAAACATTTGATAGTCATTTGGCTATTATCGCTGTCGAAGAAGCAATAGATGTCTGCGGTGCAGTGAAGTTTCAGAATGAAAGGGGAATTAGCACTGACTGGTTTTAGGTCTGTTGAAGCTCTACCTCCGACCCTTGTATGTTGAGTTTGAGGGAAGTGTTTTGGAGCAAAAAGATGAAATTTGCATAGGTTCTTCAATTTCTCCTGTTTTGAGTGACCTATTCCCTGCTAAGGGTGATAGAACACTTTTTAATCACATGAATGAAGCTGGAGTTGCTAAGGCATTTCGATATGTCGATGATTTTTTGGTTTGCCTGCCGTATGAAGATATGCGACCCCGTCTGTTTAAAGAATATGCGATCCCGAAGAAGAGAACGTAAAGAGACTGAAAAGAGAAGACAGGTTGTTGTCCTGCCGTACGCACATGGCATATAACACAGTATTAAGAAGATAGCCAGTCAATTCGAAATTAGGGTCGTGCTGTCCGCACCAAACAAGTCAAAAAGTATGTGCAGGAAGGTGAATGAAACGAGAGACTCAGGAAGGATGCGACGTGCTGTATAGGGAGCGCTTTGTTAACTGCCGCAGAGGTGTTGTGTACAAGACTCCCCTGACATGTGAGCAGGCCTACATGGGCCGATGCCTTAATGAGAGGTTAAGGGAACACAGAAATTCGTGTGCCGCATTGTCGTCTCCAGGAAACCTTGCGACCCATTGCTCTCGTTGTAAAAGGGATGACAATCAACAGGACTTGAGGGGCACCCATTGTGTACCAAGGTCACCGAACCCAAGGCGCTGGCAGGCGCAAAAGACAGGTTTGAAAGAGAGATTATTGAAGACTTCAAGATGATTTCCGGGGAAGAATTGGTTAATGCGTGAGGGTTCCGTCGGTGGCGCTCAACAGGAAGGAGGTGACACTTCTCCGTTTGGACAATGTGACAAGAACTTAGACCTAATTTGTCATTATTTTCGTTTTATTTTCATTTATTCTTTTCATTAGGAATTTCTTCGCATTTTTTCTGAATCTTTTGTTTGCTTCTTCATATTGTAACCCCACGTTTTTTGTTAAGCTTGCTTCTTCTTCGTACCACAAAAACGGGCAGTTGGTAGCGAGCGCATTATCTGTGTTAACGTCTTGGTTTAATTCTCTTGTGCGTGTATTGTTTTTGTGTATAACCATGCAGCGCCGGAGGTCGTCGGAAACTATCCTTGGATCACGAGGGACGCAATCCACGCGCGCGGTCAAGTAAAGCGAATACGCCAATAGATCAAGATCAAAGGTGTAAGTGAACCGAAAAAGCTTAAGTTGGTAAAGGCTGTTGAAACGCTCAGGCAAGCTACGAAGCAAGCGAAGGACCATTATTTCATTGTGACCTTCTCGAACTTTTTGAGAAATACTACTCATAGGATTTGGAATCATTTTCGGGACCATAAGAAGGCACCATCCGACTGTCACCAGAAGAAAAGGCTAGAACTGCTAACATATACAATAATTTTTTCTTCTCAGTTTTCACTAATGATAACGAAATCTGCCCAGAACCTCGCGCATTGCCCACTAACTGTATGGAAACTCTCAGAATTACATATGACGGTATTTTAACCTTCTTCTCAGACTACAACCTAAACAAGCGACCGGCCCTGATAATACTCCCCATGAGTTTTTAAAAAGGTACGCGGAGTGGTGTAGCAGATACCTAGGAGTTATTTTTCGCAAATCTGTTTCATCGTCAAGATTGCCAAAACTGTGGAAAGTAGTAAAAATAATACCTATCCACAAATCAGGGGACACAGCGTCGCCCGTAAGCTATAGACCAATATCATTTACAAGTACATCATGTAAACTTGTCGAACATATCATTTCGAAGCATGTATCCAGTTTTCTTGAGAGCAATAGCATGTTGATACCTCAACAGCATGGATTACAACGCGTGCTCTCAACCGTTACTCAACTAAGGTTGTACATGACCTAGCACTTAGCATTAATAACTGTAGCCACACAGACATTGTGATGTCCGATTTTTCGAAAGCTTGGTATCACAACACTAAGTTACTAGGAAAACTAATAACCTTTATCGAAGATGGAGAATTACTATCCCGGTCAACGGACTTTCTGTCACATCGCTTCCAGTAGGTAGTTTTCGAGCATGTCCCATCCAAAACAGTACCCGGAACATCGGGAGTTCCCCAGAGATCAGTTCTTGGATTACTAATATTTCCGCTTTTTATCAATGACATAACTAACAACATTAACTGTAGCATTAAACTTTTCAGATGGCTATTATTTACAAAACAATCAACGCCCATGAAGATTACCTGTCGCTAAATAGTTCCCTCACAAAAATAACCGAATGGTGTAGCACATGGCAAATGAATATACAAACTCAAAAATCTGTCTATATGACCGTAATAAGAAAAAAGCACCCGTCGGGCTTTTCGTACACAAAAAACGGTACGCCATTAACATAATTAAGTTAGACACCATAAATGTTTAGGTATCAAGCTGTCATCTGACCTGAGATGGGACTCTCACATCCTTAACATCACATCAACTGCTTTGCGAAAACTTTTTGCATACGTAGAGGCCTAAGATTCACACTAGTAGCCACGAAACTTCTAGCATACACAAGTATCGTAAGGCCAATTTTAGAATACGCGAATACTGTCTGGTTCCGTCAATCAGTAACAAACAAAAATCCTAGAAGCCGTTCAGAGCAAGGCAATAAGGGTAATATATAACAAATACAAACGCACCGATTCTCTGTCATTACGTGCAGCTTCATGGAGCCTTCCTACCTTATCATCGAGGGCACAACAAGC
Source organism: Amblyomma maculatum (assembly GCF_055883805.1). Lineage (NCBI taxonomy): Eukaryota > Metazoa > Arthropoda > Arachnida > Ixodida > Ixodidae > Amblyomma > Amblyomma maculatum. The sequence continues at coordinate 160,367,099 of NC_139353.1, read as the reverse complement.
GCGCCTGAAGTTTCTGTTTCCGTTATTGCAAAACGCTACAAACTAGACTGAGAAATAAATATACATAACCTTGCCAGAACCACGACAATCACAGCACAAGCACTCGTATACATTAACCGAGTGCTTCTGTCAAACTGATACATTGACACATTCAAGCATTCCTTCTTTCCTCTCGCCATCAGTGAAGGAAATCGCTTAGATCATCGCTTTACTGGCTCGAAATCTCTATCTTCATTGCTATCAGAAGTAGAGCATTTAATAAATTCATGATAGTGGTGCAAGAGCCGTACCTGCCACCTGTTGATAGGAAAACGGTTACGTGTACAGTTTTGTGATTTACGCGATGTACTTTGCATTGTGAAGTTGTTTTTTATTGCTGATCTTTTTGCTTTGCACGTGATTTTAGCGCACGTAATGTTTCCTCTTTTCGCGTACGTGTACGTTAATGTCCTGTTGTGCTGCCCGTGAATGATATGTACATATGTTCTCTGCTTGAAATGTACTAAAAGCCCCCTGCTATGGTCTTGGAAGATGACCGGCAGTATTGTAAATAAAAAAATAAAAAATTGAAACACATTACCATGTGAGATCACTTAGGTACTAGTTCTCAGTTTGAAAATGCTACATTGAATTACCTTGCGGTAAGTGTTGACTTCTATAGCCCTCGATTGTTCTCCGAGATTTCATTTTCATTTTTCTTGTATTACGCTTGCTAGTGCACTTACCTTTGTTTTTCGGCATCGGTTTTTTCCTTGCAATGCTAAATTTCTATTCCAAAATGTCCTTTATGCCTTATGTAGTGACCTGTTATGTATCGTTTACAGCGCGTGTATTTCCCCTCTGTTCGTGCTTGAAGTATGAGTGCACGGTGTAATCATGCAAAACAAAATATCCGCCCTGTAAGTGCCCCTGAGCCAACAGTATCAATAGATAATAAATAAAAATAAATTGCACCAAAGGTCACGTTATTTCATTTTCATGAACATAAGAGACACTTTTATCTTGCTTTAGTGGTTGTTGGCTCTCCTTGCCTTATCTTAAACAAGCCCCTCATTTTGACCCATGCATTTGTTTGCTTATTAGCTTTTAAGTCACATACCTCTTCATTTATCGGGCGACACTGCTCCGCGCTGTAGTTATCGGAACAGTCTGTAAGAGCAGTTTCGAAGGTAATCTTGATGTTCCACCCATCAACTCTCTGTTAAAGAAGAAGATATGTCACAGCCTGGAATTAGGCACTTTTGGGCTAGCCCATATCACCAGGTTTTTTGGTTCATGTTGACTGATGCTGAGGCATTAGAACCTTTGATGTAAACCTGGTTTCTTTGTTTGCTACCTGCAGAGTATTTGGTAAGCAGTTATAGCCTCCTGTAGGCACCGAAGAGGCAGAGCAACAGTCAACGAAGTGAATTTTAATTTGAAGTCTGCCAAAATATTTGTAAGCCTTACTATGGGGGCGGGGGGGAAGTATATTACACGAATATCACGAAGGACAACTACCAGCTAGCAAACCCTATCCGTCGTAGGTATGCATCCGACGTGTGTTTTACCCGCTGTGGCAGAAGGCTCGCTTAATCAAGTATAGAAATCTTAAACAGCTACCAACATCACCAAGAAGAAACAGAAATAAAGGAATTGTGCTATAGGCGCAAACCGCACCCACACACAGACACACAATACAGTTAACGGGACAGAATTGAGATAAAAAGGGCCATATGTACCCACATATACAAGGTCTTGTCGTGTCATGCTCTTGTAAACCCTTGCGTTTTTGTGCAAGAATTCTCTTTAATTTCAACCTAGGCAATTTAATGAGGCATTTCTATGTACAAGGTAAAGAACCATAAATCATACATTATGATATGAAGCATGAACCATGGCAGTGTTATTTGAGTGCACCACGGCTTATAGCATGTATTTGGGTACTTGACATTTCAATAATAAAGCACTTGTTTGTGCCACTCAGGCCTGTTACCTCCCCTGCATCTGTGAGAATTACAGCGTTTTCATGGAAAGATAAACTTTCACTAACCAGCCTTAAGAGGGTAAATATGTAAGCAATTAGGTGCGATATATCAGTATCTTAAATACAAGAGCGGACACGGGACAAAGGGAGGCGATAACACAGCGCAGTACTTGCAACTGAAATGTGGTTGAAAATATTCACGGCTGTTATTGACAGATGCCGCATGTATACTCAAAACCTGATAAGATACCATGAAGAACAAAAACCAAAATAAGACCTTTTGCGAACATAGATCAACGCGCAAAGAATAGTTGGCAAAAGGCTCACCATGAATGATACGAGGTGTACACGGAAACGTTACAAAAAGGCTCAAAGCTTGAAAGACCGACGGCCACCGCAGAAGGAATCCAGCCATAAAACAGCAGCAAAAAGGAAGCAAATGCGAGTAAAAATGAAATGAAAAACACCCAAATGGTTACGTGCCACGGAAATAAAATTGTTTTTACAGGACGGAATTAAAAGGCGAGCTAAGACATTCCCGGTTTCTAGCGTAGGATGGTGATCGCCTCTACATTCCTTCAAGCTATGTTTTCCTCCTTGTTATAATCTGAGTCTGGCTTAACTGAAGGCAGCAACCTCCACACCTGTGGCAGTGAACAAATGCACTAGGTCCTGCCTCTCCTCAAGGAACGTGCGTGCTTTTCTAAACAATCATTTCGGCGCCTTAATCTGCCCTTAATTAGGGCAGATTAAGCTCTCGAGTAAGAATGATGACACAGTGCTGCGGTTTGAGTTTGGTTAGACTAAGTTAATTCGTTAATTCGAGGCTTGGTCTGTCGGAATCCAATTGCATTCGACCATGATTCCTCGCCGTCTCGCATCGTCCGGCAGTTATCTAGGCTTCAGAGCGGCCAGACGTCCCGCTCTGGCCGAATCAAACTTTAGCCAGAGCTGCTTGGGGAATTCATGCTAAATGAGCGTGAAAGAACAAACACAGCAGAGAAAACAGTAAAACACAAAATCGATTGACACATGTGTCACCCTAACGATTCCTGAAATTACATTTCTTGAGAAATAATTTTGCCGTGTTCTGTGCCTTCACGGTAACAATAGGGCGTCATCGTTTCATGCTTAATCGTCTTTGGGGCCCATGAAAATTTTGTGATATCTTTCAAACTCTATCATTTGAATATATCTTGGAAGAAAGCGGGCTGCGCTGGAAGCTAGACGATAGCTCGACATACTCTTCTATTCATGGCGTTCCTATAAATAAAATCCACTTATAGCATAGTGAAAACAACAATGAACTTCGCCGCTTCTCAACTGCAGAAATGTAGTCTTCAGTCGGTGTGGACTTCTTAGTTCAGGGCTCTTAAGTGAACAGTCACCTCTCATTATTGTTGCATGAAGTCAACATTCAAAAAGCGGAGCGTGGATCCCAAAAATTTTACACAACTCATTTATACCCAAAAGCATAATTGGCAAAAGAAATAGGCTACAGGCACGCACTGTTACGTGAGTGCTGTATGAAAGCTTGTGAATTAAGCCAGAGGAAGCCCCGATTCGCAAAAGCATTAATAGAGCCATTCGGGAATCCAGCGTGGACAAAACAAGAAGGGCAGTCTTCTTTTCCTGTCGGGTAGAGGTAGGGGAAGGGAAAAGGTGTGGATTGCTGAGTGTATGCCCACAACATGTGACAGATATCGAACATGTGTCCACAGTGCAGGCAACGCCCACCGGTGCTGGGATCAAAGTGCTTTTTGAGTAGAGCAGAACAGAGCACTCCTCTTTGCAGGTGCCGCAGAGTTCGCTCATGTGCCTTATTCAGCCCCTTGGTAGACATGGGTAGAGGGTGTGGTTGTAGCTGTAATAGCTTAGAATTTCTTGAAACCGCAGATGCAGTCGATGAGCCTCTGAACAGGACATCCAAGATGAGGGACCCGGCGTATAAGCGCTCGGCAGGCCACCTCAGCGGCCTCATTGCCTCGCAGACCCTGGTGGCCAGGAGCCCAGATGATGGTTGTCGGTTGGATCGGCGGTAGCTCGCCTCAGAATTTGGAAGGCAAGATGTGATACTTTCCCTGCCAGATAATGTTCACAGGCGTAGCGAGAGTAGGTGGTAACCATTCTAGATTCCGGATTCATGGCAGCAAGAGTTATTGCAACTTGCTCCGTTCGCGCTGAATTTGGGGCTTAAAAGAATAGCTGATCGACATTTATTCCTTGTTGGACTACAACAGACATGTAGAATCTCGCGGGCAACGGCGCTGAAATGCCCACGTAACAGACGCCTTGTCCAGATCTATATTGCCCCAAAACGCGTAAGCCCGCGTTTGTCTGCCTTCGTGTGAAGTCGTGTCCAGGTTACGCGGGAGCGAGCGACCCAGAGTATATGGCTCCACACTTTTGCAGGTGTGGTATCCATCCTGTGTGGTATGCACGCTGGTTGTACGCGATCTATCAGGCATCACCCAGAAGTAGTCTGCGAGAGCCGCGTGTATTGGTTCTCAACGTGGGCTCCTCCTCACTCCTAACAGTTTAGCCCCCCCCGCCCCTCCACGCCTTTTGTTTGATATTAGCTGTAGCCACCGAGAGATCCAACACTCGGTTTGTCGCCTGCCTCATGATGATGGCATCCATGCGGTCGTTTTTCTCCTTCGCGTCTTCCTGTCTGATGATGCGTCGGTATGGTAAGGCATAGAGGATTGAGCTGCTCACGATGGCATGGGCCAGCCGTATGGCGCGTCCCTGCCCCGCAGATCACTTCTTTTGTAGGGAACGCGGTAGATCATGGCTCCTACGGTTTTGTTTATGCGCTTTGATTTCGCTATAGTAGGTCACGACACGAGTCTGTTATTGTTGGAGATAACCATAATCCGGAGCTCTGCTGATTCTCATAGCGCTACGCCCACGCACGACTCCGCAACCATGCAATCGGTATTACCTTACTCGGCGGAAACAAAACGGGAGTCCTGGCCGTGGTGTGATCTCCGGAAAATGAAAATGCAATCGAGCTCTAAAGGGATTTGCAACGGCCACGAGTACGAGTCCTACATTAATCGTAAATTACTGGATTTTTGCGGTGAATATCTCGTCCCGTTTTCATCCGTAAGCGCTCCGTTTTTGGAGGGTAAAAATGTGCCCTATTCCAGCTGCCACCCTGAAATTTTCAGTACATTAGAGGGTACCATTTCGCCGCAGATCTAGTGCAGCATATCAAACCTTGTTTAAGGCGGACGCTGCAGAAAAAACTATTTTCCGGCGTAGGTATATTTGTGTTTAGTGCGTAGCTGTCTGTCAAGGACCGTGTTTAGCTTAGGTTTTTTTCTGTAAGCAGCACGGGCCACAGCTATTTCTTTGCCCCAGAAGGACACCTTTAAACACATGCACATTGTCAAAGCTAGTTGAACAATGCCGATTCGTATGAAATACACAACGGGGCTGCCGCTTTCCCAGATATTCTCTCAATGTGAGTAAGATAAATATACAAGTGGTTACGTGACACCATTTCCTTGTGGGTGATGAAATTGTTTATAAAATCAAATATTATTTGGGGTTAGTTCTTATTAAGGAGTAATTAAAGTATTGACGCTTAGTTCTAGAGACATATTGCTGTATATGTTTCGCAAATTTATTAAGAACTGCTACTTTTGATATTGGCGGATACACTTAGTGTTATTACAAGTAATTAGAAATTGAAACTGTACTATATTCATTAAATCGATCGGTAGGAAATATTAATATTTGTTTTGCTAATTAGTTTTATTATATTGACTGAGCAATCGGTTGTGCTTAGATTTTGTGGTGTCGTCAATCTTATTTTGATTAATCATGTATTGACCTGTGTAGCTTCCTGACGCTATCTAGGTCAACCCAGAAGCAAATATGCGACGTTCAGTCTTGGTGTCATTTTGCCATACACACTAAATCATCATCGCATAAAACTGAAATTACTTCGCCGCCTTCGTTAAGGATTTTTTCATTTGTATTCAACGCCGCTAAGTCTCTTCTTATTCTGCCTATATGTGACCAGTAAGATGAGTTCTCACTTTTTATTAGGTTAAGCCACGGTGCCTGCACAGTTTCACGGTCAGGGACCATAATTACTGCCTTTGGTTTAGTAGTACTGGCGTGCGGGCTACGGTTTTATCTGTGAGCTGCATGAGCGCAAATATTATTCTGTCTTCGTCATGTTTCGCATTTTGTTTTGTATATTTTTTTATGTTTGTTTCGTTGTGTTCCAAATACAATGTGCTCTTAGAGGAGGCACAAAACGTGATGAAGTGTATAACGGCGCTTACCTGCTTCTCTACGCCGGTAACCCTTAGTACGGAGACGTACTTCGAGGCTTCGGCAAGTTGGGGCTGTTCTTCAAGAGCGAACTCTGCTAGGTCGTAGTAGTGGGTGTCACTGTTCGGATCGACCGGTATATAACTACCAACCGTGGCCCCTTCAACAATTGTGCTCCAATTACGCAGGCGGCGAGTAATAGCAATTTTCTCGGGCTCATTGCCTGCGCAAAAAGTGTGGCAGTAGTTAAACACGAAAAAGCAAGCGTAATAACGATAGTTCTCTTTTGCTTGGTTCAGCCGATGCCGCCGCCCAACTACGACGTCATTTGTAAAGTTAGTGAGACTAAATAACCTTTCAAAGTCTAACATCAGAGTGATAGGAGAAATAGGAAGGTAAAATATATAGGTGGTTAGCATTGGTCAAATTGTCAGTTAGCCATATGGTCATAGGCCAGCTTGCCATGACGTAACAGACTGGGAGAAACTTGTCGTGAGACAAGCAAAGTCCGCGTTCGACCTACGCTGAGCTTTAAATACACCGCGATGAACCATGTACTCCTCGCGTGTACGTGTAAAGTACCATAAACACCGCTATAAAATATAGCTACACAAATACTCAGAGAAAAACTCCTAGTTACAAGTGAAAGCAGCCGCCGCAGAACCTCAGTGGAGACGCTTTACTACTGAAACCGAATAAACGGTTTTGAACGCCAACGGTCTAGATCCGCTCAGCTCCAATGGTTCCTTAGTTTGAAAACTCTACAAAAGCGCTACCTAAAGCACGACCAAAATGATTAAGTTCTAATTTGACCATGCGAGGCCTGAAGGTCGCGTTAGCCCCACTCAGAGGCTTGTGAAGAACATGCGGCGGAGCACTGCGAATAAAGTATTCTTATCCCACTCAGAGGCTTGAAGAGAAAATAAGGTAGAGCCTCCAGGAGAGCTCAAGGCAGAGGCCGACACCCGGCGAACTCGGTATTTGCTGCCCGGAGAGTAAATCTTCAGTCCTAAAGGATACCGCGCATGGCTGTTCCCGTAAAACAAACAGCTGGTTATTATTACGGAACGCTTCTTAAGCTTCATACTCGCGTCTGAGTAAATATTACCTGATTGGAACTAGTGGCAGCATGGACATCATCGAAAGGGCACTGTGAACTATTTGTCGCAGTGAACCTAGACTGGAACCGCAGTAGCCCCGCCGAGATCTGCTGGAAGCCCAGAACCTGAGACGGTAGAACGCTTCAACGAAGACCAATGTAAGCCGGCGCAGCCATCGGCCCTGTCAACGGCAGCGGTGGCAACGTACAGAGCATCGCAAGGTCCCGAGCTACTTTTCTCAGGTTGGTTCGCACTGTTCCTAATAGCTTCATTAGCTGCCTTTGCTGCAAATCACCTGTAATTTATGAACAGCGGTGTCTGCAGTTTGCTTTGCGTGCAAGATGCCTCATGAACATGGAGATATTGCTAATAGCTGTATTTCCTGCACGAAAAGTTATTACGCAGGGACAAATTGCGTTGCTAGCGAAAGAGCTTTCTGGAAGGTTAGTGCAGAAAGACAAGGACTACAGTATGTCTGTCGTTCCTGTCGGCCTACGCTAACCTTCCGGCAAACTCGTGCAGCAACTAGCCAGCAAGAATATTTGCGAAAGAGCATTGAGGCCTAATAAAAAAGGTGCCCTGAAAACTTGGAAATGTCTTGACTGCCTCGAGAGGAGAAAAGGCAGAGATTAACCGGAAGAAGAAACCAGTTTGCTGCCTTGCAGTAGGGGAAAGGGTGTCAGTGAATATAAAAGGGAACGATAAAGTAAGTTACCGGATTATAAAGTCAGTGTAATATAGTCCGCAAATCCGTGGAGTCAGTATAGTTTGTAAATTTCCACCTATCGGGCAGACCCGTGGCTCTCAGTAAGAGGAACACTGCCTGGGAGACCTTTGCGTCGACGATCGCCACGGCCAGTTGCCTAGAATCTTCATTTCGTTCAGCGGGCGTCCATCTAGACGTTCCAGCGCACGGCCGACAGACTCTCTTTCGGCACTGTGTGTGGGGCACCCACAAAGAATGTGAGCCACAGTCTCGTCGCGTCGGAAGGTTGCACATGCAGGACTACAGCGCAAAAGCTCAAAGCGTCAATCAGGGCATGCATGCAGCCGCAGTTGCTACGAGCCTTGCCACCATAAATGAAAATCGAAATCAATTTCTGCCACTAAACGTTAAAAGGGACGATATTTGACCGTTTATATATTCATTGTTAGAAAAGCTTGATGATGTTGTGAAGCGACAGAAGGAACAAGACATAAAAGCCAATAAATCACTGAGGAAGCGGGCAGACAAAATTGACTGGGACCAAGCTATTGAAACGCAAAAGTAGCTACCGGAAACCGTAAATGATCTTGAATGGCGCAAAAGACACCTCCAGCAAAGGTTGTCATTTATAAAGCATTTTTCCTGCAGTCCCAAAGCTTGGGGAACGACAACTCAACACAACATTTCCAAACTACTAATAGCACAAAAGCAGGAAATTAGACTAATAGCAAATGTATCATGGAATGCCTTCTCATACCCATACTTCATTTATTTTGAAATCTAATGACAACTACATTGTTTCTTTTTAGAATATTGTCACGTACACTATGCCACCTAGCTCTGCCAAGTGGCGCATGACTGAGGAGGGAAGGAAAATGAAGTTGGAAGGAAGAAAAAGTGTCGCTTGAGCTTGTGCGCCTGTTCTGCTTGCTGCCGTTGTGTCTGGGCTAACTCCCTGTTATAAAAGCTATCCTTGTTATCCCGAATCACCGTGTACTTGACATTCTTATGGAGGTGCTGGATAAAACGATCGTCTCTGCAAGAGTCTCTATCTGAAAGACGTCGTACCAGCCATGTGCCATTGGTCACCCCGGTGCATCGCTCCAGTCGACAGCTCCAGGGACAGTTTCTGGAGCTTCAGCCATTAGCTGTCGCCATGACATCCAGTGCTTCTGCTCTGCCAGTAGCCGGCGTCATACCGGCCTGAAACTACACCTTGCTGGCCCCTCGGGTACCGGTCTTTTTATGGGGACCTCTTTGATGACGTTGAGAACTGTTTCCTTTAGTTTGAACATGTCGCTGCTTTTAAACAGTGGGACGACTCTGCCAAGCTAAAGAAAGTCTACTTTACCCTCGAGGATAGCGCCCATACCTGGTTCGAGAACCGAGAGCAATTTTTAACATCGTGGTGGGAATTCCGTCTTCAACCGGTCAACGCTTACATCAGTGCGGATCGTCTCAAAATGCAGAAAGTGCCCTTCATTCTCTCTTCCAGATGCCGAATGAGAGTGTCCAAGCATACATCGGAGACATGACGGCCTCTTCAGGCGAGCCGATCCCGCCATGCCGGAAGACAAAAAGGTCAGGGACTTGATGCAGAGCGTGAGAGAGCAGCTGTTCGCAGGTCTTGTGCGAACCAACCGTCGTCTGTCAACGGATTCCTTGCTGGGCCACCACAATGAAAAGGACACCACAACAATGTTCCGTGACTTTTGACCTCATCATCATCCTCAGCCTGAAAATACCCACTGCAGGGCGAAGGCCACTCCCATATTCCTCTAAATAACCCGCTCCTGTGCGAGCTGCATCCATTTGCCCCTGCAAACGTCTTAACCTTATTCGCCCACCTAATTTTTGCCGTCCCCTGCTACGCTCTCCTTCCCTTGGAATCCAGTTTGTTGCCCTAAGCGAGGATTGGTTATCCTTTCTTCGCGCTATATGTCCTGCCGATGCCCATTTCTTCTTCTTGATTTCCATTAGAAAGGAGTGACTGGAGTTGTTTCTGCAACCCACTCCGCACATTTCCTATCTCCTAACGTTATCCCTACCATTTTTTCTTTCCATAGCCCTCTGCGTTGTCCTCAACTTAAGTAGAACGCTCTTTGCTAGCCTCCACGTGTAAGCCCAATTGGTAAGTACAGGTAAGATGCAACTGTTGTATACCTTCCTCTTGAGCAATACCGGTAAGCTGCTAGTCATAATCTGGGAGCGCATGCCAAATGCGCTCCATCCCAGTCTTATTAGCCTTGTTATTTCCCTTTCATGGTCCGGATCTCCGGTTACTGCCTGTCCTAAATAAATATATTCGTCTACTACTTCCAGTGCTTCGCTTCCTAACGTAAACTGTCCTTCCTTCTCTAGGCTATTGAATATTACCTTAGCCTTCTGCATATTGATTTTAAAGGCTGTTTTTTTTTACTTCTCCTGTCTAGGTCAATCATTCTTTGCAGTTCAACCCCTGAGTTACTTAGCAAGGCAATGTCATCAGCAAATCGCAGATTACTTAGGTATTCGTCATTAACTCTTATCCCTAATTGCTCGCATTCCAACTCTCTGAATACTTCTAAGCGGGCTGTGAATTGTACTGGGGAGATCGTGTCTCCTTGCCTAACACCTTTCTGTATAGGAATTTTGTTACTTTTTTTATGCAGAACTATGGTTGCTGTGCACCTTCTGTATATATATTCCAGCTCTTTCACGCACGGCTCGTCTACACCCTGAGTACGCAATACCTGTATGACTACCGCGGTTTCTACTATGTATGAGGGCTGGTTATATTCCGAGCATTTTTCTATCACCTGATTGAGGGTATGAACATGATCGATAGTAGAGTATCCTTTCTGAAAACCTGCTTGATATTTTGCTTGGTTGCAGCCTCAAGTTGCCCTGATTCTATTGTTTTTGCTATTCTTTATTCTTTTGATTAATATTTTGACCTACCTTTCATTACTGTCGCAATCAAGGAATCGTTTGCATCTTCCGAGCAGCATTCTGACGTTTTGCGCGAACTGATTCGCAGCGTCGTGTGCGAAGAACTAAGTTCTGCAACAATCTTCAGCAGTCACTTGCTTCCGTTTCTGCTATCGTTCGCGAGGAGGTGCGACAGGCGCTCAAGAGCCCTCTTTCGCCTGTCGATACGCACCCACCTTCGCTGTTGGGGACCCACACCCGTCCCACATATGCGGAAGTTCTGCAACGGGATGCTCTGCAGCGTGAAACTCTGCAGCATCAGGCTCCCCCCTCACCACCGCCTACCTCGCGCCGCCAACAGTTCCGCTGCCCCGGCACAAAGCCGATATTTGGCGCACGCCTGACCGCCATCCGCTCTCCTTCGACTGCAGAAAAACAAACCATCTCTACCGTCATTATCCGTATTGACGCCTCGGTCACGACGGCTTCCGCATCGACTCGCCTCCTCTCCAGTTTGGTCAACGACCCCGAGTTATTGAAGAGGAGCTGGCGGAGCAGCGTTCTTCATCTCGTTCGCAGCGTCAGTCCCACTCCTCTTCCCCAAGGCACTCTTCGACGTCCCCCCACGGTTCCTCGCAAATGGAACAAGGCCGCCCGTCTAGCCCTCATCAGGAAAACTGAAAACAGAGACCTTCGGGGGCGAGGCAGACGGTAGTCGCTGCGTTGAAGACGTCCCGTCGTCGCCGCTTCGATCCGACCGAGAGCTGCTGGTACCGTTTACCTAGGGAAGCTAAAAGCGTTTCTCTGGACATTGTTATTTTAGACGGTCGTACTACCGTCAATGCATTAGTGGACACCGGTGCCGACTATTTCATTTTAAGTAGTCGCATGACGACTGCTTTGAGGAAAGTGCTCACTGATTGGCCAGGTGTGCACCTTCGAATTGCCGGCGGTCATATAGTTGCTCCAAAGGGGATGTGCACGGCTCGCATTCAGATTTATGGATGTACGTTCATCGCCAGTTGCGTCGTTTTGAGTGACTCTCCCGTGACCTTATCCTCGGCATTGATTTTCTGCGAGACTACGAAGCAGTTATCGACCTGTGAAATAAACTCGTCATGTTTTCGATGGGACAATCTACCGAACACTATAGTAGCAGTCCTCGTAATGCCGCACTTCTCGTTTCTGCCGAGAGCGTCTCACCGCCGCCACGAAGCAGTGTTCTTGTGGAAGTTTTCTACGGCGATTTCCGTCCCGGCGGTGCTATAACGGAGGCAAACCACTCACTCCTGCTTACTCAATGCATCTGCGCTACTCACAGTTTATTGTCGCTTCACAATGGCTGGGCTGCACTGCTTGTCACACAATTTTCTAATGAGCACCGGTGCTTATTTTCGGGAACTGCTATCGCTTTCGCTGACCTTGGTGCGCACGATCCGGTCTGTTCTGCATCCGCGGCAGTCAAAACTAACGAGCCATCTCTTGGCAACATTGACATTAACTGCCACTTGTCCGAGGAAAAACGGCGGGCCTTAGAGCAAATTTTGCTGGACTTCAAGCCCTGCTTTGCGTCTTCCTCGAAGGTTCGTCAAACGCCCATCACACAACATTGCATCATTACTTATGACGGCGCTCGCCCTATACGACGACAGCCTTATCGTGTGCCTGCCAAAGAGCGGGAAGTGATCCAGACATAAATTCAGGAGATGCTGGATGATGGTGTTGTGCAGCCTTCAAAACGTGCGTGGTCTTCGCCAGTCGTCCTAGCGAATATAAAACTACATATCCCGAATATCAATATACAAAGCTGCGGTTATTATAAACAGCGAATTCACTCACTTTTAAAATTATCTCACCATTCAACCGCCTTACACCCGCAGACATGTTCCTAGGACTTTTCCGTCTTCTCATTAAATACGGTATACAGTCATTGTCTTTAATTGTTCCAAATATATCACCGTTATTGAAAATAACAAAATATGACTAAAGGATATGGCAAGAAAGATCGTGAAAATCGCCTTGTAACTATTTGAAGACGCTAATGTTAAATTTGCTCCAAACTGTAAATAAAGCTTTATGCATCGCTGTCGTGGTGCCGTGGTTAAGGCGCTCGACTATTGCGCCTAAGGATGCGGGATCGAATCCAGACCTCGGCGACCGCTTTCAGATGGAGACGAAAAGCAAGACGGCCGTGTGCTGTGCGATACCAGTGGACGTTATGTTGTATATCTGGATGATGGGATGTTGTTTTTTGTTATTTGTTTTATATCGCTTCTTTTGCTGACTACTGAGCGTTGAAATGCTAATTTTGATTTGGGCACTGCCTCGTCTGTAGCTGTCTTGTGAACAGCTAAGGCAAGTGGGCATGGGGCGCCCCTCAAGCCATGATAAAGCAGCCTTTTCCTCGATCTTCTCTCTTCCTGTGACACCTTGTACCCCTGAAAAAAAAAACTTTCAATTTAAAATTCAATCTGGAATTCAACGTGATCCCGCGTCGTCTGCAGAAGACCGGCTTCAAAAAGTCAGTGAGCTTGCCTGAAATTTAGACGTGTCTTTTCTGACGCTAAATGACATTTCAGAAACACAACGCCTACCAGCGAAATCAGATAAAAGGTCGGGAATAGTTCGCTATCATCAGCAGACAAATACGGATACGCCACCACTCAGTGGAAAAATTGAAGAAAGTGAAAAGCAGCTCGCCCATACTGTAAAAAGAATCATAATATAGGAATGTAAAGAAGAGGTTCCCATTAATTGGGCAGATCACCGAGAAGGAGGAAGAGAAAGTGATTTTTGCGGACTAGCTGACTGCAAGTTAAGCCTCCCCTGCTCCGGTCCTGCTCGCTACCAGTGTCCGCTACCAGTGCCTGGATCCCCGCTTAACACTTGGTGGAGGTGCGGGGTTTAAATGGTTGACCCCACCCTTTCGACTGCATGGTGGCAAATATCTCCAGCCATGCTTTCCTCAAACAGGAGTCAGCATCGAAACAAATTAAATCGAGGAATTATTGAAGCAGCGCAAATCTCTTGGAGAAGGCTTGCGTCAGCATCCCCTCTTTGGCGCTGTCAGCAAAAAACATTCAATTTCTAGCTGCTGGGAAGTGATGATGTGGCATCATTCATATGTTTTTTCACGTGCATGAACAACTGTGACCGCCCCCATGTTTTCCTTCCGTTGTTTGGAGCTTACCCTATTTAATTTAACGTTTCGAGCAATAAACTGTTGCAAGTCATCGCTTGTCCGTGTCTGTACTCCCTCCGTCTTCATCTAAGTCACACTACTCTTCTTTACCCCTTGCCTTGTCATGGCGGAGCGGCTTGCGAAACTCGATGAAGTCCTCAGCTCTGCTGAGTAGGGCCACCCAAGATAGACAGGTCACGGAAGAGAGTTCTGACAAAATGCGATTCCCTGGAGAAGGTAATGGCAACCCACTCCATTATTTCCTGCCAAGAAAACCCTATGGCCAGTCACAATAGCATTAATGATAGAGCGCCCGAAGATGAGCCCTCCAGGTTGGAAGGCGTCCCATATGTTACTGGGGATGAACAAAGGGTGATTCCTAGTAGCTCCAAGACGAATGAAGCTGCTGGGCTATAGCCAAAAGAACGCTCAGTTGTGGATGTGTCGGGAAGCGACCGGAAAGTCCGATGTTGCAAGGAGATATATCACATAGCAACATGGAGTGTATGATCTATGACGCAAGGTAAGCACAAGCGTGATTCACTGATGACAAGCTCAATAAAGCCCCGGCCCTCAGTCACTAGCGGCTGCGGAACAACTGACCGTGGCGGCGGTCAGACCTGTGACGCAGCAGAGGGTGCTAAGAACTTCTGGCTCTGCTTGGACAGGCCGCCATTGTAAACTGACCATGACAACGTTTAATGTTGGAACCCTAGCTTGTGAAGCTAGTTTAGCAGTGCTGTTAGAGGAGCTAGAGGTTATGAAATGGGATGCCATAGGCCTTAGTGAGGTTAGGAGGCCTAATGAGGCATATACTGTACTGAAGGATGGGCATGTACTGTGTTATCGAGGCGCACCAGAGAAGCAACAACTAGGAGTAGGTTTCCTTGTCAATAAGTATACAGCGGGTAATATAGATGAATTCTATAGAATTAATGACAGGGTGGCAGTCATTGTAATTTGGCTTAATAAGCGGTATAAACTGAAGGTTGTAAAGACCTATGCACCTACGTGTAGTTATCATGACCAGGCAGTTGAAAGCCTCTACGAAGATGTAGAATCGGAAATGCGAAGAGTAAAGACGCAGTATACTGTACTAATAGGCGACTTCAATGCCAAGGCAGGGAAAAAGCAGGCAGGAGACCAGGCAGTAGGTGACTATGGCATTGGTTCTAGGAATAGCAGGGGGGAGTTACTAGCTGAGCTTGCAGAACGCAATAACTTAAGAATCATGAATACCTTCTTCAACGAAAGAAACGAAAGAACCGGAGGTGGACATGGAAAAGTCCTATTGCGAGACTAAAAATGAAATTGACTTCATAATGTGTTCAACCCTCGCCATTGTGCAAGATGTAGAGGTAATCGGGAAAGTGCGATGCAATGACCACAGGATGATGAGGTCCCGAATTAGCCTAAATTTCAAGAAGGAACGCTACAGATTAGTAAGAAAGAAACCCATCAACCAATTAGCGGTGAGGGGGAGGGCAGAAGAATTCAGCATCTCGCTACAGAATAGATATTCAGCTCTAACCGAGGATGGCGACATTACCCTAGAAGCAATGAACAATAATTTCAGAGATATTATTACTGAGTGTGCGGTAGAAGTAGGCGGTAGGATAATTAGAGAGGATACCGGTAAGCAAAGTGGCCGATATAAGAAAGTGGAGAAAATTGGAGAAAATTGAGCATGCTGTAAAGAACGGGGGAGGCCTTAAAGCGGTAAAGAAGAAATTGGGCTTAGGCAAAAACCAGATATATGCGATAAGGGACAAGGCGGGCAACGTCATCACGAATACGGACAAGATAGTGAAAGTAGCCGAGGAGTTCGACACAGATCTCTATAGTAGCCAAAGTAGGCAGGACCGTAACGAGATTAGCGGCAAGGAAAAACAGTCAGACGTTCCACCAGTGACGAAGGACGAGGTCAATAAAGCATTAGAAACCATGAAAAGGGGAAATCGGCTGGAGAGGATCAGATAACTACAGATTTTCTAAAGGACGGGGTGGATATTGTGCTAGAAAAACTGGCTACCCTGTATACGCAGTGCCTGGTGTCATCGACGGTACCGGAACCTTGGAAGAATAAAAACATTATCCTCATTCATAAGAAAGGGGACTCTAAGGACCTTAAAAATTGCAGACCAATCAGCCTACTGTCTGTTACGTGTAAGGTATTTACTAAGGTAATCGCTAATAGAATCAGGGCAACTTGAGACTGCAACCAAGCAAAAGATCAAGCAGGTTTTCAGAAAGGATACTCTACTATCGATCATATTCATACTATCAATCAGGTGATAGAAAAATGCTCGGAATATAACCAGCCCTTATACATAGCATTCATTAATTACGAAAAAGCATTTCACTCAGTTGAAGCATCAGCGGTGATGCAGGCATTGCAAAATCAGGGGGTAGACGAGGCGTATGTGAAAGTGCTGGAAGATATTTATTTATTTATTTGATACCTCAAAGGCCCCTGGTATGGGGCATTACATGAGGGATGGGCATGAGAGTTAAACAACAATGGTGTTGATAGCGTTCTTAAAATGGATGGCGTTGATATGAAGCACGGCGTCCTGTGGTAGATCATTCCAGTCCCGGGATGAAGTGATGAAGAAAGATCGGGAATGAGCGGTAGTTCTTGCGGAGGGGGCGTAGACCTTCTTATGGTGATTATACGGCTTGAGAGGCGATAAGCAGGTGATATGACAGATTCTCCTAAATATAAATGATAAAACATATGAAAGAGGCACAATGGAGAATTTTTCCGTCGGGTTACAAGGCTAGCTAAATTTGCTCTAGATTTTAAAGCAGACACAGTAGTGCAGTATGAATAATCAGAATAAATGAAACGGGTAGCACGATTTTGTATTTTTTCTAAGGTTAAAGAAAGGTTAGACTGGTGGGGATCCCATACTAATTAAGCATATTCTAGTTCAGGACGGAGTAAAGTTATGTATGGTAATGATTTGATGGATGGGGTGGCAAAACGTAGATTGCGCCGTATGAAACCAAGGGTACGATTAGCCTCGTTAGCAATGTTTATGACATGAGATGACCACGTTACGCTTTGCGTTACAGTAATACTCAAGTACTTACAAGAAGAGACGGACGACACTTTAGAAGCAAAAAGAGCATATTTAAAGGAGTATGCATCGGCCGATGATGGAACGAAATCAAACATGTTTTGGAAATATTAAAAGACATTAGCCAACGTTTGCACCAAGATTCGATTTGGTTAACATCTTGGTGAAGAATGACAACGTCAGTACTGTTAGTGATTGGGCGGTAAATTACACAATCGTCAGCAAATAAGCGGACAGTAGAGGAAATATTCGAAGGAAGACGTTAATATATATCAGTAAAAGCAAGGGTCCAAGGATTGTACCTTGGGGAACACCTGAAATGACCGGGCTACGAGATGAAGAACAATTATTAGCATAGACAAATTGCTCTCTGTTAGTCAAAAAGTTAGACAGCTATTCCAATACTAACGGGTTAAGATTTAGGCACGCTAGCTTTAGAAGTAGTCTTTTTGTCCGGTACTTTATCGAAAGCTTTTTCGAAATCAAGGAAGAGAGTGTCAGTAGGAACATTTCGGTCTAGTTTTGAGCTTAGGTCGTTAACAAAGAGAGCGAATTGAGAGTCACATGACCGTCCTTTCATAAAGCCATGCTGGTTAGTATGAAAAAAATTTACGGAGACAAGGAATTTGACTATGTGCGAATAAATAATATGTTCCATTAGTTTCAAACAAACGCTTGTAAGGGAAATGGGGCGGTAATTTTTACATGAAATAGGTGAGCCCTTTTTGGGGACCGGAATGATCTTACCAACTTTTTAATCTTGTGGAAGGACACCTGATGACATGGACTGCTGAAAGAGGTGGCACAATATAACATTTACAATGTTTTTAGTATTCTTTAGAATTTTAGGATTTATGCCATCCACATCAGATGAAGATGTAAGTTTCAATGATTCAATGAGTTTCATGATGCCATTGGCATCAAATGTAATCTGTGGCATAACTGGGTGACCGAGAGCTTGGAATTCTGGTAGGTCACCGTCCGGTTCACTTGTAAAAACTGAAGAAAAAAAGTTGTTAAGAGCATGGCTAGATTCGTGCTTCGGGATAAGGTTGTTGAAGTCGTCATGTAATGTTAGATGTTTAGAATGTGATGGATTTATAGTTTTGCAGAACTTGCGGGGGTTGGTGCTCAACAATAGAAGGTAGAACAGAAGAGAAAAATGTACGTTTAGTTTTGTCTGATGAGGACAAAAATGATTTTTCTGCAGAATAATATCTTTCCCATGTATATGCGTTGTAAAAACGTTTTACGGATCGAAAACGTCTTGTCTTTTTGTTTCTGAGGCGTTTCAGCTCTTTATTGAACCATGGCGACGATGGGTTTTCAGTGACGGTGATAGTAGGGACGAGTTTATCAATAAGTTGAAGCATCTTGTTTCTGAAAAGGGACCAGATATCTTCAGCTGATCCCTCTGAAAATTGTTGGAGAAACCACATAGAGAAATCAGTTCGGAATTAATGGCTGCATAATTGCCTTTGTTGTACAGTGTTAATGTCTTTCGTATTTTTTTTTTGTGCATGACAACTGGCAGGAGTGCGTGGCTTGAATTACGGAATGCTCACTGAGTCCTGGCAAATGAAGAAGTGGCGGAACGTTATCAGGGTGGGAAGTGAATACGAGGTCGAGTATGTTGGAGGAATGATTGCTTTGTCTTGTCGGGTTTGATACGAGCTGGGATAGACCAAGTGTTCGACATGTGTTAACAAAATCGCTTTCGATGTTATATTTACATGTTGTGGTGGAAAGGTCGGAGAAGTTTATTGCAGGGAAGTTAAAGTCACCGAAAAGAACAATCGGTGTATGTTGATGAGCCGCGGTTATCACGCGAAGTGCTTCGTGGAAATTACCAACAAAAGAATCCGTTAAATCTGGTGGACGATAGCAAACGCCAATAATTACGGGAGGAAATGAAGCATGGCGCTGAATGAACATTATTTATAGAGAGGATGAAATTTTAATTTCAGAACAAAGACGCGAATCATGGGTTCCTATTAACACGCCTCCTTCCCGTTTATCTGTTCTATCGCGACGGGAAACAGTGCAGTTAGGAAAAACGGAAAGTATTTCAGAGTCATGTACGGATGGTGTTAGCCAGGTTTCAGTGCGTATGATTATGTTGCTATCAATAGTGCGAGCAAGACTTTCAAGGGCGTCAAGTTTGGGCAGGAGACTACGGATATTAGTGTAAAGGAAGGACAAGGAGCAGGGCTTTGGACTGACGGGAGGTTTACGCAGTAGCTATGCGTGCTGACGGAGGGTGGTAGGAGGTGGCGGGGAACGACTTTCTGTGCGGAATGGTCGAAAATATAGACACTTTTATCAATGATTCGTTTATTATGGCGGAGTTTGTATGTTTTTGGTTGAAGTTTGGCAAATTCTAGTAATCGTTTCCTGACAAAGATAGTAGGTTTTGAGTAATCTTCCGAGATTCTGTAGTCATTGGTTTTTGGTTTCTTGGCGCAGGAAAGAACATTCTTTTTAGTTTTTAAATGAGCGAATGTAACGATAGTCGGCCGTTCCCTGTCGCTTTGAAACTTTCTAAGCCTAAGCGCTCTTTCAACGTCCATTGGGCTGATTGTGACGAAGAGCTTGTCCCTACATAACTCTTAAATTATCCTTTCGGATTCGGCCCATATATAGTGGCCGAACAACAACCATAGTTCTGCATAAAGTAACAAAATTCTTATAAAGAAAGGGGTTAGGCATGGAGACACGATCTCCCCAATATTATTCACAGCTTGCTTAGAAGAAGTATTCAGAGACTTGGAATGGGAGCTGTTAGGAATAAGGGTACATGGAGACTATCTCAGTAATCTGCGATTTACTGATGATATTGCTTTCTTAAGTAACTCAGGGGATGAATTGCAAAGAATGATTGACCTAGACAGCAGAAGTAAAAAAATAGCCTTTTAAAATCAATATGCAGAAGACTAAGGTAATGTTCAATAACCTAGAGAAGGAAGGGCAGTTTACGTTAGGTAGTGAAGCACTTGAAATAGTAGGCGTATACGTCTACTTAGAGCAGGTAGTAACCGCAGATCCCGAGCATGAAAGGGATATAACAAGGAGAATAAGACTGGGATGGAGCGCATTTGGCAAGCACTCCCAGATAATGACTAGCAGCTTACCGGTATCGCTCAAGAGGAAAGTGTACAATAGTTGCATCTTACCTGTAGTCACCTATTGGGCTGAAACGTGGAGGCTAACCAAGAGAGTTCTACTTAAGTTGAGGACAACGCAGAGGGCTATGGAGCAAAAACTTGCAGGGGTAACATGAAGAGATAGAAAGCGTCGGAGTGGGTCAGAGAAATAACTGAAGTTACCGACATTCTAGTGGAAATCAAGAAGAAGAAATGGGCATGGGCAGGACATGTAGTGCGAAGAGAGTATAACCGATGGTCGCTTAGGGTAACAAACTTGATTCTAAGGGAAGAAAAGTGCAGCAGGGGGCGGCAGAAAGTTAGGTGGGCGGATGAGGTTAAGAAGTTCGCAGGGGTCAAGTGGATGCAGCTAGCCCAGAACCGGGTAAATGGAGGAATATGGGAGGGGCTTTCGCCCTGCAGTGGGTATAGTCCGGCTGATGATGATGATGATGATGATGATATCACCTGCATACAAGCGTATTGCTGGAGTAATTGGGATGGCAATTATATCATTTATATAAACAATAAAAAATATTGGGCCCAAATAGACCATTGCGGAACACTGCATAATAAATGTCTAGGTTGTGACCGATGACCATTTAAACATGTATACTGAACGCGACCAGAAAGACAACTACGGATCGGATTTAAGGCATCTCCTCGAATGCCATAAAATGGTAGCTTCTAAAATAAAATATCATGTTTAATAGAATGAAATGCCTTTTTTAAATCGAAAAATATCCCAACTGTGAATTGTTTGCCATTCACATTAGAAAATAATTTTTTCGTTTATACTAATCAGCGCCATTTCTGTTGACTTCTCACGAAACCTGAACTATTCCTTCGGAAAAATTTGTCTCTCGTCAAAGAACTTATACAGTCTGATTTTGATCAAACGTTCCAACAATTTAGAAAAAAGAAGTACAGATATAGGTCTATAATTGTTTGTATTTCATAAGGGCCACCTTTATGTAAAGCAACCACTCTGGCAATTTTGATAGCATCTGGAAAAACAACTTGGACTAACGCGCTGTTAGCTTGTTAGCGTCTATTAGCTTGTGTGACGGTGGCTGTCTTATTTGTATCTGGACGGACACCTATTTAATCCACAGCGTGGCTAAGAAATTTCATTCCATCATAAGCGAACTGGTAAGTTGTCGTTTGAAGACTGTGGCCTGCGCTTTTGATATATGTAGGACTGCTTTCAGGCGTATGGATGGCTGAATACGTGCTTGAGAAAATCACAAAGTCGTCAAGGTAAAGCAGGCACATGATGAAACATAGCGCGAAAAGATACACAAATAACTAATGGATAACACGGAGAAGCGCCCGCCGAACTTTCGGCACTACTCAACGTAAAGCAGGTACATTGGCTACTTGAGGCCAGCTCGCACAGTGCCCTTAACACACTGAAAGATTACTGGGGCACTACGGGCCAAAGCGCATTCTCTAAACACATAGTGACCCACCAGACTTAAATAGGCCTACTTCTCTCGATTTCAGCTATCGAGCGCTATTTACCAATAATCACGTTTCAGGTTGCTGTGTAGAAAATACAAAGAATATACAGCAGAAGTGCCTCTTCGAAGGCGGGGGCAGACAGACATCCTTCATACCGACATTACATAGGCGCGCTACCGCAAAGTGCCATCTCATTGTTTTTTACGACATCCAAAAAACTAACTTGCGAAGCCAAATGCGGCTTGGGCAAGTTCATGTTCCTTTTTCGGTATGGAGCAGCGCTAAAAGTCGAAAACGAGAGCATTAAAACGAACATAGAGACGCGCTGACATTACAACTGTCTTTTATTAGAAAAGAAAACACCAATTTATACACTGATCTAACCTGCGCACAGGCGCACGTCAAAATATGTGTCAAACCCTGATGTACTATGAAGTCAAGAGTTTGACGGAAGCCCATCTGGTCGGGATGGGACATAACGAAAAATAAACGACACCGACAAAAAGAAGAAAGATAGAATGACGTTTCGGCTCCCACACGGAAGCCTTGTTCACAATTAGGCGAAACGGCGAACCGTAGCCTTAAATACGGCGCATCACAGAACCCAGACATCTTGCGTACACAGGGGGCAGATTACCATGATTACGGTTTAGCGTATCTGCTGTAGTCTGAATGATCAGCGACTCAAGATAGAGCCGTGATGCTCTGTTGCTTTCTTTCGCTATCACACGTGCCTGTGCCCAGTCAATATTGTGTTTGGAAAACACCGAATGTTCGGCCAGCGCGTTCGAAGCCACCCGCCGTTTCCTCTCAAGTCTTTTTGATGATCGCGCAATCTTCTTTCAAAATCCCCTGACTCGCCAATGTACACAGCTGCGCAGTCGGCACATGGGATTGCGTATACGACGCCTGGGAACTTTTCCTTTCTGAGTGGGTCCTTCACTTGCACCAATTCTCCCCTGAGCTTGTGGGCTGGCACATGCGCAGTCTGCACGTCGTAGCGACGCAGTATACGTGCCAGCGTTTCACTAACGCCTGGGACACATGGAATCGATGCCCGCTTTCGGGTGCCTGGGGTCCGATGCAGCGCAGGGCGTGCAAGCTGTCGTTCCACTGAGTCAATAAAATGTCCAGGGTAGCCGCAAGCAGACAAATCATGGCGTATGCGCAAGGTGTCAGCACACCTATCTTCTCTTTTTGTGCATATTCTTTCGTTTCGACGGAGGAGCGAGGCAACTACGGAACGCTTTTGGGAAACAGGGTGAACAGAAGTGAAATGAAGGTAGTCGCCGGTGTGCGTTGGTTTTCAGTATACGTTGAAGGTTAGCCCTGACGGTTCACGGGAGACCAGTACATCCAGGAATGGGAGGAGGCCATTGACTTCTTCTTCAACGGTAAACTGTATTGCTGGTTCCATACTGTTAAGGTGTAGGCTAAAAGCGTACAGCGTTTCTTTCTTCAAGACACAAAAGCAGTCGTCCACGTATCTCAGAAAAACTTTGCGGGGACGCGTGAACGATGCTAGTGCCCGAGTCTCGAGGTTTTCCATTGTCAAATTGGCCACCGTCACCGAAATCGATGCCCCCATTGCGGCTCCGTGAATCTGCTTGAACGGTACTTGCTCAAAAGTGAAATAAGCGTTTGAGAGGCAGAAGCGAAGAAGTCTAGCCAAATCTTGTACTTCGAAGGGAGACCTTTCTGGTAGCGTGCGGTCAGTTTCGAGGGCGGAGGTGCAGACATCCACAGCAAGTTCTATCGGCACGCTTGTAAACAGGGACCTTATATAAAACGAGACCATGGTCTCCCCCGTGTCGGTTTCAAGGTCTCGGACCTTCCCTATGAAGTCGTAGGTGTTTCGTATGTGCGTGGGGCTCCTGCCGACGAGTGGCGAGATAACTTTGTGCAAAAACTTCGACAGGTTTTGAAGGGGGGAACGCGTGAAGTCCACAATAGGACGCAACGGGACATCAGGTTTGTGGATCTTTGGTAGGCCATATATCGCAGGGGCTGAACCATTGTGACATAATAGGTGGTAATACAACGACTGGTGTTGCGGTGGAACCATTGGTTCCACCGCAACACCAGTATGGACAAACCGGCACGCACGTTGTGCCGGTTTGTCACCTTCTTGAGGCCATGGGATAATTTGTGCACTTATGGCATCATTTCAGGCCTTACTTTAGCCTTTAGCGTTCGGTTGTATATAACTCTTGTGTGCGTCGAAAAATAAACAGTTGTGAGTCAGCACTGTGTTTGTCCCTATAGTCTTCCTTCTTCTTCTTTCTTACAGCCGCGTGCCTTTGCGCTGAGAGCTATGTCCTTAAATACTCACGCTTGGTTTGAGCAGCTGCTCTCAGTTTTCTAGTTTGTTAGGAGCTGAGAACAGAACGTCTACCCCGTGCTTAGGCCCCACTCTCGTTATAGTGTGAAATAAAAAATGCGCATCTGGCATGGCCCCCACCTCCTTACGCTGTTTAGAAGTCGCCTGCTGTTCGGAGTAGCGCTCTGGGGACTTCCACGTACGGATAATTATGTCTGCACTCGAAACGGGAACTGCTTCAGGGCACCCCTTTCCTGGCATTTATTAACCTTAGTGGCTATACTGCTGCTCATTTGGTGAGGACAGAGGTTTTGCTGCCATAATGAACTCGCAAATCTCCCCATTTTAGAAGCTTAGAGTGAAATGACGAAGTTCAGTAAGGGCTTCTATCTCCTAGGAAAATACTGTCAACATTTATGGTTTGAGTGAAAACGCAGTTTTAACTCAAGGAACTGAAGAATGCCTTGTAGAAAGATTTCATAGGTGCATTTTAGCGCCTACCTATTTCGCGTAAATTCGTAAAGAACACGTGACTCCTCTTCAGGGTTGTGGGTCCCGCCAACCACAAGGAAATCATCTAAATAGCAAAAAATGCGCGAAATAGTTCCAGCTAAGTAAGCTTGTATTTTCTTATCAAATTGGCTTAGAAAAATGTTACTTAAAATAGGCACACTCTTGCCCCTATGCGCACACCCGAATTCAGCATAAATATTTTACCGTCCCATATGACGTTAGTGTTAGTGAGGTAAAAAGGCAGCAATTTAAAATGAAACGCGATAATGATCCCGCAGTTGGTTTTAAACATGAGATCAACATTGCTTTTGCAATACATGCTCGTACGTACTGCAGCAGCTGCCTATGTTGGAGTGAATTAAACGTAAACGTAGCGAATTAAACAAAAGAAGTGTAGGAGGAAGAGTTTGCATCCGTAAAATCTTTGTCACTGCTGTTGAGGTAGGTACCTGAAATGGGTCTGCTACTGGTAGTGAAGAGTAATGTTTTGACACGTGAGAACAGAACGAATTGCTAATAGTTATGATCCGACAAAACAGCTCTGAACGAGACATCAGAATATGCGCCTTTGCTGAAATGAAAATTTCAGCACGGAGGCTTGAGCTTCTTTACTTTTCTGTGCCAATCCTTTGAGACTGAGCTTCTGCAGTAAGCCACAGCTTTCTGCTTGCCCATAGCTCTGCGTACGCGCCTGTGTTTTAATGCGCTGTCCATAAGTAGTCTTATCCAAATAAATACGCCTAGGTTTTGAGGCGTTTCTTTCACGATGCGCAAGTTAGGTCAGTGTATATATTGATGTATGTTTTTTAATTAAAGACATTTGTAAGTTCAGCGCCATCTCTGTGTGCCTTCTTCTCGTCTTCGTCCTGTGTCGCTGTTACAAAAACGATGAACTTGCCAAGGGCGGTCCAATGGTTGAAATATTTTGCGTTTACTTATTGCGGAATCTGGTTCTGGATTATTTTCAGTTCTTATAGAAAGCAATACGATCACTGAGGACTTGTGTGAGCATACTCGTCTGCAATAATTCTGTGCATAGTGATGATCTCTAGGAAGACACAGGGTGACGTAGATGAGTAGTACGTGAATTTTGCAATAGTGCGATCAGTTTGTCGAGCTCGTGCGCAGAGGGGCTTTCAGTAATGCCCGCACCCAATGGCCTGTGTTCTGGCGGCAAGACGACAGAGGTGATATACAGGGTCATCCACTTCTAGATATAACATCATCATTGCTTTCAAAGCAACATTGCGTCCGACGCAGGCGCATATCCAAACAAAGCGATGCATGCACGGAGGCTCCCGGAGGTAGTCCTTCGCATGGCATGCCATTAATTCAATTGCATATCCAGGCCGAACGCAACAGTGTTTTGAAATTAGTGACAACGTTATAGCTGGAAGTCGATGAGGATGTACCTTCGTATATATTCACAAATCTAATAGGCGCGAAAGCGCGTTTGATATTGCCGACAGCTCTGTCCTTAGTAAGGTGCTACAGAGCCCTGTGAGGGTTTATGGGACATTGGACTTCGCCCTTATCCTGCGTAGCCGACGAGAGCTCTCCTTACTCACAATAGAACAGTCTGAAACTGAGTCGAAGAGAGCCAACGCTTCGTAGCCGTCGATAGCTACATCAACTTTAGTGCACACCATGGCGGGAAGGTTGTCGACGCTGCTGTTTGTGTATGAAGAAGAGCTGGGACAACCGCGAGGACGCTCTACTGGCTCTCGTTCGCCGAGCTCAGTTCTCGCACATGGTGTAAGAGTAGAAAGGTGTATCAACGACGCCGCTTGTCCTGTGCTCTAAATATTACGCAACAAGTATTACGCAACTGCCTGCTGACAGGCGGCGGCGCAGACATGCGGGCATTAGCGGGTGCTCCAGCCGTTTGCGTCGCTGTCGTCTGCTTGCAGTGAACCCACCGTTAAAAGCGCGTATTGTTGAACACGGTCTTCTAATTTCATCTGCAATGGTGTTTTTTCACTGAAACATGACTACGCTCGGCTATGCTAAGCTTGGCGATGCATCACAGGCTACAAGTCGTACAAAGATAAGTTCTCGCTGCTTTCGGCATCAAAGGACGAAGAACGTTTGAAGGTTCGAAGAAATGTCATTTTACGTAAGGACCATTTGCTCCAATCTTCAGACGTTCTACGTGAGAAGCATTTAGAGCCTCATCTCGCGTCAAAGTCACGGAAGCTCTACAAGGCCATGTACTTGTAAGTGCACCGTGGTGACCGTGTCGAAAATTCAGGAAGAAACAAAAGGTCTGCAGAGAGGCACGACATTCCATGCCAAATAAACACCTTAGTCTTCACGAGGCGTTCGACAGCCCTCAAGAGGATGCACCGAATCAAGATCCGTATGTCTATGGTAGAACGCCTGCATAAAATATCCTCCTTGTGTAGCACATCACGCAGTTTCAGCTACTTGTTTCAAGTGTCGTCGAATATTTTGTCTTCCATGTCTTGCCGAGGCTGTCATCGACTCGTAACGTACTAGCTGGGGTCACACGCGTTTCTAAAAATGTGCGTTCAGAGTCTAATTTATGGGCTGTTTGTCTTGTAACCCATACATAGGCTCTTGCGCTCGACAAAAATTTTTGAGTTTCTTGCGCTTTGACAATAAAACTCGTCATTTGTGACCACTCAATTGCATGAACTTCATTACGAGTGCACTAAACGAGTATCTGCAGTTTCAGTATAGCATGTGGATCGATTCACAAAGCAGGGCTGCGCGCTCTTCTTGTCGTGCTTGAGAGTGTTTCACATTATGCGAAGTATTTGAAGTTTAATTTGTTTATTGTCTGTAATGCCGATCATAATAGCTATCATATTGTTACATATATGTTCTGCGTCGCTGAACGTTGCAGAAGACGACGATCAACAGTAGTGATATGGAAGGAACACGACGCTGTAGCAATAGTAGTTGGTGCTACGAGAAGGTTGGCTGTTGCCCGAACATTCACTCAAGTCATCAGCCGTTGTGTTCTCGAGCTAACCTTCTTTCCACGTATCATCTTGGTGGAGGTGAACTAAGATCCCCGTACGCACAGATTATTCCTTGCGCTGCCAGAAGCTTGATTTGCGCAGTGGCCGTCATCTACCTGGGCTCAAAACGACGTCGACCACTACCACTATGACCTCCGAGGCAGCCCCTACCACCGCGGCAACTTCGGCTCAGCCAGTCGTCCTGACAAAAATTCGCCACCCTCCCATCTTTAATGGCGAAAACAAGACAGACGTGGAAGATTGGCTGGATGAGTACGACCGCTGTAGCAAGAACAATCACTGGGACGAGGCCATTATGCTGGCAAACATGATTTTCTATTTGGCAGGAACAGCTCCTAAGTGGTTCCAAAATCACGAACAAGAGGTGGTGACGTGGGCAATCTGTAAGCAAAAGCTTCAGGACTTGTTCGGGAAGCCCATTGGTCGGGCTCTCGAAGCAAAAACAGAATTTTCTTCTCGCATCCAATTCTCCACGGAATCCTGCCTTGCCTACATTCAAGACGTGTTCGCGTTAGATCGCAAGGTCAACAGCTCAATGACTGAAAATTACAAGGTAGGCCATATCCTCAAGGGTATTGCGAATGATGCGTTCAACATCCTGTTCTGCATGGATTGCTCCACCGTCGACTCGGCGCTTTAAGTGTGTCGAAAATTCGAGCAGGTTAAACAACGACGCCTCGTACATCGCTTTGAGCGCCTTCCAAACACGCCCGCTACATTATCCTACGATCATCTGGCCCCTTTGCAACAGCGTTCTCATCCCGCGAACATGACTCGGATTGTCCGGAGAGAACTCGAGGCCTTAGCTCCTACACCACTCATGTCTCCGCTGCCTGACACCGTGGTCATGATATAGGCCGTAGTTCGCCAGAAACTTGCCAACATCGGCATCTTCGCCAGCCCCGTGCCGCCCACGCCACCACGCCACCCTTTTCCTGTAGTGGCTACTGCTACTGAGAGCCCACCTTCCCCATAGCGCTACCTTAGTCGCAATCCTGCAGAGTGGCGCACTTCAGAGGACCGGCCAATTTGCTTCATTTGCTGTCGCACCTGCCACACATCGCGTTACTGCCGTAGCCCTACATTCTTCGCTCCTAGCTTCTATTATAACGCTGACCGTCAATACTACCAAGGACATCGACGCTTCCCTACCTAACCAGTGGAGCCCCGCCCCGCCTATGATGGACCTGGACATTATCTTCCTCACCAAGATGAGGCTCGCAATGAAACTGTCCCTACTGCCCGTCATTCCCGCCGATCTCCATCCCTACTGGCTCGTCGATCCCATTAACCGGTACCTCGTCGCAATTCCTCCCCATCATACGCCGGCACCTACTCCGGAAACTAGAGAGTGCAGCGCCTTGGAGTGACGCTGCATTACCGACCAGGACTGTCAACTCTCAACGGACCCCCGAACCCAGACGTAACCTCATTGTTATTCTTGTGGAACGGTGTCTTAGTTTCTGCTCACGGCACCGCATGTCCTACGTCACTTCGACCCCACAGCGCCTACTGAGGTCCACACAGACGCCAGTGATATTGGTCTCGGCGCTGTGCTCGCTCAGCGCAAATCAGGTTATACTGAATACGTGGTCGCCTATGCTAGCCGTACACTCACGAAGGCTGAATCCAATTACTCTGTCACCGAAAAAGAGTGCTTAGCGATTATTTGGGTTCTTACTAAATTCCGCCCTTAGCTCTATGGTCGCCCTTTGGACGTAGTGACGGACCACCATCCGCTTTGCTGGCTTTCCTCACCGAAAGACCCGTCCGGCAGACTGGCAAGATGGGCTCTTTGCCTTCAGGAATATGATGTCCGCGTTGTTTACCGCTCCGGCCGCAAACATCACGACGCCGATGCACTTTCCCACTGCCCCCTTACAGCTGAGGTCGCGAGCCTTTGCGCTTCCGACAATTCCCCACCATCGCTTCACATCAACGACATGCCGTCAGCGCAGCGGCAAGATCCTTGGATAAATTCTATCCTCGATTTTATCTCCAATCCTACAGCTGCTTCTCCATTGCGTGCTCTCTGCCGCCATGCTTCTCACTTCGCCAATCGTGATAACCTCCTCTACCGACGCAACTACTGCGCAGATGGCCGCAATATTCCCCGGCAGCTACGTTCGCAAATCTGCGACTATTTCCACGCTGATCCGCAGTCCGGTCACGCGGCTGTCTTCAAGATATGCACTCGTCTCCGGCTGCGTTACTACTGGCGGGGTATGTACACCTTCGTACTCAAGTACGTTCACTCATGCCTCACCTGTCAACGTCACAAGCCATCTCCTCAACGTTCTGCTGGAGAGTTGCTGCCGTTACCCAGCCCACCACGCCCTTTCGACCGCGTCGGCATTGATTTGTACGGGCCACTTCCCTACACTGCGGCCGGCAACCGCAGGGCTATCGTAGCCGTTGATCATCTGACGAGGTATGCAGAAACCGCCGCCCTTCCATCTGCCACAGGGTTAAAAGTAGCCTCCTTCATTTTGCAGCGATTTGTTCTTCGCTATGGCGCACCTCGAGAGCTGCTCAGCGACAGGGGACGCGTTTTCTTGAGTGACGTTGTGAAAGCCTTGCTCACCAAGTTCAACATTATTCATTGAACCACCTTCGCCTATCATCTCCAGACTAATGGCCTCACTGGGCTTTTCAGCCGTACCCTTGGCGACATGCTCTATGTACGTCTCCTCCAACCACTCAAACTGGGACCTCGTCCTTCCGTATGTCACGTACGCATACAATACCACAACGCAGTCTACTACTGGCTTCTCTCCTTTTTTTCTCCTCTACGGCCGTCACCCCTCTGCTGCAATCGACACCATACTCCCGTATCAGCCAGACATATTAGAGTATACGTCTGCGTCTCAAGCAGCCCAGTATGCGGAAGACTCAACAAATCGCCCGCGCATTCACGGCTAACACCCAGTACCGCCATAAATCCAACGATGACAGCCAACAATCGACACCGCACTTCTCGTCTGGCGCTCTTGTGTGGCTGTGAATACCTTCTAATGCTCCTGGACAGTCTTCAAAATTTCTTGCTAAATACCATGGCCCATACCGAGTCCTGGAGCGAACGTCTCCGGTTAATTATGTGGTGGAACCTGTTACGCCGTCCCATGATCTACGCCGACGCGGACGCGAGATTGTTCACGTCCAGCGCCTCATACCCTATTACGACCCTGTCGTCTTGCTCACACCGTAAGTCGCCAGAATGTCTCCTCTTCATCCCGCGGGTAATTATGAAGAGGAAGAAGTGCACGAGGAACATTCCAGTCAGTGGCACGTGATCGCTGCGCGTGCTGGACCTGACTATGTTCGCTGCCGCTGATCTGCCCAGTCCTGCTTATCGAGTCCTGCTGATCTGCTCAATAAACCCCCCATATTACACTGTTGCTACTAATGATGGAACGATCTATTGTCTGGGACAAAAAAACTCTTAAGCAGCTTGAGCAGTCGGTGCAAGAAGAAATGTTTGGCGCGGAACGATAGATCGAAGTTCCATGCTCCGCGTACACAGTATCACGGGCCGCGGCAATCCGCCACTCCCACGTTTTTTAGCACCTTAAAAGCTAGTTTACAGATAAATATGCTTATTCAAATCTGTAATTGGAAGTTTTGAACATATTTTGCCTTTGTGTTTCCGAATAGACACCGCATTAGGAATCCGGTTCAAAGATTCATGAGCATTTTTTCTTTATTTCGCCTCCTATAAAACGCGGCTGGAATTCGATGCTGCGGCTGCGCGACTGCGGTGCTTTCCTGGACGTTACGTCCTCTAAAAGGACAATGCAACTTGATCTTGCACAGCATATACCAGTACACGCCAGATTTTACAGCGCGAAGCACGTACTGAGGAGAGTGCACCAACCAGCATGCGACTCCCTGAGTTAGAAGTTTATACCGTTTCCTCCACTCAACGGGCAATCGTCTTATTTTAGCTCCATGACCAATAATATTTGTCCCGAATTCGGTTCAACGCTCGTTCAAGGGCGAGTTGTCCTGCCGTTGGCTCAATGTGGAGCGCATGTAGAATTTCCTCTCTGAGGTGTGCAGGCAGAACGCGGTGTAGGGTCCTGTTGGATTCACAGTTTTTCACGATGATGTCATTGCGTGGCGCGAGGGGCAACAGACGCCTGAGCACAGGAGGAGAAGACGAGGTCTTTTCTTTCATATAATCGACCAGATTTCGCAATTCAGGGTACGAGCGTTTCTGTTGTGCGAAGCTGCTAGCGCTTACTAGTCTCAAGAAGGCGTCGTCGTCGTTTTCGTTTGGCGGTGTATCATCAATGGGGGCTTTGGATAAGCAGTCTGTGTCGGTACGCTTGCGACCAGACTTGTAGACCACCATGATATCAAATTCTTGGAGACGCAAGCTCTATCGCGCAGGCGACCGAAGCGGTCTGTCAAGTTGGCGAGCCAGCAGAGCGTGTGTTGATCGCTCACAACCTTGAGTGGTTAGCGGTATAAGCACGGACGGAACTTTGAAGTTGCCCAGATGATCGGGAGGCACTCTTTTTCGGTCGTCGAGTAATTCGCTTCGGCTTTCGACAGTGAACGGCTGGCGTACGCGATACCTCTTTCCTGTCAAGAGAACTGCGCCTAGGCCAACGCTGCTTGCGCCGGCATATATTTCTGTCTACGTTTCCATCAACGTGTCCGGGTTAGGAGCGGTCAGTAAGCGGCACTTAAGTTCCTTGAAAGTTTCTTCTTTTGGCGCTTCCCATTTAAAAGGCACTTCAGTCGTTGTAAGTTGTGTCAAATGTTCGGCTTGGTTAATAAGTCGGCGTTAGTAAGCGCACAGCCCTATGCATCTGTGCACAGCTCTCTTTTCGGAAGGCTGCGGCAGCTGGGCAATCACAGCATTTTTCAGCGGGCTTAATTGAACGCTGTCCTTGCTCACAATATGGATCCAGGCAGGTGAAGTGGCACTTTTTTGAATTTAACTCTAGTCCCGATGACTTGATGAGATCCAGCACTATCGGCAGCTTTTTCCGGTGGTCTTCAATGTTTGACGAGAAGACAACGATGTCTTCAGAGTATAACGAACAAATATTCTACTTCAAGTCAGCCAGGATAGTATCCACTACTCGATGAAATGTAGCTGGTGCGGACCACAATCCAAATTGCATTACCTTGAATTCAAAGAGGCCATCTGGTTTTATGAACGCCGTCTTCTTCGATGCACCTTCGATGCTGACGAAAGGCACTCGCTGTAGCTCTCAAGAAAGCGTGCGTACCTAAACTTTCTGCTTCGTGGTAGGGCTAGGTTTATGTCAAACATAGGCTGACGACCTAGGTCAGGTGTATCTTCTGGCTTTTTAATTATATCCCGTATGTCTGCTAGCTCATCGAGGAAACCAATCGTCGTGCTTTTGTTGAGAGGTCCGTGTTCTGTAGGGTAACCAGCCACCTTAACCTGACCTCGTCCATTTAGGAGAAGAGCGATTCCTCTTGATAATGTGCTGTCAGTAATCCAGTAGCAAGTGAATGTCTCTCAACGACGCCTTCGATGGTTTCGGTATCTTTGGTACCTTCGGAGAGCCTCACCGGGGTGGCGCAGTGGTTGCGGCGCTCGACTACTGTGCCCAAGGAAGCGGGATCGAATCCCAGCCTGGACGGCTGCGTCTCGGTGGAGGCGAAATAGAGTGGCGTTCGTGTGCTGTGCGATGTCAGTGCATGTTAAAGAACCCCAGGTGGTCGAAATTTCCGGAGTCCTCCACTACGGTGTCTTTCATAGCCTGAGTTGCTTTGGGATGTTAAACCCCACAAACCAAATAAAACCAAACCTTCGGGGATCACGGCGCTTGATCGTGGCAGTATGTTAAATTCTTCGTCGATGATCTTCAGAGCAACGAAACGCGTCAAAGTTGCTGCAACAGGTTTTGTGTTGTGCATCGAAAGCTTGACCAGCTTTGAGCGAAGGTCCATGATAGCCAAATATACATTCAGGTAATCTATGCCCAAAATCACGTCACGGCAGCACTGCTGCAGGAACATAAAGCTGGTAGGATAAGCGCGTTCATTTACCGTTGCTCTTGCGCTGCATCGTTCTGACGGTGTAATCAGATTGCCCCTAGCGGTGCGGATAAGCAAGCAATCCGAAGTGCTAGCCACGTTCTTGAGCTGGGTGGCGAAAGCTCCACTTATGAGAAATAGTCGGCCTCGGTGTCCACCAGGGTGGTAGCTACGCCACCGTTGACAGTAACGTCGAGGTGACATGTTCGTGTACTCGTATTGTATGTTGACTTCGGTGTTCGATCTCTACTTCGTCGCGTGCTGAGGTCGCCGCCGGAGCACAGAGTTGTTACTTCGCTGAACGGCAATGTAAACGTAGACTCTGGGCGTTGTGTCGTCGATGTTGCCTTCGTAGGGCCGGTGTCACTTTGAAGTCTGGATGCGTGAGTGTCGAAGGCGTCTTCATAAATAGCTTTTGCGTAATGGTAGCGTCTATGGCATTTGTCGTCTACGATGAAGAACCTTTAATTCGCAGTATAGAACTTCGGCTCCAATGGTTGCTGCCTTTATTTTCACTTACATGGACTTGAGAACCTTCCTTGCACGTAACCGCGGCCCGGCGACGCAAATGAGGCGTTGCACGGCGATGGTGATCGTGACAGACGTCTTGGCGACGAATGCTCTCCACTCCGCTAGAAGTCGCCGATTTCCTGCGGTCGCTCGCCAGGACGAGGTCATGGGGCGTCGATGGCGAAGCCACCCAGGCGCCTGTACGGGCAGTGACGGAGGATGTGCCAAGACTCACCACAATTTAAACAGTGTGGTTGGTTGTTAGACGTCTTCCAGGCGTCGCATTTTCTGGGGCTTGAAGGTCGTTCGTAGATTTGGCGGGTGTCGGGCAAGGGGCTTCTTTCGGAAACAGGACGGTAGCGGCGAGAGCTTGGGAGGTCAAGTCGGGGTGCAGAACGACGTAACACTGCAGTATATTCATCGCTGCTCTTTCTGCGCTGAAGCCTGAAGCCGTCGAAGTCGACGCTTGAGGAACGTCCAGTGCCTGCTGGACTTCACAAACGACATCCGCGAGCGTCGACACCTGGGGTTGTTGGGATGACGGCAGCAACCGCGGAGTTCCGCCCCTACAATCTCTTACGATATCGTCAGCACATCTGCGACCGAAGCCTGTCTCCGCTCGCAGATGTCCTGCTGTAGTGTCTTTCGCAGGGAGGTTGAAGTGGTAGATCGTAGTGGTGCATCCTGGTGTCCATCGTCTTCTTGACGGCGGAAGCTTCGCTTTCAAATTCGGCAGCGGTTTGTGGCGGATTTATGACGAGCACCGCAAGAAGCGGCTCTTCATTGCCTCGCATCAAAAATTTCACTTTCTCCCCTTCGGTCATCCTAGGGTCGATGCGGCGAAAGAGGCGCTTAATCTCTTCAATGTAAGCCAGGACAGGCTCATTTTGGAGTTGAAGTCTTGATTGAAGTACGGCCTTAGCTCTTTCCTCCTACACGACACTTGCAAAGGCCACCAAAAACTCCGTATTGAATGTCTCCCAATTCTTCAATGAGGTCTCATGATTTTGGAACCAGGAAGACTTTGAACCTTTCCACGCGTTCGAACACGCCGAGTCAGACTTCCGCATTTTTTTCCGGTTGTCCTTGGGAGCAGGGAGCTCTCGGGGCTGGACGAAAACCAAGGGTGATTTCAGTTTGACAGGTGCCATATTCGGAGGTACGTCACGATGACTGGGTACAGCAAATCTACCAGATGTCACGGGGTGGTAACAAGGCGGTAGGCACCAAAAGAGAACACACTGTTAGTCACATTGAAATAAATCTTTACTGGGCTGACTTGCGCTTGCTAAAGAACTAAACGACTCAGGGGCAATAGCAACAAATGTTCTCTCTGGTCATCGAACTGAGAATACTCGTTTCACTCGCTAGCGCTGAATTCAAAACCTGCAAATAAAAATTTATAAAACCGCGAACGATGACTAACATAACCTGGAACATTGTAAAAAACACAACCGCGTGGCTGGAACCCTTCGGGATAGAAGCACTTGCCTCAGAAACAAAAAAATGGTAAACCGCGTCTCTTGACAATGCGCATGACCAAAGAACACAGAATGTATCCGTGCGATCGAATCAGAGTTAACAGGTTGCATTTCGGCGGCTTTCGAAAAAAAATAAACATTTCAATGGTTGTATAGATACTTTTTTCAGAGTGTTTTAAAATTTTATTTAATCAGTCATTGACCGTGAAAATTCTACAATGATAATTAACATGAGGTTAGAGTACCAGCAGTAAGAAGAAAGGTTTCAGCTTTAGCATTAGACAAATCCAATTACCCCGCCGGGGAGGCGCAGTGGTTACGGCGCTCGACTACTGTTCCCAAGGATCCGGGATCGAATCCCGGCCTGGGTGGCCGCTTTTCGATGGAGGCGAAAAGCAAGGCGCCCGTGTGCTTTGCGATGTCAGTGCACGTTAAAGAACCCCGGGTGGTCGAAATTTCCGGAGTCCTCCACTACGGCGTCTCTCATAGCCTGAGTCGCTTTGGGACGTTAAACCCCGCAAATTAATCAGACAAATCCAATTCTGAAGAAGACGATACAGTGGCAAAGGTAGGCGCGTTCAACTTAAAACAGCGAATGAATACGAGTTGCGAAGTCTACAATGCGTGAAGTATTGAACAAATTGTTATGGTCAACTTGCTTCCACAAGTTACCGGAAAGTTAATTCTTCGGTCGTATTCTAAACGTCGATCATCATCATCATCAACAAGGCCACTCATATATTTCTCAAATTAGACCGGTCCTGTGCTAGCTACATCCACTTGACCCCTGCGAAGTTCTTAACCTTCGCCGCCCATTAACTTTCTATTATCCCCTGCTGCGCTTTCCTTCCCTTGGAATGAAATTTATTTCCCCAAGTGGACCATAGGCTGTCCTCTTCGCACTACATACCCTGCCCATGCCTATTTCTTCATATTGATTTCCACAAGGATGTCATTGCCTGGAGTTATTCCTCTGACCCACTCTGCACGGTTCCTATCTCTTAACGTTATACCTACAATTTTGCGCTCCATAGCCCTCTGCGTTGTCCACAACCTAAGTAGAACCCTTTAGTTGGCCTCCACGTTTCACCCCATTGATGAGTACAGGTAAGATGCAACTGTTATATACTTTCTGCTGTAGCGTACCAGTAGGCTACTAGAAATGTTCTAAAACGGTAACAAGTAGCATTTGGTAGACGATAGAGAACTGTAAAAATGTAATAGTTATTTTTTGGCATTCCCGATTTTGCTCTTTTTCTGCCACGTCGCTCTAGTAACAGGCGGCAAATGGGTGACGCAGGAAGTCTAACCATGGAATCAAATTTTCTTTTCTTCGATTGCTGCCGCACCACATCTGCATGGCACACTGTGTCGGAGAGCAAAGCTTGTGAGCATGCTGCAAGACTGTCACTGGAAAACATTTTTCGTGAGCCGATAAGTAGAATATGGCATATTGCCGCTAACTGTTTGAATATTTATTTGTTACTGTTCGACAGCCGCTGGCATACGGCCTTATCATTGTGATTCTGGCGCGCTTATCAATTCTGTATGCCGTGTTTGTTCATGCTCGTTGTCCCGATATGACGCGTTATCATTTTCTTTGTGGCGAACGATGTGCCGAGATCTGTCTCGAAGGTTTCGGTCACTCGCGTATGTTTCTACATTGTTGCAGGTTGTGCTAGTAGCAGTTTGCGACGTTATCTATAATGTTCCGAGCAGCCTTTAAATTGAGCGTTGACGAGTGCGACGGGCATCTTTTGTTTGACGATCGACGAGCCCGTTTGTTGGTATCGCCGCCGCCGCTGAGTTGCTTAGTTCTTTTGCGGGCGCAAGTCAGCCCAATAAAGAGTTAATTCAGTGCAATCACCGACTATTCATTTGTGTTATCGACCTTGTCACCACCACGTGACATCTGGTGGAGGTGCTGGGTGGATGTCGAAGTTATGCTGCTTGGCTAGGTTGGGTGCATCGTCTTTAAGTTGGCTGGGGAGGGCGAATATTTCTCGGGTGTCCGCTAGCTCATCGAAGAAAGCAATCGTCATACCCTTGTTCAGGTGTCGGTATTCTTCGGTGAAGTCCGTGACGAGCACTTGAGCTTGTCCATGACGGAAACTGGCGACGCCTCTTGCGACTCCTAGTCCGCGCTCCAAATGCCACTGGGTGTTTCCTTCGACGACACCTTCCGCAGTTTGGATGTCGCTGGCAACCACGGAGACGACGATGCTTGATCGGGGCGGTATACTCAATACTTCTTCGAGGACGTTTATAGCGAAGCGTTGCGTTAAAGCAGTCGTGGAATGTATTGTATTCTTCGTGGAGAGCTTGATGAGGTTTGAGCGGGAGTCGATGATCGCCCGATGCTTGTTCAGAAAATCCATGCCCAGAATCACGTCGCGGGAACACTGCTGTAGGACGACGAAGATGGTAGGGTAGGTACGTCCATTTACTGTAACCCTTGCGGTGCATCCCCCCGACGGCATAATAAGGTTACCACCAGCAGTGCGGATAAGCGCGCCATCCCATGCGGTCATCACTTTCTTGAGCTGGGCCGCGAACGCTCCACTGATGACAGAATAGTCAGCTCTGGTGTACACTAAGGCGGTAACCGTCCGACCGTCGACAGCAACTTCGAGGTCACTCGTTCGCGTTCTCGTATTGCGTGTTGGCTTCAGAGTTCGGTCTCTGCTTCGTCTTGTGCTGAGGTCGCGGCGGGGGCACATCGTTGTTATTTCGCTGGGCGGCGATGTTGGCTTGGAGTCTTGTCGCGTCGTCTTGGATGTTGACATCGTGCGGAGCGGCGGTGTCACTTTGAAGTCTGAACGCGTCGAGTGCGTCTTCATAAGTAACGCCAGTGTCATAGCGGCATCATCGTTACTCGTCGGCGGCAGCGGAGGATCTTCGTTAGTTCGCCGTATAGCAACCTCACCTCCAAAGGTTGCTACCTTTAATTTTCCCTACGGTCGTTTGGGGACCTTCCTCGCACATTGTCATTGTAGCTGTGGCCTGGTGACGAAACGCTGGCCCTGTACGGCGATGGGGACCTAAACCGACAGCTTGGTGACGCAAACTCACCGCTACGCAAGTAGTTTTCGATTTCTTGAGGTCGTTCACCAAGGCGGGGTCGTGGGGCGTCGACTGCAAATCCGCGGAGGCCGATTCGTCGGTACGGGCAGTGATGTAGAATGTGACCGGCCTCACCGCAGTGGAAGCATAATGGCCGGTTGTTCGCAGTCATCCAGGAGTCACACTTCCTGGGGCTCGGGGTTCGTTGGTAGACTTGGCGGGCGGGGGCCAAGGGGTGGCTTTCAGGAACAGGATGGTAGAGGCGAGGGCTTGGAAAGTCACGTCGGGGTGCAGGTCGACATAATTCTACAGCATAATTCATCGCTGTCGTTTCTTGTGCAGGAGTACCACCACGTGACAATATAATAGCTAATGAATTGAGTGTGTGTTTCAAAGCATGGTACACCTGGTTTAGCGGCAAGCACTGAAAACCTCTGATGAAAAGATCTTTTAAAGTAATTAATACACAAATAGATTAACGTGACATAATGAACTGAAATAATGTTGATGAGTTGATATACACGTTTGTATTGTAAACAATAGGAGTGCTTAATTAAGCGCAAAACAAGGATGTGCTGACAACATAAACCTAAAAACTGACCCGTATTCTTTTTTAAAATATTTATAATGTTCGATATGAGTTCTTCTTTAGGGAGCAGAATTGTTACGTACTGAAACACATGAAACACAGACCATTAGGATGATCATGTCTCGGCGATTCCTTGCATGCTATAAAACGGCTACCTTAAGCGTAGGCCATGTTTCCGTTGTGCTTTTTAAACAAAGCTTGCTTAGAGACATGATGAATTGTGATTTGAATGCTATAACTTTATTGGTCCCGTTACTAAAACATTCAGTGTCAGATTCAGCCAAATAAGCGAAGCATCCTGGTCATTGCGCTGGTAGACAGTAGCTGGCAGCTGACTTGGTCGGGCACAGTAAGGAGTGCTTTTTCTTCTCTGTACGGAGTGGTTGTTGCTCCGTTCTTCTTTCTTCCAACGAAGTACTGAGCCAGTAGGAAGCAAACCTGTAGCAAAGGCAGGGGACTCTTCTCAAGCACTGGTATATAGGTTTTATATATACAGAAGACTATTAACAATGACGATATAAAACTAAGCGTAATGTCATACCGGATGCCCCGTGAACCCCCTCCACAGCTACTCGAAAGCCTGATCCGCGTGCCTTGCTCTGGTCGAGACCAAAATCTCTCTGTCGCGATGGCCCAGAGCAACACGCGTCCTGCGCTCTCTCATCAGGTGAAAAGAAAAAGAGTACAAGGGTTCAACGCTGCTGAACCAAATAGTGAGCGAAAGCATTAGCTGCGGGTAACCGAGCGTTCTTCTTCTCTGTTTCTCTTTCCTCAGCCTACATATAAAGCCCCGATTTAACCAACCGATATAAACGTGCCTTGGTGGCCTATAGGGGTAACGTGAATGCCAGGGTCCCAGCAGGTTAATTCTGAAATAACCGTCCCATGTGAAACGAGAGACCGAAGTTGGCAGCTCCTGCCGACCGCTTGAGTTGGTAGCCCAACTCTCACCCTAGTGTCACGTGGGTAAGACGTGGCTACCGGCCGCGCTACGCTGAAGGCTTGAAACCAAGAGTAATTTTACTTTCGTAATAAAACGCGAAGTTTATTTGCTCCCAAGCCGCGAGCAGAAGGAGTCTCGTCAATCGAGGCAGGTTCACCACATGTGTTTTTGCTCTCTCCCTAAACGCCCCCGCCTCGGCACCGTACACAGCTTGTAAACGCAGCGATGAACGCCCACCCGCAACAGGGACCACGACACCCCCTCGAGGCAAACAAGGTGCCGCTATACGTTTCCAGATGTGGCTAGCAAATGGGCGCGCAGACACCACGCGTTGTCCGTACCGCGACGCGCCGCGGGGCATCGGCCCTGTCGAAGAGATGCCTTCGCTAACTGCAAACGCGCCCTCCACAAGCAGCGAAGCGCGAACGTTGCTTTCCCTTCTCCACGCCTCGGACATGTGGGCGATCCGCACTCGGCTACGGAGGATGCTTTCTTCCCGCAATCTGCGACCGGGCGGAAACGCGACCGTCAACTGAAACGGGAGACTTCTAGTTCACTTTGGTTGAAAAAAAGAACCAAGAAACTTGCTTTTAGCAAAACAACGAGCCCCGTCAGGACAAAATACCCCGACGCCATCACCGCGCCACGCGTAGAGCGGCTGTTTCGGCGTCTAATACGACGCCGGTTAAAAGCGAAAGATGCAAGTGAATGGCACCGAACAATACCAGCACTCATTCATTGATGAGTTTTGATACATATCTAGACCACATGATTTAATATGAAGGGAGGAGCTGGCAACACGGGTTGCTCGTTTGCGATGCTGCTTTTTATGATCTATGTTGAAGGGGTCACAGCACAGCTAAAGGCCTCGGGGCTCGGTTTTCGTCTTGAGCACTCCGATGAAGGGAGAGGGTTTTTGCAACATATGCCCACGATTGGTGTATGCGGATGACTTCGCAGTGCTCTAAGGATCACCCGCGGAGCTACAGAAGCTTCTGGACACTTGCGCATCCGGAATGACGGAGCGTCGTCTGGGCTTCTGTGCCACGAAATGTGTGGTGATAGTCTGGGGTGAGGGAGACCATCAGAGCGGATACATGTGGCAGATTCAAGGGAGACATGTCGCCAGAGTGAAATCCGCCAAATAGCACGGTGTCAGATTGTCCGCGGGAGCAGATTACCCGGTAAAACACGAGCGAGAGCTAAGGAGAAAACTGCCCGGTACAGGGGCATGCTGGAGTGCCGTCACTCTGGTCGTTTAATCGGTACGAAGTCATAAGAGCGTTTTGGAAGATGGTAGCAGTGCCAGCCCTTACAATTGCCAATGCGGGACTGTGCCTTTCGAGGGGCACCCGAGAGTTCCTTGAGTGCAACAGAGCGCGGTTGGCCGGTTGGCGTCCCGAGTACTGCAGTGCACAGCGGTGGAGCGAGTGCAAGGAGAGGTTCGATGGTCGACTTTCGTGGCGAGAGAAGCGGTGGCCAAGACAACTTTTGAGGGCAGGCTAATGCGCCTTCCGCTCAGTCGCCTGGGCGATCAGACGTGGACTCCCCTGGTCTACGCGGGATATCCACAAGGTGGAATAGGCGCCCAGCGAAGGTACAAGTTGCAAGCGGTGATCCTTGAGAATGCAAAGGGGACACATGAGTGGGCTCGGCAGCACGGCAACGATGCGGTCGTCTTACGCCCGCTATCTTCTCTCTTTTCAGATGTTCCTTCTGGCCTTTCTGCCGACATCTGGCGATGACTGCTTAATCGGCGAATCTGATGCGGGGCCAGTTACCAATCTGAGCGGTGGCGATTCGGATGTTCCTGCCTCGCCGCGCAACCTATCATCTGGACCAAACTGCGCAGCGGGACCTTTGCGCCGCTGCCTCAGTGCGCCTCTGGACACGTCGGCGCGGCGCTTGTCACCCTCTACCCCCCGAAAGCTATCCATCGCATCCAAAGCGACATCAACACAGCCGCCTAAAAGCGCTTCCCATCCCATCACTGCCTTCAGTGGGCTAGGCAGCATGGCAACGATGCGGTTGTCTTACGCCCGCCAGCTTCTCACCTTTCAGGTATCGAATCGATACTCACTATAAGCACAGCGTACCCGTTACCCTGCCTTGTTAGTGCTGCCGAGCCCCAATTGTTGCATTGACATTATGCGTTACTGTGCAGACATATTGTTGGAATTTCTAGCACTAGCTGGCGACGTTGAGCTAAATCCCGGCCCTCCCACGCGTTCGTCTTCAATCGAGGCGTCTGGCGACATCTTGACCGCTCTCAAGGAAATTCGTGAAGGTCAAGCCTCCATCCTAAACGAAGTAAAGGCAATGCAAACTAAGCTCACCCAAAACGACGCACATATTAGATGACATTAGGCAAATGTAACCAAAAATCGAAAATGAATTCTCGTGTATTGCAGTAATAAAAACCCAAATTGAAGATG
Organism: Amblyomma maculatum; assembly: GCF_055883805.1. Taxonomy (NCBI): domain Eukaryota; kingdom Metazoa; phylum Arthropoda; class Arachnida; order Ixodida; family Ixodidae; genus Amblyomma; species Amblyomma maculatum. The sequence continues at coordinate 160,324,373 of NC_139353.1, read as the reverse complement.
TCCAGGCCCTGGCTGAAGATAACGCCCCCGACATATCAGTACTAACAAGCCGGCTGGATGATTCAGAAGACAGGGCACGCCGATCTAATATCTTATTCTTTGGACTAACCAATAAACAAAACGAATCTTGGTCCCAGTCCGAAGACGCGATCATAAATCTTCGCAGCGATAAACTAGGGATCGACATCACACCGATGGATATTGAGCGCGAACACCGACTAGAAAAATTTGATGCGAACAAATCCAGACCTGTCATCGTAAAATTCGCTCACTTCAAGACAAAAGAAAAGATGCTTTCAAGCGCTAATAATCTGAAAAACACAGATTACCGCATAAGCCAGGACTACTCACCCAACACCCGTATCGCGCGAAAACATCTTGTTGGATACGGCAAGGTACAACCGAAAAAATTCAAGCTGCGTCATGATAAACTCATTACTGACAATGAAACATATACTTTTAACCGTGCCACGAAGAAATTCGTCCCACGTACCCCATAACTACAATCCAAAGCTAACCCGATTTCAAGCACCAAAGCCGTTCCGTTTCTGTACACTAACATAAGGAACTTAATGCCCAAGCTTGACAAACTTCGCTACCTTATCGACACAACAGATAGCAAACTTGTGCCATTCAGTGAAACCTGGTTAAACACGCCTATCCATGACTCCGAGATTCTAGCATTTCTTCTCAATTTCAATATCTTCCGACGCGATCGTGTAAATAGACGAGGCGGTGGTTTACTGATAGCTGCTCATCATAGCATACATTGCACCGTAATTAACATACATTGCCCGTTAGAAGCTGTTTTTATAATTTGCAACATCTCTTACCCTCCCGTCATCATCGGAGTCTTCTATCGCCCCCCAGATGCTAATGCCTCGTTTTTTAATACCTTCTACGACACTATCCACTCCTTAACTTCGTCATATCCCCACGCTTCCGTTCTTATTTCGGGTAATTTTAACTTTTCTGCTATCTCATGGACTGATGTCACATTAACAATCGCCAAAAACAACACTGGAAGCAAATTTTTAAACGCATGCCTCACGTTCAATTTGTCACAGGTTGTTTCTGCCCTTACCAGGGAAGATAACCATTCTTCGAACATACTCGACTTGGTACTAACTTCCACCCCGACAACGTCTCGTCCCCTAAGTACTTACCCGGTATGAGCGATCACAAAATAATACAAGCTTCATTACAAGGCCAGCTACCTCGCACAAAAAAGGCTAAAAAGAAACTAACGCTCTGTCATAAGGGTAATTATGGAGGCATAAATGATAAGTTGTCCGAGTTTACGACGTGGTACTTAACAGACTTCAATACTCGCTCTGTCGAAACTAACTGGTCGTTTTTCAAGAATAAAATGCATGAACTTATCACCACATACATTCCCACTATAACTGTTATGCAACGACTCACATCGCCGTGGTTTAACGCTACCCTAAAACGAATGAACAACAAAAAGAAACGGTACTATCGAGCAGCTAAACGCTTAAACACTTCAGTTTTGTGGGAAAAATATCACATCATCGACAGAACATTTCAGACACTTGCCGCCAAAACAAAGAAAAGCTTTTATTACAACACGTTGCCCAGCATGCTGCGGGCAAACCCTAGACAGTTTTGGAAAATTGTTCATCCATCGCGTAACAATCACGTATCTCTGCTTGATGACAGAAATAATCCTATTTCCTGATAAAGATGTACCAGAAGTTCTGAACTCCGTATTTTTATCTATTTATACTAACGAGTCTAAAGATGAACTTCCTGATTTTCTGCGATACAATCACCTGTCATGCCTCCCATAACTTTTCATGCCAACGAAATAGCGAAACTAATTGATTCTTTAAAGGTCTCTTCCTCAGCCGGGGTTGATGGCATCAACTGTAGACTGCTAAATAACACCGAAAATATCACAAGTATCATTCTGCCGCCCATCTTTCAGCAACCGTTATTATCTGGAGTGTTGCCTCAAGACTGGAAGGTAGGCAAGGTGATTCCAGTTCCTAAAAAAGGTTCGCCATCTTCACGCCATACCTATCGTCCCATATCCCTCACAAGCATTTTTTCAAAGTTAATGGAGCGTGTTATCTACACACACATTGCAACTCCGACAACCTCCGGCGCTGCATGGTTATACACAAAAAAAAAACAATACACACACAAGAAAATTAGACCAGGACGTTAACACTGATGATGCGCCCGCTACCAACTGCCAGTTTGTGTGCTACGGAGAAGAAGAAAGCTTCACACAAAACGTGGGGTAACAATATGAAGAAGAAGTAAACAAAAGATTCAGAAAAATATGCGAAGAAATTCAGAATGAAAAAATTAAATGAAAACTAAAAGAAAATAATGACAACTTAGGTCTTTCTTGTCACATTGTCCAAACGGAGAAGTATCAACTCCTTGCTGCTGAGCGCCACCGACGGAACACTCACGTATTCCCCTTCTTCCACCGAAATCATCTTGAAGGCTTCAATAATTTCTCTTTCAAATCTCTCTTTTGCGCCTGCCACCACCTTGGTTTAGGTGACCTTGGTACACAATGGGCGCCCCTCAAGTCCTTTTGATTGTCTTCCGTTTTACACCGGGAGCAATGGGTCGCCAGGTTTCCTGGAGCAGACAATGTGGCGCACGAATTTCTGTGTTCCTTAGCCTTTCATTGATGCATCGGCCTGTTTGCCGCACGTAGGCCTTCCCACATGTCAGGAGGATCGTGTACACGACACCGTGCGGCATTTGACAAATCGTTCCCTGTGCAGTACTCTGCATCCTTCCTTAGTCTCTCTCATTTCATTCACCTCCCTGCACATACTTTTTAACTTGTTTGGTGCGGATAGCACGACCCTAATTTCGAATCGGCTCGCTATCTTCTGTACGCCATGTACGTAGGGGAGGACAACAACTTGCCTTCTCTTTTCAGTCTCTTTACGTTCTCTTCTTCGGGGTCGCATCTTCTTCAAGCAGCTTTCAGCCACAGATATCAGCATGCTCCTCGGATATCCGCTTCGTTTCAACCTCTCAATCAGCATGTTGACACTGTCGCCCATCAAGTGCGGGCAGGATTTGATTATAGCCTGCCGTAAACAAGACACAGCCAGCCCCCTCTTGATCAACTTAGTATGACCGGAGTCGTATGGAAGAAGGCCTTTTGCCCCTCGTGTCCCACCAAACCATGTGTGGTCTTCGTGCAGCACAAGTCTGATATCCAGGCACTGGATCTGTGCATTTTCTGGTTGCTCAAAGGTGAACTCAAGCCCCGGATGTGATTTAGCGAATAGTGCCACAATGCTCTCAACCTTGCTCTCTGTGTAATCTTCATACGGCAGGCAAACCAAAAAATCATCGACATATCGAAATGCCTTAGCAACTCCAGCTTCATTCTTAGCAAGGAAACGTCACTCAATATAGGAGCAATTAAAGTATGCAAATTCCATCTTTTTGCTCCAAAGCACTTCACTCAAACTCAACATACAAGGATCGGAGGTAGAGCTTCAAAAGACCTAAAAGCGGTCAGTGCTCATTCCACTTTCATTCTGAAACTTCACTGCACCGTAGACATCTATTGCGTCTTCGACAGCGAGGATGGCCAAATGCTGTGGAATGTTGTAATACAGATCTTTTGCGTCAACAGAGAAACACTTGATAGGCGCGGCCTGTTGAAGAAATCCAATCGGCTAACCTGAATTTCTCACCAAAAAAGGGGTCTCCTATAGGGAGACAATTCATGTACTTCTGGAGAAATGAAGCTTTGCTGTGCTGCCATGTGGAACGGTCCTCCACGATGACTCGGAAAGGGTTTCCCTCCTTGTGTGTCTTGACAGTAAAGAATGGTGTCCGGGTCAGCTTCTTGCGTCTCTTAATTCCCTTTCTTAATGCTTCCTTGCCTACCTCTTGGAAAATATCAGCCGCTTGCTTACGGGCTAAACAAAGTTGTCTCCTAGAGGTCTTTCTTTTTGACCCGAAGATTTTTAATATCCCTTCCTTCGCCTTGGCCTGGTAATCATTTTTGTGCATGACAGCAAACTCTCCCGTCTTATCGGTGAGAATCAGTCGCAGATCCATACTCTTCAACCATTCCATGGCTCTTTGTGGACTGGGCTGTGCTCTTTTAGAACCTCGACCATGTGAGAACGCAGAGGCAGCCTCCAAACCTTGGTACAGGTAAGCTTCCCTATCCTCTCCGTAGACTTTTGAGGCCACCTTGTGAATCATGCTCAAACTATCAGCAGCGTCAACCTTTGGTTGCACCGTACACCTAGGTCCCTTATTTAAAACATCAAAAACGTGCTTGGGAATCGCCTGATCCGTGAGATTGACACCTCCGCTATTTCTCTCAGCGGTATCTTTTTCTTTCCTTGGAAGCTTATTCAAAGTATATTTCCACCACCAATCCGCAATTCGGTCTGCAATTCGAAGAAAGTACCTTGTCATCACCTTTGATTACAGTCTACCGCACGACAAACTGTTGGAACGTGTAAAAAGGTGTATTACAGAAGACAACGATGAGCTAGCCTTTGTCGTGAAGTGTGGTTTGACAGTTGAAAGTTTATTAGAACTACTAAAGCCCAGCCTATTTATTCCAATCTGTCGATTATGTGTCTGTGGAAGATACACACACACATAACCGACACGCACTCTCTCTCTCTCGGCGCTGTTTTCCGCGCTCTACGCAACTCAAGCCGACACAAGATGTTAAAAACCTAAGTTAACGTGCATGCTGACCAGACGGTAGCTGGTCATAATGTGGCTGTTAGAAAAAGCTGAGCAGCACAGTCACTACCAAACAGTAACTGATACTTTGAGACTGCGACTGTTCTCCTCGGACATGAACCATGCCTTCTGCGCGGCCGCCTCTCCGTCAGTGCTATACGTCTGTACTTCGCTATATTTCGGAAATAAATCGATTCCTTCTGTGTACGACTAGGTCCTTAGGCGTTTTAGTTCCTCCATTTAAAAGCCGCTGATAAGTGAGCGTGAGAGGCCATCGGCGCTTATGAGTAGCTGTGCAACTTTCCGCTCCCATTCTGTACCATTCTACTGCGAATATTGCGTTGGAGTTCTCGCTGTTCAGCTGAAACTCGCGCAGCCTCTCCGTGCGTAGCTGCTGCCGAATGTCGGATAGCAAGTGTCCTGACACACAGAGACCGCAACGCCACATGTTTCACTCGCCCTCACTGCAACACTAGGCGTCCAAATCGGAACCCGCCGCAGCGGCTCGTTTCCCGGAACATTGCCGTTTTTCATACTTGACGCCAATACACAGCAGCAGACAACAGTGCTTTTTTTCAATCACTTTTTTTCTGTTTCTTCAGAATGCGTAACCCGATTGTGTGCTTACGTAACCTGGCACCGTCCTACTACAAACGTCACGCATACACCACATTGTGAGCAAAATGGCGAATTGTCGAAAATAGTGCCCAGGCTGCTATACAAGTGCCATTTGAGTCAGAGCGACTTTTTTTTAATTGATATTTTTTGCCTCAAGGCATCAGTAGGGTATATGAGATGAAGGATGAATAAATGATTAAATGATTAGAAAAAGGTTGGCCGATTTTATGAAGTCCAGGAATGAGCGATGATGAGGTTCCTGCGTCCAAGCGATATATGAGGCAGGATTGGTTGCTGAAAGGCCAGCTATCCTAAGGTGTCGGATTTCTGTTGGTTTGAGTGCTGGGCAGTCCCACAGCAAGTGGTGAATTTCGGCCTCAACATCTTCGTTTTTACAGATCGGGCACCCTGAGCGGGGATATAAGTGTTGGAAGTATGACCACGTCCTAGTGACAACTGATGTGAGGGCAACACCGACCGGATCCTCCTAAGCGCAACCTCCTCTGCACGGGTGAGACCGTGGGGAAGAAATACCGCACACGGAGGGATAAGGGCACGTGTGCAGCGCCTCCTTTCTTTATAAAAGGAGGGTAGCGTCGTCCACTTCAAGGAGGCATGGGATTGATGCGTCTTGGTTCACGAGGCGGGTCGCTAAATCAGCTTGACTTTTGGAAGGCAGCAGGTCCCGTGGGATCCACTCAATGCGTACTGACTGTGGGATACGCGTCGCAAGCTGGTGGATGTCTTGGAAAATTTTAGGGCAGCGGGTGACACGTCGGAGCAAATGTGCTGCTTGAAGTGCGTCAGTCCGCTTGACAACGTGGGCTGCAGGAAGCATGGTTATGGAAGACACGGAACAGAGTGCATCTTGAACTGCAACGAGCTCAGCGCAGAAAGATGTAAGTGGTTTCGAAAGCTGAAACGTAGTGGTCTGATTCAGGGTAGATCTTCGTGGACAGTAGATTGCTGTTTTGGCTTCACAGCCTTGCAGGTTTCCATCCACGTACACTACAATGGAGTCTTGAGGCAGGTGAGTATCTTGCTCTTCAAATATCTGGCGAAGCAACGATGCCGAGTTGTCAGACATTGATCTGCGGATTACAGTTGGCTTGTTGTCTCCTAACTGTACAAATTTCTAGGGAGGGAGAACTGGGGGCGCAGGCGGCTAAAGAATAATGTGTGACGTTGCATACGCCCTCAGTGCTTGCGTGGAATGTGACAAAGTGGCCTTGAGTCTGCGAGTATCATGGCACTGCAGTACCAGTTCATCGATGGTGTTGAGCTGCGCATTCTCCTGTAACGCTACGACCGGTGTGAGTCGTGGAAGGCATGTTATGGTCCTCATAGCTTCTCGATTTACGGCTTCAAGGTGGATCAAGCGACTTCGTCGAACAATGTTAAAATGGAATGATTTTTATGACATTTTCTTAACATATTTGTATTTTCGTGTTCGATTTGTATATGGTTAAATATTTATCTAAATATTTTACTCAACTTAAGAAATATCAGCTATTATTTCGCTGCCTACGAAGGCTTTCGAATGGGGAAACGTTCTCCATGAGCAGCGCCATGCGTAGCCAAGCGGCCAGTCTTGTTCAAGCTGAAAAAAAAAGCCTGACAAAAGAGATTGTTGCTTGCATGTGGCAATACATTTTCTTTTGTTTTTTTTTTATAGTTTTAGAAGTGACTATTTTCAGCATAGTTGTGATGTTTGCAGTGTGCAGTGGCGCTGTGCGGTGTGTCAGAGCGCTTTACATTCAGCGATTCAAAAACAATAATAATAATAATGAAATATGAATAGTAATAATAATATTAAGTCACGGAGCGCAGCTGAACGGCGCTCCAGGGCTAGGCCTAGTGCCTTCGGGGGCACACTGACGAAGATGCCTTGATCGGCGCCGCCTGTCTCGATGGTATTACTGACCGCACAATTATTGATATCTGAGCCTGTGTACCAATTCCTGGATTCTGCTCCTGGTCCATCGGCTGCAGCACATATCCTACCGTCTCAAAAGGCACACCAGGTCTGAGTGATCTGTCCCCAGGGCAGAGGCCGGGAATGGCTAACCAGTCTCCAATTGGTGATGGAGTTCCCACCGATGTGCGTGATCAGTCGAGCTCGCCAATGAACATGTCTTCAGCGCTATCATCTGGGCGGGCGGCACAGCGTGGTGCTCACAAGCGTCCTTTAGAAGACAGTGCACCGTGGTCATCTTCCGCAAACAACCGTTCACAAGGCAAGCGTTCCTGTAAAACGACTAATCATCCGGTATTTTCGACATCCGAATCAGCATCCTTTAAAGTGACCATTAAGGCTCTGACAACAAAGTGCCTTACTCAGATACCGAATAGTATTCTGGCTAACCTGGACGCATATCTTGAAACCAAGGGTTTCCGTGGATTCACGGCCAAGAAGTCGAAAATAATTGCTGTGTGGCTCCCGAGTTTGGCTGCTGTTGATGTCTGCAAACACCTAAGTGCATTTCAGTAACACGCGAAGTTTCGGTTCCGGTAAAGGTCTATCTTGATGGTTCCGACCAACAACGCTGTATTGTCTACAACGTAGACGCTTACGAGGACCAGGCTGAACTTAAGCGTGAGCTCTACTGGTCTTCTCATGGTGTGATCCAAGCTCGTCACGGGGAATGGGTGCTCTTGCATCATCACCTTGCAAGGCCCTATGACTCCCTCCTCCGTGCTATGCTTGAGAACAAGTCCGTAATACTTTTCCCGTCGCAGGTGAAACCCTCTGGGCGAGTCAATCGTCGGCAAGAGGATGACAGGGTGTCAGACGCGCGACGTGAGCAAGCTCAGTTCGTGAAGAACGTCAGCCACTTTTGGAAAGGCGCGCAATCCGATAGGTGAGGTCACTAATTGTCTCGAGAATAACATAGTGACCGATATAGTGCGCGAGCAGTTTCTGACTTAAGCCACGTTTCCTTAGTGGAAGCCAAAGCCAGGCAATCTCGCCAGAGAGGTAGGTGACGTGGCAATGGTGGTCGTCGTAGCGAGATTTTGAGCGCTTTTGTGAGGCGAGAGTTCTAAGGCAGCCGGCGGGCATCTTCAGCCCGGCAGGGGATTTCAGCAATCCCAGGATCGTCGTCTGTGGAGAACGGGAGGATGGGGTCGAGGGTGTGTCGAGGGTGTGTGTGACCGGGCATAGAGGAGAAAGAACGGACTGTAACTTGTTGTTTCCTGTTGGACGGTATTGTATGCATCTATGTTATAAATGGTAGCACATAGTCCCAGTCCTTGTGGTCGGCGGCGACGTACATTGAAATCATGTTGGTTAGTGTCCGGTTGGTTCCCTCGGTCAACCCATTTGTTTGCGGACGATAAGGTGTAGAATGTCGGAAATGCGTTTGGCACAAACAAAGGAGTTCTCCGACAACATCAGCGGTGAATTGACAACCTCGGTCGCTGATCAACACTCGCGGAGGTCCATGGCGCAGTATAACAGAGTGCAGCAGGAGGAGAGCTTGGTGTGCAGTAGCCGATAAAAGGGCTGCCGTCTCACAGTAACGAGTGTGGTAATCAGTGCAGTCCCAAGAGGTCTACCCCGACCTTCTCAAAAGGGGATCTTGGAGGCGTCACAGGATGAAGGAGACCAGGAAGAGTGCCAGTGGGGCGTTTGTGACTCGCACACTGAGCGCAGCTAGCCACATACTTCTCGGTAGAAACGTTCTTGGATGGGATAGAGTGTCCGTGCCGACCCCAGGTGTCCCGAAGTGAGGTCGTAGTGCATAACGCGCAATACAGAGGAGCGTACGCTGAAGGGCACCACCAGAATGTAGCGGAGACCAGTGGCAGAATAGTCCTTTTTGTACAAAAGAACACCCCGTATACAATAGGGACTGGAAGCTGTAGGGTCCCTTGCAGCGGTAAATAATGGTTGGAGATTCTTGTCTTTCATCTGCTCAGTGCGGAACGTACGGGTGCTGAGGAATGGAGGTAAAACCGCAGCGATGTAATGATCAAAATTGTCGGCGTCACATTCCGTCGTGGGAAGCGGTAAACGTGACAGTCCGCGTCAGCGTGCTGGCGTCCACTCTTGTACGAAACTGTGTAATCGAACTCTTTTAAACGGATTGCCCACCTTGCAAGACGTCCAGTTGGGTCACGGAGGTTTATCAGCCAGCACAGGGAATGATGATAGTGACCACTGTGAAGGTTCGCCCGTATAGATAACAGCAAAACCGCTGAAAGGCGAAAACTACAGCGAGGCATTCCTGCTCAGTAATTGTGTAATTGCGTTCAGCTTTGATTAACGAACGACTGGCGTAAGCAATAACACGTTGCTTGTCGCCGTAACGCTGAATAAGCACAGCACCAATGCCAACACCACTGGCGTCTGTGTGCTGTTCCGTTGGAGCAGAAGGGTCGAAATGCCGGAGAATCGGATGTGATGTCAGTAAAAACTTGGGTTGGCAAATAGAAGAGTAACACTCTGATGTCCACTCGAAGCTTTTTTGTGGAAGTCTTTGTGGAGAATGCACGTGAGCGGGTTAGCGATGTCAGCAAAACAGGGAATGAAGCGGCGGAAATATGAGCGCAGTCCTAGGACACTTCGAAGTTCCTTCACGTTCTGAGGTGTTGGAAACGATGCAACGGCTGCGGTCTTTTGATGGTCAGGTGTGACCCCTTCACGATCGACGAGGTGCCCTAGTACAAACATCTGACACTCAACGAAGCGACACTTCTTCGGTTTGAGTACTAGACCGGCGTTTTTGAAGCAGTCCAGCACTAGAGCGAGGCGTTCATTGTGCTCATTGAAAGTCCGGTCAAAAATGACGACATCATGGAGGTAGCACATGCATAATTGCCATTTTAGTTCACGTAAGATCGCGTCCATAAATCTCTCGAAATTTGCAGGAGCATTGCAGAGCCTGAAAGGCATTACATTAAATTCAAACAGGCCAACGGGCGTGATTACAGTCGTTTTCTCTTTATCATCAGTGTGTATAGGGATCTGCCAATATCCCGATCGCAGATCGACGGTTGAAAAGTATGATGCGGAGAACAGACAATCTATGGCGTCATCGATCCGGGGAAGCGGATACACGTCTTTCTTTGTTGCAGCATTAAGGCGGCGATAGTAGACGCAAAAGCGCCATGTACCATCTTTCCTCTTCAGCAGAATTACAGTGGCCGGCCAAGGACTGCATGACTGTTGAATAACACCCTTTTCCAGCATATCCCGAACCTGCTCACTGATGACCTGTCGTTCTGTTGGCGACACTCTGTACGGCTTCTGTCGAATTGGGTGTGAGTAGCCGGTGTCAATGCGATGCCGGGTACGTGTCACGGGAATGCACCGTGAACCGCTGGGCTCCGAAAAATCAAAGATGAAAGAATACTTGACCAGTAAGGCATCCAAAGCGTCACGCTGTTCACTGGTTAGAGAGCGGCTGATCGTCCGATGCAGTTGTGAGTCAGGGGCTGGAGCGGCAGCAGTTCCGCCAGGTGCATCAGTGACGAAAGCCACCGACGGAGTGTCGTCTTGGCTGCACGTCGCAATCTTCATATTCACAAGCAGAACTACAGGTTGCGAAGAACAATTGATGGCCCACAGCCGTGAGCAGCCCTTGGCCACCGACAGTAGGCAATGAGGAACCAGAATGTATTTCTTTGCACAGGTAGACTGAAGCGGTGCCACTGTAGCGTCGAAGGAGTCGGAGGCACGGCTGGGGCACAAAACTGGGACGCACAGCATAGACAGGGCTGGCACATTGGTATCCTCTGTTACGCGGAACACATCCTCACGCACGTATGGCTTCTCTAAAAGTCCAAAAGGGAGGGAACCATCAACGCAGAGTTACCCTGAGCGGTAGTCGACCGTAGCGCCACACATTCTCAAAACGTCAATGCCTGGAATTATGTCATGCGTGCATCGCGGAAGCACTGCAAACTCCGCTGCGAATACCGTTCCACCCAGGGACACCGAAGCACTACACATTCCCAGGGGACGCAGCACATCACCACCCGCGCCATGGAAATTCCCATTTCTGTCCCAAACAAACATACCTTTGAGTCCTAACCGCTTCTTAAACGATAAACTAATTATTGAAATGGTTGCCCCCGTATCCACTAAAGTCATTGTCGCCGCACCATCCACAAGCACATAGACCGTGTTCTTTAACATAACAACAGATGGAGGAATTTATACAGGCAGCGCACAGTCTCCAGCGGCCTGACCTCCAGCGGCCGCGCTGACTAGTTTTCCGTCAAAGGCGATGGCGACGCCGCCGTGGCCGTGCTGACGGAAAGCGGTGCGCAGAAGAGGCAGGTGGTGGTGAGACACTTCGTTCGGAACCAATAGAGCGGCTGCGCGGTCCATCGGTCTGGGGATATTCATACGAAGATGAGGGCCATTGCCAAGGAGAGTCAATCAATCAACAGTTTATTGCTAGGTTTCTTTACAAAATAACTGAGGGCGGCAAGATAAAAGCAGACATTACGACCGCTTGACAAGCCTCGCCACCCCTACAAAGAGGCAGTTTTGTAGCGACTGAAAGGGCGAGATTGATATTCACTTGTTACACACGGAAGAAATAGAAGGTAAAAGACGCATACACTCAAAATTATCTCGGTACATCTGACGCATACACTCAAAATTATCAGGGTACATCGGACGTTCAGGAATAAAAAGACAGAAAAAGAAAAAGAAAGGGAAAAGAAACATAGTGGTTACATAACGTTAATATTCAATACATGTTTGCAGAAGCACAGTACAATCAATTTATTCAAGGAATGTGTTTCGAATAGCTGCGGAAGACCTACTATGCAACTGGTCATAAAACGGTGTGTTTAAGTATATATTTTAGCGTAGAAAGACCGTAATTTGTTCGGCATCGCGGTAAAGAGTAGGTAGGGCTTTTTCGCGTCGTATACGGCGTTTGGTGTCGTGTAAGTACCACCATGTTAGAAAAGAATGTGTTGTTATTGGCCGTTGTTTTTTTATAGAAGGATGCAAACCTGTAGTCAATCATTTTGTTTATCGGTATTATTTTGTATTGCAGGTAGATCGGACTTGTATGTGCGGCATATGGCACGTTGGCAATTACACGAAGTACTCTTTTCTGCAGAATTAGGATTAGACAAGGAAGCAATACGATACATAGGAATAAAAGAACGCGCAGTAAAGGTGCAGCTTTGTCTTGACAGAAAGAATATACTTATTCCATGCAATAATTCCGACATATTTAGAGAGAGCTGTGCAGACTTTGCTCACATGGGCATCCCAGGACATAGTGGCTGAAAACACGACACCAAGTGAGGTATATATTTGTACATACTCAATGGGAGCGTTGGCTAAATAGAGGATTGGCACATTGATTATGTGTTGCCCCTTTGGATGGAATAATAAAGCCTTAGATTTTTCCTTGTTTATCTTTATTGAGTTAAGCGACGACCAGCCTGATAATGACGTCAAAGTTGTATTTGCGTTGTAGGTTAGTTCTTTAATGTCCCGCGAAGAGAAGAACAAGCTTGTGTTATCTGCATATATGATGTATTTAACTAAACTGCTTATGTTGGATATGTCATTGATATATATGTTGAATAAAAGAGGTCCCAGAAGTCTGCCCTGGGGTACTCCATTTCTAATAGGAACCATATGAGAAGGGAACTGATTTATAAACACATACTGATAGCGAGCGCTGAAATATGATTTAATGAGTCGTAGAAACGGTTACGTGGCGGAGCATGTTGGACGGGCCAATCGTAACGGGTGAGTGGGCGGCTGCGGCAGTATCGAGCTATGTGCCCCTCAATGCCGCAGCGGCGGCACACGGGGGAATTGTGCGACGAAATCCTTGTTCCCTGGAGGATTTCGAGGTGGCAGGGCGCATTGGGTAGCGAAACTCATCTTCAGGCCTTCGGGCTGGACGCCGGAAATAGCGAGCAGGTGGTGGTTGAAGATGGTACTCATAGTGCCGATCGTAGGGCGACAAGAAGTTAGTCGGATGTGAGTCATAGCGAGGCGGGTGACCAGGGCTACCGAACCTTGGCGTCGGATTGTTGGAGCAAGCGTCGGCGTGTGCCGTATTGATACAATTCAGAACGGGCATCGATGGGAGCAAGGAGCGAGGCCCTCGAGAGCCGACAATGTCAGAGGGCATGGAAGATAACACGGTGCGAGGGGCTCGAACCGCTGCAGTTTCTCGCGAACTATTTGCCGTATCGTCGACGACAAGTCCATGAAGCTGTCTTGAATGCTCGCCACAGATGGAACGTTGGCGAGGTGCCCAAATTGTGGCGTTATGCGACGAGTCTTCAATGTCTCGAATGTGCGAACGTGCCGAAATACATCACAGACGGCTTTCAGGTCACCTTTGGCAATTAGAAAATTATAAACATCATCTGCGATGCCCTTCAGAAGATGTCCTATTAGATCTTCCTTGGTCATATTAGCGCTTGCTGTTTTGCATTGCTTCAAGATCTCTATGTAAATTGCGCATGTTTCCCCAGGTAGCTGAGCTCTGTGCGCAAGCGTGTGTTCAGCCCGCTTCCTTCTTGCAAGGCAGTCGCCAAGGCACTGGCGCAATTTGGTAACGAAACGGCCCCGGGTGGTAAGAGAGTCTTCGTGGTGTTCAACCCAAACAAGAGCGGTATGTGTTAGGAAGAAAACCACGTTTGCAGCTGAGCGGCGGCATCCCATCGATTGTAGCGGCTCACCAGTTAGTTGTGGGTCAACCACTCGTCGACGTCCTCGCCTGCCGCTCCCGCGAAAGTCCGAGGATCCCGATAGGGATGCGAGGAACTGTTCGCTGCGCCCGCAGGCCAGTCCTCAGCCTGGATCACCGCGTCACCACGGGCTGCTTGCGGGTCTTTGGCTGATTGCATGGCGCTGGTTTACGGTTCGAGGCCCGCAAGGCGACGACTCCGGCGAGGCTCCAGTTGTATTGGTGCTGTATTTAGCGCCAGGGATCGTTACCCGGCTCCTCTACCACAATGTTACGCCCTTAGCGCCGCGATCGAGACTTTCTAACCGGTTCAGTACGCCAGGGACACACGGACAGCAGGGAGCAACACAGGTGCCACAAGACAAAAGGTCTGCCTTGATATTTGGCACACACCCAAGAAGGGGGATTGGCCAGGGTTCAGTGTGGACTGCCAAATGTCCTACACAAACTGAATTAGTGTAATAAAGTAATTGACAATTAAACAAAAACATAAGCTTTCAGTTCAGTTCAGTTCAGGCGTTCAGTCGTGTCCGACTCTTCGTGACCCTATGGACCATGTCACGCCACGCATCACAAAAGTTATTGAAAGAAAAAATGTGAAGCAAAAATTTGGAAAAATTTTGGAAGGTCGGACGGGTGCGCATAATTCTTCTTCTTCTTCCTTCTTCCCTTCTCCGTGCTCTGCTTGAGAACAAGTCCGTAACAGTATCAATCATGCTACCATTCTGAATTATGTAGACGTCCTCCACTTACCACTTAGTGTACGAAATTTTGTAAACTCTTTCCTGAAAGGTAGACAATTTGCAATGCGCCTCAGTGGAGATGCCCTAGAATCACTTGTCTCTATTCGCGGCGTACCCTCGGGAGCAGTGTTGTCATGAACATTACTTAATATTGCATTTATCTCTCTTGGATGGCGGTTACATGAAATTTCTGATGCTAATTCCTTAATATACGCTGATGACATCATGGTGTGGAACACACACAACGACCTACTATTTTTTTTGCGCTGCCCTGCAATCAGCTTTCGATATTACGTCTACATATGCATCTTCCATTGGGCTTGAACTTTGCGTTAGTAAAACTACGTTCATATCAATCGCCAACCACTGGGGGCGCCGTAAACTAGCGGCAACACCTAATCGTCTACATCTATCCGGAAACCCACTTCAGGAACGTTCAACAGCAAAACATTGGTCTTAACAATTCATGAGTCAGGAACGGGAACTTCATGGCTGTCTCGCGCTAAAGAACAGGCAGACTCCGGGTCTGATCTGACGCATTGCTCCAAAAACGGGCGGAACTCGCTCAGATATTGCAAGGCAGCTGGTGCGAGCAGTTGTTTAACCGCGCCTTGTTAATCGAACCCAAGTTCAGCATTTGGCAAGGGAACAATAGGATAGACTTGAAGATACACATCGAGAGGGAATGAGGGTCATCACCTGCCTCCTTTGCATCGCGCAAATTGTGCCGCTCCAAGAAAACACACGAACTGAGCTTGCTCATGTCGCGCGTCTAAAACTCTGTCATCATCGTGGTGACGATTGACTCGCCCAGAGGGATTCGCCTGCGACGGGTGAAGTGTTACGGACTTGTTCTCAAGTAAAGCATGGCGAAGGGAAGAAGGAAGAGGAAGAAGTGTGCGCACCCGTTCGACCTTTTGTCTTGTGGCACCTGTGTTTCTCCCCGCTGGCCGTGTGTACCTGACGTACTGAACCGGCTAGAACGTCTCGGTCGCGACGCTAATGGCGTAACAATATGATCATAAGTCTTTTCTACATCCATGGCGAGAACGGTGCGTACATTGTGGCTGCGGGTAGATGATAGTATTGAGGACGCCAAAACAGCCAACCCGTCTTCTGTGCCAATAAATGGTCGAAAGTCAGTTTGGGCCGGGTGGTAGAAACCGTGATGTTCTAGCCACCACGAGATTCGTGTGGCGATTATTTTCTCAGCAAGCTTCGAAACCGTTGGCGTTGAGGACATAGGTCTAAAGGTGCTAAGGTCTGTTGGCGATTTCCTCGGGCTTGAAATAGGGATAACAATAGCCAATTTCCAGCTTTCTGGTACATCGCCGTCTAGCCATACCTTGTTTATGGTGTCAAGGAGTAACGAAGTGCATCACCACTGAGGTTCTTGTAAACCTCGTACGTAATGGAGTCTAGACATGGCGCTGTCTTTCGGTTCACTTTGTCTATAGCTGCAATAAATTCGGGCACGGAAAATTGACTCGCAGTTACCTCGGCGTTGGCAGCAGATGGAAGCTTATCGACAAGAGCTTGTATGCCCCACGAGTAACGTCTTGTAACTGGTGCAGGCAACACATCGTATTTGAGAAACAACTTGCACAATGCTTGTCTTGCGAAATGATCCGGAGACAAGTTTGCTGCAAAGCTTGCTGTGGCCGCTACATCCGGATGACGACAACTGTGCTTCATGGCATATGGACAGTTCGCCAGAGATAAACATTCGATGGATATGTGGAGAACTGCTCGCACCACAGATGCCATTGCCCTCGTGAGAGATCACGCTCATACCTTAGAACCTTACAGTCGCACAAGTTGGGTCTCTAGTTGCCGTCAATTCCGCTTGTCGACGAGCAACCCCCAAGTTGAACAGAGGCACATCCGATGCTGGTCTGGTCGACGAGCACCGGGAGTGCCTGTTCTCAACTTGTGGGCTCATCCCTCCACCCAGGTAATGATTGTAGCCCCATTTATAGCGCTTTTTATGCGGTCTAGAAGCGATGGTATCGACTCCACAGAGTGATTTTGAAGAATGGCGCGGAAATTGTCCCATTGGGCAACTTAACAATTGCGGCGTAATCATCGGGCCTATGATGGATGGAGGCATATGATAGTCACTTCCCTAGGAGTCCGGCTCCAAGTTCCACGAGGGAGTGCAGGGTCCTGAGCACCAGGTAAGATCTTGTGCGTATGTTCCACCCCAAGTATGAAGCACAGCCCGCATCACTTTATCGGTGTGGTTCAGCAAAATAAGCAATGCATCCGTAAAGGCTCCCTGCACTCGCCTGCCGCGAGTACTTAAAGTGGAGTACCGAGAGTCCTGGTAATGTGCATTGAACTGGACTGCACCATTCCGGAGCAGTCCAGGACGCCGTAACGTTGAGCTGCTACTAACTGCCTGCTTCATTCTGTGCAGCCTGTCATCGGGAAAAAAATCCTCAAGCCATCGCCTGAAATCCTGCTTATTGCCTACACCGAGCGTCCACGTGCTGCGTCCGCCAGATACCTGTTTGTGCCTGCGCTTTGCTGTTGGACTGTTGGAGGGCCGTCGGCGACACTTTATCATCCGGCAGTCAGCTGCGCTTGCGCAGCTCGAAGGGCCATCGACGTCACAGGAAGGCTATAAAATCCGCTGTCTAGCCCATCCTCAGCACCATTCCGGAGCAGTCCAGGACGCCGTAACGTTGAGCTGCTACTAACTGCCTGCTTCATTCTGTGCAGCCTGTCATCGGGAAAAAAATCCTCAAGCCATCGCCTGAAATCCTGCTTATTGCCTACACCGAGCGTCCACGTGCTGCGTCCGCCAGATACCTGTTTGTGCCTGCGCTTTGCTGTTGGACTGTTGGAGGGCCGTCGGCGACACTTTATCATCCGGCAGTCAGCTGCGCTTGCGCAGCTCGAAGGGCCATCGACGTCACAGGAAGGCTATAAAATCCGCTGTCTAGCCCATCCTCAGCACCATTCCGGAGCAGTCCAGGACGCCGTAACGTTGAGCTGCTACTAACTGCCTGCTTCATTCTGTGCAGGTACGTGTGTGAGCCTTCTTTTACTTAAGGTGCTTGTTGCTATATAGCGGCTCTTGGACTGCTCCGTCCGTCTGTACATGATATTATGGGAGACAAGGCACCTTCGACTATAAAGGAAGTCGTGAAAGCACTTGCTGACATGTCAGCACACTTTGAGACAAATCAGCTAGAGCTGAAAGAGGCCCTCAAAAAGGTAATTGAAGATGAGCTTGAGCCAGTGCGGAAATCCATGGAGTTCATTAACACAATTTTTGAGGAGCTTAAGGCAGAAATAGCTGAAATGAAAAAGGAACTGAAATATGTGAAAGCTGAAAGCGTAGAAATAAAAAAAGACAACGATCGCCTCTCAAAAGAACTAGAAGACGTGAAGAAAGAGGTGATTGACTTGCAGCAGTACAGCAGGAGAAGTAATCTGGAAATCAAGGGGCTTCCTGTAGTCCAGGGTGAAAACCTTGTCGCTACTTTGACAGATATATCACGCCATTTGCAAATTGAAATCAGTGAGAGTGACATTGATGTCGTTCACCGAGTGCCATCGATGAACAAAAAAGAGTCAAATGTGGTGGTCAAATTTCATTCCCGTGCCGCTAGAGACAAAATGCTGAAAGCTGCCAAAAAACAAAGACTAAACACATTTCACCTGGGTTTCAACAGCTCAGAAGAAAAGAGTTCACCAGTCTATGTTAACGAGCATTTGTGCCCGGCAAAAAAAGTGCTGCTGGGCCACGCTTTGAAGGCAAAAAAAAGAGAAGGGTTGGAAGTATGCCTGGGTCATAGAAGGTAAAATCTTGATGCGCAAGACAGACAACTCGCACGTACTGCAGGTGACGCGAATGGCTGACCTCGCCCAGGTACAGTAATAAATAGGCTACCCTGTAATCGCTGTATCTCCGAATGACTTACACTTCTGCTCAAATCGAAAACAAATGGCTTGGGCGCGGTCAGGTATCTGTGTTACACTGCAACATCCGGAGTGCTAGGAAAAACCTCGATCATTTGGTTGCTTATCTGTCACATTACTCGTATCGTTTTGATGTTATTGCGCTGACAGAAACATGGCTCAAGCAAGGTGAAACTGTTGAAATTCCTGGGTACAATTTCCTCTCGCGACCGCGGGATAGTGTATCACGTGGTGGTGGCCTCGCACTTTTTGTTCGAAAAGGGATCGACTACTGCTGTAAATGCAATGCTAGTTATGAAGCAGGTGTAGTTGAAACACTGTTCATTGAAATGAAGTGTGGCATCATTATAGGTGTTGTTTACCGCCCACCTAGCGCTTGTCTAAACAAATTCTATTCCGTAATGGAAACTACGCTATTATCACTTGCGACGGGTAAATCGTCTTTGATTGTATGTGGTGATTTCAACATTGATTTGTTGAAAGATGATTGCCGTGATTACCTCTTGCTGATACAGTCCTTTAACTTGACAAATGTTATAGATGAGCCAACTCGAGTCACTAACCAATCCGCCTCTCTGATTGACCATGTGCTTTGCAACAAGGACATAAATGTGTTTGCTGGTGTGTGCGACATTGCCATCTCAGACCACAATCCCATCTTTATTCTTTATCCCTGTGACCCTTTGCTTTATCCTCCCAAGCAGTTTAAAAAACGTACCACCCGAATCGATTACGCTCAAGTGCGATCGCTGCTTCAGTGCACAGATTTCGAAGGCGTGCATGATGATCACATAGATATTGAATATCAATACCTGATAAGGAAAATCACAGACGTCATTGACCGATCCACTTACACATACACTAGGCGTAACTACGACCATGGTATATGCCCTTGGATGACAAAAGCTATACTTGAAGTCTTGAAAAAGAAAGATTCATACTATCATAAGTGGAAAAACAATCGAACTAATAGGTATTACCGGGAACAGTTTCGATGCTACAGAAACAAATCGGTCGCCATGATGAGGAACTCAAAGAAACAATACTACACTAATCTAATTATGAGACAGGAAGGAAATTCCAAAAAGATATGGGGAATTGTGAGCGATGTTGTTGGATTAAAGAAAAAAGAACATATCCTTCCAGACTTAATCTCAGAGGAGATGGCTGATACCTTCAATAATAATTTCGTCGATCGAGGAAAAAAACTGGTTAATGGCTTTCCTTCAACAACGCCTCACCTAGGAAGACCTATTGCAACAAATAATACCTTTGCTTTCCGGGAGATAACTGAAGAAGAAATGAGGTCAGTAGTTAAAAATCTGCGAGAAAACAAAGCTTGTGGTTATGACGGAATACCATCGAAGGTGCTAAAAGACAATATCGACATTCTTTGCACCCCCTTATGCAACATAATTAACCATGCGATGGTTAGCTCTCAGTATCCAATAAGCTTGAAGATTGCGAAAGTTGTGCCAGTCTACAAGACAGGAGATCCCAATGACCCCAGTAGTTACAGACCCATATCTGTGCTTAGTATAATCAATACTGTTTTTGAAAAATTAATATCCTTACAATTGAACAAGTTTCTGCTTGATAATAATGTAATCTGTGCTGAGCAGCATGGCTTTATCTCAGCCAAATCAACAACCACTGCTGTCACATCACTTTCTCACCATATTAACACTGCTCTTCACAAAAATCAAATTGCAATAGTAATATTCCTCGACATAAAAAAGGCATTTGAGTGCGTCTGTCACTCAGAGTTATTGGAAAAATTAAAATCGTGTGGTATTACTAATGCCTCTCTCCAGTTTTTTGATAGCTACCTTTCCGCTAGAAAACAAAAAGTAGTGCTGAGTGACAGACACTCCACACTACTACCTGTGACTTGCGGGGTCCCGCAAGGATCTGTATTGGGTCCTGTTTTGTTTTCCATTTTCGTGAACGACCTACCGCAGGCCGTTCAATTTTCAAAAGTCTTTATGTATGCAGATGACACTGCTCTTTTGTTCACATCTAAGTCACTCTTGGGCCTAGAAAATACGATAACGTCCGAACTGTTTAATGTTTCAGAATGGTTTCGTGCTAATAAACTAACAATAAATGTAGATAAAACTAAATATGTAGTATTCCACTCCAAGAGAAGAAACATTGACCCTAGTACGATTCACATATCTCTAAACAACGATTGTATTCAGCAAGTTTGTTCTTTCAAATACCTTGGTATCATCTTTGACCAACACTTGCACTGGCAAGAGCAGATAGATAAGTTATCTAAAAAGCTAGCTTTCAGTTGCTACGCGCTTACCAAGGCGAAAAGGTATTTCCCGTACACCATACTACGTTCCCTGTATTTTTCGTTATTTCACTGCCACATCAGCTACTGCTGTGAGTCTTGGGGACAAACGTACAAAACTTATCTACTTCCCTTACAGAGACTGCAGAAGAGAGCATTGCGTATAATATACCGCGTATCTTTCGACTGCAGCAACAATAATTTATTTCTAGAAAATCGAGTACTTTCTTTAGAATCAATGCTTAAATACAAAATCTGTGTATTGGTAAATAACATCATTAATACTAGTATTCCTCTGCCACTTGATATTTTCTTGTTGCCATCTCGCAATACAAGACACGCATTAAATGGCAATTTCAACCTCCCTGCCTGCCACAATGTGTACGGAGAACGTTTAGTACAATTTTCTGGAGCAAAACATTGGAACACGTTGCCTATTAATGTAAAACTTGCAGGTAACTTTAAAATGAGTTGTAAAATGTTCTTTATTAACAGCCAAGGAGAGTTATGATCCCCTCCCCCCCCCCCCCCATTTTTTTTTGTGTGTGTGCGCTTGCGTTTTGTATTAATTACCTATGAATTGCTTGCTGAAAAGTATTTTTCTCCGTGCCTGTTGATTCTTTTTGCTTGTCTGTTTGAGTCGTTTTTTTTTGTATGTTTGTGTGTGTGTGTGTTTGTATGCGCTCATTACGGCTGCCTGACCAAGTTTATTCTGTACTGGACCGTCTACTAGCCCCCCGGCTATCGGTCCAAATATTCTTTATGTATTTCGTTTCCTACAAATAAAGATCACTTTGATTGATTGATTGATTGAAGTCACCACTAACTAAAACTGGACATCTCGGGTATGATTGCCTAACATTCAATAACCATTCCAGGTTTATGCGGGAGGGAGAGCCACCGCCAGGTCTGACATAGACTGATACAACTACAACATTTGTCTTACTAAACTCGACTGCCACTACAACTACCTCTTGATATGGAGTATACCCGCTTTCCAGATAAAGGTGTACCTGAGGAAATCGTGTGTCAACATACACAACCACCTTTCCTTGAGGAGTATCCGTGTGCACCAGTCGATCCCTCATGGAAAGAAACACGTATTCGCTGAAAGCAGTCATGGCTGGCAACGCATTGGTCTCCTGCAGTAACAGGGCCCTTACATGAAGCTTGTTCATGCGAAGACGGGATTTGAGCTCTCAGAAGTTTGTTGAGAGCTCTCTACAGTTCTACTGAAGCACACCGCCATAACTTGTAGTCACCATCTTGATTATGAGTCCAGGTGTCGCAAAAACACAGATGTCAGGTTACATAACTGAGTGACCAGAAACCTGAGTAAAGATGTCGAAGAGTTATCAGGCAGGGCAGCAGAAGACTTGCGGAAATCAGTGAACGACACGGAGCATGGGCATAATCGTTGGCGAAGAAGCAATGATATTGGCGGTCTGGGATTCCGTAGCTCGCCTAAGGCGAGAAAGCAGTTCACGATGTTTGCGGAGCTTATAGACCTCCGCTAAAAGCCGTTGATTTTGATCGTCAACTTCCATCACATCACCATGCCAATGTTCTGGCATGTTCTTCAAGTTTGTACCCTGTTTGTGACGGCATTGTGTACTCACTGTAGCGCTGTAAGCATGTGCATAGAGATTGCCGGTGGCTCGATCTCAAGTAGTTGTGACTCTTGATCGTCGCCCAAATGAAGAGCCTCAAATCTGTTGAATGTCTGAATCGGTAATGAAGTAACATGTTAAGACCATTGCCTTTGTATCCCACGACGGACCTTTTGAGTTGCTTTCTGTTTTGTTGGGAAACTTGGAGAGGAGATCTCAATGTCATTAGCTTTGCAAAGCCCGCACCAGTAGAAGACTCTTTCTTCTGGCGTAGCTTCATCTGGTGTTGTAAAAGTGCAGGACCTATGCATATGGCCAGATCGGAAACAGCTATAACCGTAAGCAACACTCGGTTTATATGGCTGAGGGCGTAGAATGCAGCCATAACAGAATAAGCGAGTTGGGGGAGTCATAGGGCCTTGCAAGGCTAACCACAATGAACAGGTGCAGCAGCCACGTGATGCACGCAGGCTTAATGCCAGCCTCTCTCACGCAACGTGCGCGTTGAGGACTTATGCTTGGTCACATTCACTACTACCACCGCCACCGCCACTGCCAGTTCTTCCTCCTTGGCGTTTTGTACAGCTGAGTGATGCCAATCCAACTCATTTACGACGACCTAGAACACAAGAAACGGCGTCGTCACTTCGCGACCGCGATATGGAAACAGAGGGCCGCTTGCCACGTTGTTGTTTTATATTTTACGTCTACGAAAGCATCTAAGCCTGCGAAGTGACAACTGCAGCTTACTGCCCAAAGCCTGTCTTCACTGAACAAGACGTCAAAATTTAAATTACTGGTACCGCCAACTTCTTTTTGTGCGGAACTATTTGCAGTTCGAGGGGCGCTTCGCTCTGTGACCGCCATTCCCATACTTCCTCTGGCCCGTATGTCATAAGCACTGATGCCCTCCAGGTGACAAACTACTTAGACGCGTTAGTAGTAGCCCAAAAATCTGCTAAAACATATAGAGTCTAGCGGCATGCATACCACTGCCAATTCGTATTAAATGGACTCCGCGTGACCTTTTCAGTGCTCGAAACCATGCGGATTCGGCGACCCGCTTTTCCACCTCAACCTCGACATCGCCAAACCTCATAAAACTGGACAGTGCTACCCTAATTTTAACAAGAAAAGAGCACCTCCGACGCCATACACGTGCGCTCATACCTCCGTGCACGGTAAGCCTCCCACTCAGTTTAACCGGTGCAGACTAGGTGCGCTTCGGAGGATTACAGTTGGCGCGGCCCTAATACCGGCAGGAATTCAAAAGTGGCCTCAATTTCGGTATTTGTATCCACACCTTGGGGTTGCCGTCTGCAAGTCCCGAAATACAGAAGCTGACATCCACCAGCTGCTGTGGGAATGTCCAGCGCTTAAGCCGACGCGGATGCGGCACCTGGTGGCAGCTGACATCTACCCCCATAATCCGCAGTCATATGCCGCTTGAACGCAGGGACCGCATCATCGTTCAATGCTCAAATAATTTGCATCAGCCAACCTTTTTTCATTTATTTGACCACAACTTCATCAGTCATAACATCCTTTTTATGCCCTGAGGCAACAAACATCGCCACAAAATAAGAAAAAATAAAAAACGTCATCTACTGGCAGTTTACGTAAGGTGAGTATCTTCACCGGCTGAGCGATGATGACATATTGTAGCATGCGTTGACGACAAAGAAGCGCAGAAGTGTGAGAGGAAGAAGTGTGCTAACCTCGAGCCTGAACTCTGACGCTGTTCGTAGAACCTTTGCCACGCCTTGGACCTCGGACGCATATGTAAGGGTCGCTGTTTACGCGACATCTGGTGGAGGTGCCGGGTACGATTTTCATGAGCCGGACGCCCCCTACAAGCCCAGGACGCACCCCTAAGGTGGAGACCCCAGTACACCAGAGCAGCCGCCGACTGCAAGGTCTGCCTCCCGAGTGTGGTCCTCTCCCTGACCACAGACCAACAAGGAGCGTTTCTGTCAGCGCGATGAATCCCCCGGTATCAACAACTCCTGTCCTGCTCCGCCACCAGCGGGATCCACCACATTTCCACGGCCTGCCCCATGAGGACGCTGAAGACTGGCTGGAGCAGTTCGACCGGGTGGCTGCCTTCAACGCCTGGAACGCTGACTCGAAGCTTCGCCATGTCTACTTCGCACTGGAGGATTCTGCGAGGACATGGTTCGAAAATCAAGAAGCCGGACTCCGAACGTGGGACACTTTCAAGGCAGAATTCTTGCGTATGTTTACCAACACGCTTCGCAAGGAAAAAGCGCAACTGCTTTTAAATAGCCGTATACAACATCCGAATGAAACTGTTACGGCCTACGCCGAAGAGATGAAGGGACTCTTTCGACGCGCGGACCCAACCATGTCGGAAGAAAAAAAAGTGCGCCTTTTGATGCAAGGTGTTAAAGAGCAGTTATTTGCCGGCCTGGTGCGAAGTCCACCAACAACTGTCGCCGAATTCATAAGTGAGGCGTCTACTATCGAGAAGGCACTTGACATGCGCGCCCGGCAATACCAGCGCACTACAGTGTCTATGAACGCCGCGAGTGCAGGTGAAGCCATACAGTTTTCGTCAGAATCGTTGCGTGATACGATCCGGGCGATAGTCCGGGAAGAGGTGGCCAAATACCTGCGGATTCCTCCACAGCCACAGGTTGCCACAGTTTCCGATATCATCCGTGAGGAAGTACAACAGGCGCTGGGTGTTCCCGCACCCGTCACCGGGCCAGCACCAGTCGCCGCGCCTGAACCCGTCGTAGCTACACCGCTGCCCCAGACCCTGAGCTACGCCGCGGTCACCAGCCGCTACCTGCCGCCTTCGACAGCATCCTACGAGCCTCGCGCACCGGTCGCCCATGTGTCTTCACGGCCGAGCGTACGCCGCCGAAGGACCGATATCTGGCGAACGCCCGATCAGCAACCGTTGTGCTACCATTGCGGCGAAGCTGGACACCTGTGTCGCCTCTGCCCCTACAGGGAACTCGGCCTCCGTGGGTTTCCTTTTGACGCCCGTCGTCCGTTGCCTGGCCAGCAGCCACGCGAAATCGCAGAATACATTTCGCGTTCCAACACAGGCCCAAGCCGCCTCCGATCGCCGTCGCCTCGCCGTTACAGCTCTCCTGGACGCCAGGAGCAACTCCAAAGTCCCCATAGGGGAAACTAGATGCAGGAGCCTCTGGAGGTGCGGCTGCTACAGTGCGAAAATTTCAAGATCCTCCACAGACCCACGACAGTTCTTCACTGCAAACTACAGTTCGTTACTTACGGCCACCAGCAGAATCGACGCCGCTACGAAATTCCGCTGATACTCAACGTAACCACGACGCCGACATTCGCCCCACCACTCCTTCAGAGCATCGAAGTCGAGACCGAACCCCACGAAGCTGTCGCCGCCCGACACAACAAACTGCCGACCTGCAGATCTCCGTTGATGGCGTAGACGTCACTGCTCTAGTCGACACTGGCGCTGATTATTCAATTCTAAGTGCACACTTCGCCAAAGCTCTCAGAAAGGTCACAACATCATGGGGTGGCCCGCAAATACGCACAGCTGGCGGACATTTAATTATGCCCACGGGAGTGTGCACGTCGAGGATCACTGTACAAGGGCAAACCTTTCTGGCGACGTTCATCGTATTGGCTCAGTGTTCCCGTGACGTCATCCTCGGTATGGACTTTTTAACCGAAAATGGCGCCATCATCGATCTGCAGAATAAGTCCGTAAGATTTTCAGTTGAGAATGCTATCGAATCCAACAGCATGCTCCCCGCTGCACTCCACATTATTGATGACCATGTTAGTGTGCCCCCACGTTCAAGCATCATGGTCTCCGTGGGTTCCCTCCCAATGCAAGATACAGAAGGTGTCGTCGAGACAAAACAGAAACTGCTTATTGAAAGAGGCATCGCCGTTGCCAGGGCAGTTGTTTTTGTTGAAAACGGCAAAGTTGATGTTCTTCTCACGAACTTCAGCAATGAATATCAACATCATGCCCAGCTTTCCGGGACACGGGTCTTTAGTTCGGCAAACTGGCACCACGCGGTGTACCACCGTGAACTCCTCCTTTCCATTTTCTTCTGCCCTTCCCTCTCTCGCCTAAGGAAGGACACGAGTAGCGGCCAGAGCTGCCGGGCTCAGCGGTGGGGCTTTTTTACGTCGCGAGACTCTGCACCACGCACTTATTTTTTTTTCGCGCCCCCTTTTTTTTCTTCTTTGGACGCTCGACCACCGACCACCAACACCACAGGGGGTGGTGGCACGGGGAGACGAAGCTCACGCGCGGGCACCAGTCCCTCGCTTTCTCGCCACTCGCATCGTCGCGCGGTTGCTCGCCGCCGCCGTCTCCACTGTCCGAGCGGAGCCGCGAGGAAGTCGAGTCGGCAAGAAGGCTGGCACAACGACGATCGCGTCAGCGCTGCACTGGCGCGTTGTATGTACAGTCCCAGCCATAATAATATGGAGCATGCCTCGGTGATAAAAACTCTCGCCACGCGTAACCTAGCGAATATTAGGAGGTATACAATTGCATATATTAGTACATGCCGCCGATGCATACACGGAAAAATTGCGTTTCAAAAGGAATAAAAAAAAATACCAATTACGACTCAGAAAATTATTCACATTAAATTACAATTACTTCCGATATGTAATTCATTTAGTCTCAGATTACGTTTCAGTTATACATAAAAAAACCAAAACGAAAACTAAGTGAACGAAACTACAACCACTCTCCAAATCGCATTTATTACCACTTTATTTAAGAAAAGCACAGTAGAGGCTTTTAAAACGTGCGTGAGGTGTGTAAAACTGCAGTAAGATATTTTCCGTAACGGCAACGAGCCGCCGAATCCATACTGCGCCGCAATATTAAAAATGTAATGCCAATTCAATAATGCCGCTCGATGTCCCAAGAATTCGTCTAATTTCTACATCTAGCTTGAAATTTAGAGCTCACTGTTTCAAATTCCACAGCTTCCATACGTTCTTTTTTTTCTTCTTATTTATAATAAGTTTTCCAATGACGCTGCATTATTTATTCCGCATTGATGAACTCATCCCCCACCAAAACACACACACACACACACACACACACACACACACACACACACACACACACACACACACACACACACACACACACACACACACACACACACACACACACACACACACACACACACACACACACACACACACACACACACACACACACACACACACACACACACACACACACACACACACACACACACACACACACACACACACACACACACACACACACACACACACACACACACACACACACACACACACACACACACACACACACACACACACACACACACACACACACACACACACACACACACACACACACACACACACACACACACACACACACACACACACACACACACACACACACACACACACACACACACACACACACACACACACACACACACACACACACACACACACACACACACACACACACACACACACACACACACACACACACACACACACACACACACACACACACACACACACACACACACACACACACACACACACACACACACACACACACACACACACACACACACACACACACACACACACACACACACACACACACACACACACACACACACACACACACACACACACACACACACACACACACACACACACACACACACACACACACACACACACACACACACACACACACACACACACACACACACACACACACACACACACACACACACACACACACACACACACACACACACACACACACACACACACACACACACACACACACACACACACACACACACACACACACACACACACACACACACACACACACACACACACACACACACACACACACACACACACACACACACACACACACACACACACACATCCCTTGCTTTCATTTGTGTGGGTAGTGGCTGTTGTCTCCTCTTTTATGCAGCTCATTGCGAGCCCCTCATTGTGCTTTAATTTTCATCGGCGCACCATTGCATACAAACCAACCGGCTCTGTCTGGAGCTCCACCTGGAACCGAACTGCCATGACACTTTTTGTTGGGATACTATAGGAGCAGTGGGTTCTCGTTTAATTTTGCTGCCCTTTATCGTGAACCGCTGGTATCTGAGCGCTGCGCACTACTTTTTTTTTTGCCAACTTTGAGCCATAGGCCTAGAGTGCTGCGGACCAGGCCGAGCACATAGGGGGCCTGTTTGGAGCACGACCTAGCGAACCAACAAACAAACGAAACAAGTTGAGTCGCGTACGCAGAACTCCTTGTCAGTACGCCCCGCGAAGATAACCGCAAGGCGAAAAGGGGGGGGGGGGGGGGGGTAGAGAACGTAAGCAAACAAACGAAAAACAAACAAACAATTAAGCAAGGAAGAGAAGCGGACGCCACGCACGCGGAGTGCGCGTGGGGAAAAAAAAAAGAAAAAGTACAGAAGAAACGAAACTGTTTGGGCGGCCATCAACACACGAAGGGCGTGCGGCGGATGTGTGTGCACACACATTCCTGCGGTGCTCATGGAGGCGATCATTAGGACACCTTTCAATTTGCTCTAGACACTTTTTCCACAATATATCGGTATGCTATATGCCTCTGTGACCTGAAACAAATTGTTGCGAGTTAGCGCTCGTGCGTGTATCCTGTCCTTCCTGGTCCTCACCTGGATGTGCGCTTATGATTCCATGTCATGTATTAAACGCAAGCCCAAACTGATAGTCTCAAGAAGGCACCGAGCCCATCCCGTAGCCCCTAACCATTTCATGCTTACATTTACTGTCGATTATGGGAGAGGCAGATAATTGTTGACGTCATCGTTCACATAATGTTGATTTTATAAAGTCGAACCCCGTCATAAAAGGCATGGATATAACAGGTAGTCGGATATAAGAAACACCGTTCACCCAAATGAATGGTACCCATATGAAATTTATTAATTGGACCTTTGCTTTATTAGACATTCGATGTAGAAGACAGTCGGCTATAAAGGACAAGTTAGCCTTGAATTTTGGTATACTCAGTCTCGCTTGTAACAGACATTTTTACATTAGGTGCGGTACCATCGATCGCCAGGTTCAGTTACAGCTATAGTGAAAACAAAAAAAAAAGAGGGACACGCTTGCGTCATGACGATTAATTACAACTTCAGTAAAAAAAAAAAAAAAAAAAGCAAGTCAGTCGCCTATCAAATGACTAAAAGAAGCACCTGCAGTGGGAATGCAACGTAGATGAGCTCCTCAAGCTTGTCGCGAGGAGCACAAGCGCGACTGCACGTGCGAGCTTCTGCGCGAGCTTACCGGGAGTGCCGTTGGGTTCTCCAATTATTGGAGCTTCCTATCAGGGATATACCGTAGATGTTGTGTCCGCTAGTTAGAAGAATACAGCGGGAATTGTCAATTACGTTGACTTTTAGTATAAACAACAATCTATCCGAAGAAGGATAGACAATTGGGTATTGGTTCCCATTGGAAATGTGCAGCGCAAAAAGACACAAGGCGAAAAGAAGACGGATAGACGTACGCTGACTCGCAACTAAATTTATTGCAAAGAAACACATTTTTATACGTCTTTCAAGCGATTACAAGAAGCCTATAGCACTTGCGCGAAGCCCATTGCAAGGGGTCAAAACATATCATACGTCATAAACACCGGATGATAGATTTTTGGGGGATGTTTTCCTCCCATCTCCCGTGAAAACTAAGGCCGAGATTATGAATTATCCAGAAACGACTCCTCCTTATCTACTAATATAACCGAAGGCTGGCTTAAACATTGCGACTGTCTTTTTCGGATTAAATAGGCTTCCATCAGCTCTCTTGTTGTTTTATCTCGGTGTCGAAATAAAATCTTAGTGTTCGCAACTAAAGGCGGCAGTTTTTTTGTTTTCTTGCTCTTTTCATCTTTTACACAGCTGCGACAGTTCGTCTTGTGTCTTTTTGCGCTGTATTTTTCCAATATGAACAATCTATCCGGTAAATGCGAAGAAAGCGATCAGTGCCGTTGACGTAGACACACCATTGTGACTAGAAAGCAAGATAGCCAAGTCAAATAAACAATAAATAAATAAACAAGACAAATAAACTGCTCTGGTTACTATTCCACCATGGTTTCAACTTCACTCAGAAATGTCCTGTTAGCTTTTTATTTATTTTTCATCTCAGTAGCGACATTCATAAGTTTGTTACTCACAGCCGATGTTACCCGTTGACAAACAAGTAAAACTTTCCGAGTGATATTTCTGCTGGTGATGTTTTATAGTTCTGGCTACTTCTAGCACCTTGGTGGTAAGCTGGCTACATTCACAATAACGTGGCGCTTTTTTTTTTACTTGAGTTCGTGTAGTGTTACGAGACACAGAACTTTTTCCAGAGTTGGGAATCGCTAGCTGCGGTGCCACGTCACATCGTGAAGGCACTTTGCAATCGCTGCAAACGCCGTTCGCAAATCATACAAGAAAGTTGCGAGGTGTGTTCACTGTTCAGTGTGTGGTGGTCCATCAGGGAAATGCAGTATGTAAATGAAAGCGATAATAACGCTTATGCTAAAGGATATATATTTCCTTTTTGCCATTTTACCCGTAGGATGCCTAGGTCGAAATAATGTCTGGTTAGAAAATGGGATTCTATATTCTGCTTATAAGGGACCCTCTGATATTGGAGATAAAAAACCTGCTCCCCAGTGCACGTATCTTATAAAACGGTTCAACTGTAGTCGTAAGATTTGCAAAATGAGTCTCCAGGAGGTTGAGAAGTGATGCACCCCGGGAAAGAAGGGCGCAGTGACACACAGTGTGACATTTCTCTCCACGTAGGGCCGTATATTTTCGTTGTGTAATACCAACTAGCCCAAAAGCGCCACTTTAGTAAACTCAGATTAACACCCGTGATCAGAAGCCAAATTAAAGTTTATTAAAAAAATTATGCAGTCAATGATGCTGAAAGCAGGGATACCGAGTGTTTGGGGAAGCATCTTTGGGTGAAGGAAATGAGGGCGTCTAACGGACCAAAATCAAAAATCATTCAGGGGAGCTGCAGGTTGCCGCCAATATTCTATAATTGCTTTCACCTGCCTTTGCTGTGGCTGAGTGAACTAGCTGTTTTATCGACGTAATGTTAGTACGGGTTTCGTGTCTGGAACTTATCTGATATGAACCAACCATGACGGATAGCTGCGCACTTCACGAATTTTGTGACGGGGGTGAGACACTCCGGTACAAGCTGAAGAAACAACGTTTTGTTAGACGATGTCTCTCGCTTTGTGCACGCTGAGCGTTCGTGAAATGAGCGGCCAGCAGTGACAAAAAACACTCTCGAAGTTTTTCGTGAACATTGGCTTTAGCGGACTGTGGTAGAAACACGATCTTTAAGTTTAAGAACTCAGGTTGCGGAATTGCCGACAGACCAGAGTAAGGATAATCCCCCCATAGACACCACCACCACTGCTCTCGCAAAAAGCTACACACAGCACGAGTAGGATTATTTCTTGGTTCTTTTACATAGTTGTCAAACAGACACATGTACTATTGCTTGAGTTCGATTGATCAATTTTAATTTATTTGCTCCAACGACAACATAAGCATGTAAACTTAATTCACTATTCCCGTACGACAGACATTACGTCATTACTCTGTTCCGCTGAAACAAAACATGTCGTCTGTTTAAAATATAAGCTGCACTTTTCATAACTCCAGTGCTGTGTAGTCTTCAATTTACAATACAATGTTTTTCTGAAGTTAACCGCAATGCTGCGTGGTGCTAGAAGTAATTTTGGCACTGTGTCGCCAAGTGCCGTCCGCGGATCCCTCAGTTGAGGGAAAAGGAGGGGAAACTTGGCGTCGGGGTACAAATGTCTTTCCTTCCGCGCGCGCCGTCTTTCTTCCCCTTCTCTGTGTTTATGAGCGCCTCATCCCTGCCGAGTCGGTCTGCAGATGTTACGGCCTTGAGCGCGAGAAGCATCCAACAAAGGGGGCGAACAGAAGAAAAAAAACAAAAAAAAAAAAACACATAGACGGAAACCTGCGAGCAGTGTTTCGGAATGTACGCTCGCTGGCAAGTGCTAGTTTGTTTTCTCGCGGATCCTAACTGTTGGGCGTAAGCCTGGTGGGAGGAGGCGTAGTTTTATTTTTGTCCGTTTTTGTAAAGTGGAGTCTCACATTTCAGCGGGTTCGCAGTGGGCGGTGAATTGACTTCTATTTTCAATATTTAGAATCTTGTTCGAATATTATTTGTTATGGCTGTCGCTGGTCTCAGTGCCTGTTTGCCTCAGGCTTTGCGCACGTTCTCCGGGGTATGTATTGCGTTCTGGACGAGGTTGGTGCAATGGCTGTACTGCGTGGCCGAGAACGATTCCGTCAGATAGATAACGTAGCCCTGACGAACATTTCTTGAGCTTTGACGTTGGTCACCTTACATGAGCTTCTGGTTTTGCGCGAGTCTAACAATATACAAGCTTGAATTCGGCTTTGCATGCACGAGTTGGAATGTTTAGTTGCACATGGTCCTATTTTGAGTCATTCCTGTCATGTTATCGTTATGTTGACAATGTTGTACAGCTTGAAGTGATGGTTGCATAGTGTTTTGTGAATGTTAGTCGAAGTAACTGTCATGCGAGTGTCATTGAGAACGGAGGCAAGGCGGCAAGGCTCATTGCTGCATCTAGTGCAGTGAGTGTTGTGCTGGTCTTTAACGACCGTTGCTGTGCTTATTAACACACGAAGAATTTACGAAGTGGAGCATGAGATCATATTCTGCTTGACTGAGAGCGTAAGTGCGTGGTGAATTCTGAATGTGTGCCTTGAGCTTGCTCTCCGCCCTCAACTCTCGCGGTGTGGGTAAAAAGCACTTACACCTGCGTGCGCGCTCATTGCCATCAGGCCGGTGCATTCCCAATCTAAAGGGGTCTTATTCCTGACCAACGAGATTCATGTAGTCGCAAAGTGACGGATGCCCATGCTGCTTTCCGAGAATCAAACGGAAAAAATAATAGTGAAAAAGGAAAAAGTAAAGCTTTCTAGTGCGGTGCTGTGAGCTCGGCAGGCACAGGAAAGGCAAACTGAGGACTGCCGGCCTATTTTTGGTCGCCAAGTGAATGTTGGCCGTCTACGTGGATTTTTCGGTGTGGCGCTCAGGGACCGCTTCAGCGGGAAGCTTTCTTCCATTCTGTTCATTATTCGTTGCAGCCTGCCCTGCCAGACTCCCTTATACGATGGTTATCGCGCGTAATTTTTCAGGGCTGTCTTTCCTGACAATTACCACGGCGAAAAACCAGCCATTTTCAAGCATAAGCACCGTAATCTGAACGCAAATACCTCCATAATACAGCTCGTCAGAGTGCTGTTATTACTTAGTGAGCTCTACCGGTCTAGTAGATCTCATTACGCCTTAAAGGATGCTACATACAGTCTACCTCAGGGGTCTTTTCTGGCATCTTTATTTTTATTAATACATAGCAACACTATTGTTCATAAAGTTTCACGCAAAATTCGCTTGTACGCACAAGACTGCACCATGTGCAGCCCGACACTCAACGAATAAAACATTTGCGGCATACAGTAAACGATCTAGACAGCTTCCACCAATTGACGCGTTATGGGGAAATGGACATCCAATTGAAATAAATGCAAATATACTTAATTGACTAGAAAACGTATATCAAGAAGCTCAACATACGGTTTAAATTCCAATCCTTTGGAAAAAGCTTCCGAATCTAAATTAATGGGCGTGCATACTGAATTATGACATTTCATGGAGAACTAATGTCGAATATTTAACTAGCAAAGCATACAGGATATTGAATTTCTTGGCAAAACATTTCACACAGCCAGAGCTGTAAAAGAGCTGCTGTACCTCCCACTTATTACACCATTTCTTAATAGTGTCAGCACAGTGTAACATCCGCGTACGGTAACATTATCAGACTCTTAGAATGCACACAGAACCGTGTAGCCGTTGTTTTTTTTTTTTTGTTAATGGCTACAATTTTCAACACAACGTTTCAGCAGTGATGGAATCTTTTGGCTGGGAATTTTATAGCACTGCTATTAGTAGGCGGATTTGTTGTGTTTTGATAAAACTAGGATTGATAAAGCTGTGTAGGCTGCTACTAGATCTACCAAGAATTAAACTCCCAGCCAAGCTTCTGAAATGCTTTGCTGAACATTGTAGAACAAAGCCGGTTACGCGGTTTACGCGTTCTAAGATATCTGATAATGTAGCCATACATGAATCCCACACGGCGCTGACATATTTAACAATCGATGTAATATATGTGTGAGGTGCAGCCGATATTTTACATGTAAGGCGGTGTGAAATTTTCATTAAGGTATTCAATACCATGTGTGCTTTGCTAGTTGCATATTCTATATGAGTTCTCCATGAAATGTACTCTCTAATATACACTCTAGGGCATTTAAATTCGGAAGATTTTCCAAAACATTGGAATTTAAACAGTATGCCGAGCTTCTTGGATTACGTTTTTTAGTCAGTGGAACATATTTGCATTCATTTCAATTAAGCGTTCATTTCTCCGTGATGCGTCATTGGTGATGCTTTCTAGATTGTATAGATCGGTAGAGCTCAGTAAATAACAATAGCACTCTGATGAGTTGTATTATGAAGGCATTTGTTTTCAGCTTACGTTGCTTACGCTTGAAAATGGCGTGGTTTTTCATTGTGGTAATTGTCAGGAAAGACAACTGTAGAAATGACGCGCTGGGACCACCGTTTAAGCGAGTCACGCAGGAGAGGCTGTGAGTAATAATGACGAAAAAAAATGAAACAAAGCTTCCCGCTGAAGATGTCTCTGGGCGCCGCGCCAACAAATCCATGTGGACAGCCAACATCCACTTGGATACCAAAGATAGGTCGGCATGCAGTCCTCAGTTCGCCTCTTCTGTGCGGCCCGACTGCCAACCACAATGCACTAGAAAAGTTTGCTTCTTTCTTTTTTCGCCATAATTTTTTCCGTTTCTTGCTAGAAAAGTAGCACGGCCATCGGACACTTTCTTACTGCATGAACCTCACTGGTCAAGAACAAGATACTATTATATTGAGAATACACCGTCTTGATGTTGATGATGAGCGCCTCGCAGGTGTAAGTGTTTTTTACTCACGCAGCGCAGGTTCGGGGTGGAGCATGCCCAAGGCACACAGTCAGAATTCTCCACGCACTTACGCTCTCAATCAAGCGGACAAAGTCCGCATGCTCCATGTTTTAATTTATCTGCGAGTTAGCAATCACAGCGACGGTCATTAAAAATAGCACGACAGTAGCTGCACTCGCTGCACATGGATGCAGCAATGAGTCTTGCCGCCTAGCCTATTACCTGTTCTCAATCACACCCTCTTGGCACTTATTTCGACTTAGTGCTAACATTTACAAAACACTCAGGCCTTACAACGCTGCCAACATGTTGATAACATGAGATGATTATTCAAAATAGAACCGCGTGGATCGAAAACGAGAACTAAACATTCTAACTGTATATGCAAAGCCGAAGTCAAGCTTTGACAGTGTCGGACTCGCGCAAGACCAGAAGCTCATGAAAGCTGACCAGCGTCAAACTTCAAGAAAAGTCCGTCGGGGCTACGTTATATATATGATGGAATCGTTCTCAGCCACGCAGTACCGCCATTGCACCAACCTCGTCCAGCACGCACTGCACACCATGCAAGGAGCACGTGCGCAAGCCCTGGGGCAAGAAGGTGAGACCAGCGACAGCCATCACAAACAAAATTCGAACAGTACTCTAGATATTTAAAGTAGCAGCCAACTGAACGCCTACTGTGCGCTTACTGAAGAGCAAGACTCTACAAAAAAGAACAAAAGTAAAATAACGAAAGCACCGACCCTCGCCCAACTATTTTACGCCCAACAGTAGGATTCGCTTGAAAACGTGCCCTTCCCAACATGCGCATATTCCGAACCGCTGCTCGCAGGTTTCCCTCTCTCTTTTTTTCTCCCCCTCTGGGGATGCCTCTCGCGCACAAAGCCTGAGCATCTGTAGACCGACCCGGCAGGAACAAGGCGCTAGCAAGCCAAGCCAAGCAAGCCAAGAGCAAGCCAAGACGCAGCTTTGGGATTAACTTCACTGTAACCTTGTATTGTAAATTTAGGACTACATACCACTGGAGTCATGAAAAGTGCAGCCTACATTTATACAAGCGACATGCTTTGATTCAGCGGAACATAGTAATGACGTAATGTCGTAGGGGAAAACTGAATTAAGTTTACATGCTTATGTTGTCATTGGAACCGTTAAATTAAAATTGATCAATTGAACGCAAGCAAGGGTACATGCATCTGCTTGAAACTCTGTAGAAGAACTAAGGAATAATCCTACTCGTGCTCTGTGCAGCTTTTTGCGAAAGCAGTGGTGGTGGTGTCTATGGGGTGGTGTCTTACTCTGGTGGTGGTGTCTTACTCTGGTGTGTCGGCTATTCCGCGACTTGAGTACCTAAACTTGAAGGTCGTGCTTCTACCACAGTCCGCTAAAGCCAAAGTTTCCGAAAAACTTCGAGAGTGTTTTTTGTCACTGCTGGCCGCTCATTTCACGAACGTTCAGCGTGCACGAAGCGAGAGACGTCGCTTAACAAAACGTTGTTTCCTCAGCTTGTACCGGAGTGTCTCACTCCCGTCACAAAATTCGTGAAGAGCGTAGCTATCCGTGATGGTTGGTTCATATCAGAAAAGTTAAGTTCCGGACACAAACCTCGTACTAGCATTACGTCGATGAAACAGCTGGGTCACTCAGCCGGAGCAAAGGGAGGCGAAAGCAATTATAAAATCTTAGCGGCAGCCTGCAGCTCCCCTGAATGATTTTTGACATTGGTCCGTTAGACGCTTTAATTGCCTTCACGAAAAGATGCTTCTCCAAACACCCGGTATCCCTGCTTTCAGCATCATTGACTGCGTAAATCTTTTAATAAACTTTAATTTGGCTTCTGATCAGGGGTGTAAATCTGAGTTTACTAAGGTGGCGCTTTGGGCTAGTTTGTATTACACAACGAAAATATACAGCCCTACGCGGAGAGACATGTCACACTGTGTGTCACTGCGCCCTTTTTTCCCGGGGTGCATCACTTCTCAACCTCCTGGAGACTCATTTTGCAAATCTTACGACTACAGTTGAACCGTTTTATAAGATACGTGCACTGGGGAGCAGGTTTTTTATCTCCAATATCAGAGGGTCCCTTATAAGCAGAATATAGAATCCCATTTTCTAACCAGACATTATTTCGACCTAGACTTCCTACGGGTAAAATGCGCAAAAATGAAATGTATATCCTTTAGCATAA
Organism: Amblyomma maculatum; assembly: GCF_055883805.1. NCBI lineage: Eukaryota > Metazoa > Arthropoda > Arachnida > Ixodida > Ixodidae > Amblyomma > Amblyomma maculatum. Next base: position 160,286,413 of record NC_139353.1, on the reverse strand, counting down.
GCGTTATTATCGCTTTCATTCAGATACTGCATTTCCTTAATAGACCACCGCACACTGAACACACTTCGCAACTTTCGTATATATTTGCGAACTGCGTTTGCAGCGATTGCAAAGTGCCATCGCGATGTGACGTGGCACCGCAGCTAGCGATTCCTAACTACGGAAAAAGCTATGTGTCTCGTAACACTACACGAACTCAAGTAAAAAAAAAAAGCGCCACGATATTGTGAATGTAGCCAGCTTACCACCAAGGTGCTAGAAGCAGCCGGAACTATAAAACATCACCAGAAGAAATATCACTCGGAAAGTTTTGCATTTTTGTCAAAAGGTAACATCGGCTTTGAGTAACAAACTTGTGGATGTCGCTACTGAGACAAAAAATAAATAAAACGCCAACAGGGCATTTCTGAGTGAAGTTCAAACCATGTTTGTATAGCAATCAGAGAAGTTTATTTGTCTTGGCTAGAACAGAACCACTTCTGATATGTTGTTTGTTTTGGTCTTGGCTTTGCTATTTCTTGCTTTCTAGACCAATGGTTTGTTTACGTCAGCAGCACCAGCTGATCGCTTTCTTCGCATTTACCGGATAGATTGTAGTTTATACTGAAATGCAACGTATTTCATTCCCACTGTATTTGTTCTTCTATCTAGCGGACACAACATCTACAGTACGTCCTAATAGGCAGCTCCAATAAAAAAAAAGAAATGCGGTTTAGCTCTAGTTGACCCTAGTTGAATTGCGAAAGCAACGGCGGAAGCTTCTTTCTACATCATTTGCCTATCACGATCTGTAAGTGTAAGGTGCTACATTATTGGGGACGCTTAAGCTCATTTTTTAAGGGTATATGAATGAGCTCTGAGTGAGCTCTGAATATCACGTTCGAGGCAGAAATTATCGAATTCTTGGAAAATCAACATTTATGCACTCTGTGTACCGTCGTACAGA
>NC_139353.1:160042967-160280467 GCF_055883805.1 Amblyomma maculatum | reverse complement strand
AGACTATCGCCGACTGAACAACGTTACGAAAAGAGATGTTTACCCTTTGCCCAGAATAGATGACGCTTTAGATCGTCTGTGCAACACAAGATACTTCTCCTCCATGGATCTCAAGTCTGGATACTGGCAGATAGAGGTCGATGAGAGGGACCGCGAAAAGACTGCTTTCATTACACCTGACGGGCTATACGAATTCCAGGTCATGCCCTTCGGCCTTTGCTCCGTGCCCGCAACCTTTCAGAGACTCATGGACAGCGTTCTTGGAGATCTGAAGTGGACGACATGTCTTCTATACTTGGACGACGTAATTGTATTTGCCCCGAATTTCGAGGAGCACCTACGTCGCCTAGACGCAGTACTAGACGCCATCCAAACGTCGGGCCTCACTCTGAAAGCCGAAAAATGCCTTTTTCTTATGAAGAGCTGAAGTTTTTGGGCCATGTCGTGAACCAAGCGGGAGTTCTGCCGGATCCTGAAAAAACAGTTGCCATCGCCAATTTTCCGACGCCGCGGGACCAGAAAGAGGTGCGACGCTTTCTTGGGCTATATGCATATTATCGACGTTTCGTGAAAAACTTTTCTAAAATAGCCGCCCCCCTTACACTTCTTACTAAGGCTGATATGCCGTTCACATGGGGCGACCAGCAAATGGACGCATTTCAGGAGCTTTAACGTCGCCTGCAGTCACCTCCAGTTCTAGCACATTTCGATGAAACCGCAGACACCGAACTCCACACGGATGCAAGCACTGTTGGTTTGGGCGCTGTCCTAGTACAGATACGGAATAGTGAACAACGTGTGATCGCCTACGCTAGTCGGGCTTTGTCTAGGGATGAGTCAAACTACTCTACCATTGAAAAGGAATGCCTGGCCATCGTGTGGTCTATTTCGAAGTTTCGACCATACCTGTACGGCAGACCCTTCAAAGTGGTGACTGACCATCACGCGCTTTGTTGGCTGACAAGCCTTAAAGACCCTTCTGCGCGTCTCGCCAGGTGGAGCCTACGACTTCAAGAATATGACATCACTGTAACCTACAAGTCAGGTCGTAAGCATTTAGACGCTGACTGCCTGTCTCGTGCTCCTGTACAACCAGATTCGGACGCCTCAGGTGACGACGACGCATTTCTGAGTGCAATTAGTTCAGACAATTTTGCCGATGACCAGCGGAATGATCGCGAACTTCGCCAGGTAATCGACTTTCTTCAAGGTGCCGGCAACATGGTCCCTAGCCCTTTCCGTAGTACTTTGTCTTCTCTGTGTCTCCGTGATGGCGTTCTCGTCAAGAATTTTACAGCCAACAGTCGCCAATACCTCCTCGTTGTAACAGCAAGCTTAAGGGATGAGATTTTCAAGCCTGCCACGACGAACCCACCACCGGCCACCTGGGAGTCACTCGAACGATATCGAGAATTAAAGAACGGTATTACTGGCCTCGTTTGTCAAGCGATGTAACGCATTATGTTGGAACTTGCCGTGACTGCCAACGTCGAAAGGTTCCGCCTCTGAGGCCAGCCGGTCTTTTAAAGCCCATTACGCCACCGTCCAGACCATTCCAGCTAATAGGGATGGACTTGCTCGGACCGTTCCCTACTTCCACCTGTGGGAACAGGTGTATTATAGTAGCTACTGACTACCTGACCCGCTACGCAGAAACCGCTGCTCTTCCTTGTGCTACCGCTTTTGAAGTTGCGAAATTTTTCGTTCTTCAAATTGTCCTGAGACATGGCGCACCAGAAGTACTCATTACTGACAGAGGAGCTGCATTTTCTGCAGAGCTCATCCAGCATATCCTTGTTCTTAGTCGCATCAATCATCGTCGCACGACTGCATACCACCGGCAAACAAACGGCCTGACAGAATGTTTGAACAAGACCATTGCCGATATGTTGTCAATGTATATGAACGTCCATCACAAGACATGGGACGAAGTATTGCCGTATGTAACATTTGCATACAATACCGCCGTTCAGGAAACTACCAACATGACTCCATTCAGCCTAGTTTACGGCCGACAAGTGACGACCACGCTCGACGCCATGCTGCCCTACATAGACGAAAGTCCAAATGATGATGTCGCCTCTTTTCTACAGCGTGCCGAAGAGGCCCGTCAACTTGCACGGGTGCGAATACAGCAGCAGCAAGGCCGAGATACACAACGCTACAACCTGCGGCGGTCTGCAGACTATCTGCCAGGTGACCTTGTCTGGGTTTGGTACCCCATTCGACGACGCGGACTCAGCGAAAAACTCTTGCGCCGTTATTTCGGCCCCTACCGCGTTCTTCGACGCGTTAGTGAACTGGACTATGAAGTCGTACCGCACGAGGAACCAGAGCCCCGGCGTCCCAAGCGTTCTGAAGTGGTCCACGTGGTCCGCTTGAAGCCTTTTCATGCCAGATAGCAGCCCCTTTTACTCTGTCCCTCTTTCAATCTAGCATCGGGACGATGCTTTTAGCACGGGGGGGCTAATGTAGCATGCGTTGACGACAAAGAAGCGCAAAAGTGTGAGAGGAAGAAGAAGTGTGCTAACCTCGAGCCTGAACTCTGACGCTGTTCGTAGAACCTTTGCCACGCCTTGGACCTCGGACGCAACTGTAAGGGTCGCTGTTTACGCGACAATATTGCATTTTACGCTCACAAAACACAACCAAAAATCCACCGACAAAGAAAACAAAATAGAGATTGCAGGAAAGCTAACTTCCCCTTCATCACCTGTGAATTAGGCTCATTTCTTGACTGCTTCGTACCGCGTCATCTGGAACGCTGCGTAGAAACTAATTGATGCGTTTTCTTAAATGAAATCAATCGGTTAATCACCACATACGTACCTCTCCAAACTGACTATGCTGGCAATAAAATACCATGGTATACCTCATATCTTAATTGATTGCTGACATTAAAAAAACGCTTATTTCGAGCTGCAAAATATTCTTCAACATTAACCCAACGGCTTGCCTATACGAAAGCTGCGAATTTCGTACCCGGGTGCCCTATGAAGCGGCAAATCTTCGTCTTTTAAACTTACACTCCGAAATTGCTTGAAAACTAACGCAAACAAATATTGGAGCACCGTACCAGGAAACAGTAATAAGCCTGCAATAAAATTCCTTACGAGTTCTGGGGAAGCAGTGCTTTCCCATTTGTGTGCCAATATGCTTAATGATGAATTCAGTCAGTCATTCTGATCCTGCAATGTCCATGATCAGATGCCTACAATAACTTCTACCAACTATCGCCTCATGAATACGATTGTATTCCATATAACTGGCATCTAAGAGCTGTTATAAATAAACTAAAACCTAAGCATCATGTCAGATAGACAAAATAATAATGAGCTTTTCCTACAAAATACTATGGAATATAGTTCAATCATAATACAATGTATTTTTTTACAATCACAAAACTCCGCTACCCTGCCATAAAATTGGAAAGCTGGCAAGTAATCCCCATTAAAAAAACTGGACCAACACATGATCTTCATAACTTCAGGCCTCTTTCACTTGTATCACTATTATGCACAATGATGGAACATGTCTTATTCTCGCATCTAGGTATTTTATTGAAAATGACAAATTCCTCGCTGGGACGCAGCACGGACTTCGTAAACATTTCGCACGTGAAACTCAGCTCATCATCTTCACCAATAACATGCATGCCAACATAGACTGATTTGTTATCTGATTGCATATTTGTTAACTTTTCCAAAGTTTTGTGACGAAGTGAACCATGCGTTCGTCCTTCATGAACTAAGCTTCCTAAACAAAGACCTAGCTATTTTTGAAAGGATGCGCGCATTCCGCAACTGAGATGTTCAGTTTCTAATCCCTAATGACACTAACATTTAGCCCCACTTGACTCCGCGGTCCCAAAAACCTCAGTACTCGATTCCTTATTGTTCCTAATTTATATTAAATTGAGTCTCCAGCTCATGTTTCATCGAATTTTTTTTTTTCAGACGACTGCGCATTCCATCGCAAGAATTGTACATCGCAAAAGATGCACATGGTACATCGCGTATCTTTTGTCGAACACAACCAGCGTTCTGATAAAAATATTAAGGTTAACCGGCGTTTTATATTTTGTTTGCAGGAAACGAAAGGCACACTATCTGTCACTCGCAGATACCCGCTGGCGTATCCCGCGAACAAATCACGCAGATCCCAATTTTCACCATGAGCGTAGAAAGGCTTTATATGGCAGTGGTTAAGGATGATCTTAATAATATTATAAAAGAGTGTCTCACATGGCGTATGGGATTAACATTAAAAAGTGTAAGGCCATGAAAATATATCGTACTAACACGATGTGTCCGACGTATTTGCTCAACAACACCTCACTAGATTGCGTCACTTCATACCAATGCTTGAAGATTCAGATTGCCAATAATATATCCTGAAAAACACACATTGACAATACAGCTGCTAAAGCAAGTCGAACACTAGGATATCTTCGCCGGAATTTCTCAGTGGCCCCATTATGACTAAGACTACTATTACACAGAACTTTATATTCGCCCAAAGCTGAAATATGCATCATTAGTTTAGGCCCTGGTCATGTCATATTTATACATTTCTAATAGGAAATGTATGAAATCGCTCTGCCCGATTTGTTCTAAACCATTACCAAAAGACTTCCAGTGTTAGTAATTTGAAAGCGTTCCTAAAAGTTTCTCCGCTATTTGTCCGCAGAAAAATATCTCGCTTATATTGTTTTCGTAATATATATAATCACATTTCATACATACGTTCTTTGTGAGTGAACCACCGCCATATATTTCTTATCGCCCAGATCACCACGAAAGATTGAATATTCCGCATAGTAACACCGTATGCTGTTCATATTCATTTCTTTCCCAAACAAGCAAAGATTGGAAAACGTTACCTGCGTCAGTCACCAGCATTACGATCACAGATAATTTTAAATAGGCCATTCAAGATTTTATCTTGTAATCTTTGTAATCTAGCACAAGAGATGACTCACTGTGCGTAAAAACTGTTTCCTTTTGGCGCTGTATTTCGTGCTGAAAATTCAGCTTGTACCACCATGTAACACTCGAGACCACTAATATTTTCTTGTTTACATTAGTGTTTTTGTTGATTTGCCTTTTTGTTGTTTTGAAATTTACATTCCTTTTTTTTTTATATTTGTATTCTAGTCTCTTTGTAATTTACCCTCCTTATTTGCCTTTCCCCTTTATAATGTAATATGTGCCTTGGAGGTATAATAAGTAAACAAATTGGCGACAGTATACCACTTCAATCTTGTACTTGTAATCAGAGTATCTTGTCCTGCGCGTACTGAAGCTGTGTTAAAAATGGTTCCCAAATACAAATGGAGATAATCGCAGTCCTTTAGACACCTTCAGTCACGTGCGATAGCATTAAAAGCAATTTTACATCCCTAGATCCCCTTTACTGCGATCTAACAAGCTCGCTGCTTTTTATTAAGGATCAAGCACTTTGAGTGCTGTGGATTTAACTTACTACCGCCGCTCTAGTTCATGTCACGTGACCTGCACATGTTAGCTTCCAGAGCATCTGCAAAAATTTGTGATGTCACGTGTTCTAGCCGCGCTACACTCCCGGCGATTATTCACCAGCTGGCCATGTTAGCTACCAGGTTCAGGATCACCTGTCAACATATCCATGAAGTTTCCAATTAGTCTACAAGTTCATGATTTTACGAGGCCACGCGACATCATGGGGGTCGCTCAAAAATCAATCATCAGGCGTTCGATGGCGCCATGTCAATTTCAGAACCCCCTCGACCTGCCAAAGCAGTTTTCAACTTTGCCCTGCTACAGGGTCTCCTGACGTAACATCCCTGCGGACAAGTCCGCGCTTGCTGATTCAACCTGCTAAATATGACACTAAAATTTCCTGATCTTTCAAAATGTGCCATAGTTTTATGACGCTATCAACTTCAATCAATAGGCCTTTCAGTTCGCGCAAACTTGTGACGTGAATAGTCGAGGTTGACGACATGACAAGAAGCAGCCTCTCTCGACCAAGCAGTAAATTTTGGACGGATATCATCATCATCATCATCATCATCATTCAGCCTTACGAAACTCACTACAGGGCGAAGACCTCACCCACCCTTCCAATTATTCTTGCCGCTTAACATTTGATACTCCAAAACTTCCTATTATAATTCAGTCATCTATCTACCACCCCTGCAACTTTTGCCTTCTGTTAAAATCTAGTTATATAACTCTTTCTTATGAAGATTTCATTACCGTCCTTATGAAGTACTAATGTTGACGTGCCGCCACTATATATATATTATTGTACAGCCCCTCTAATGCCTGAATGAGATAGCGAAACCTGCTATCGATCGTTGCTATGCTTTCCCACATATAGCATTTGTTATTAACCGATCTTGAATGGCCACGAGAATCGATCGCTTAACTAGCCTTTATTAGCAAAAGTCTGCAAGCAAGAGAGAATGCGGCTACAAGCATAAGCTGTATTTCCTTAAGGAAAATCTAGAAACACGGAATGCTGTACAAAAGCGCACACTCAGAACACCGTGCCATACAATGGTAAAAAAAAGAAAACTTACCGATGCTGCACGAGCTCGGAGAAAGTCGAAGAACAAGGCGCACACGCAAAGGTCACGATCAAAGAAGAAGTTCACGAACTGGAGCAGGCAGACGCTGGTACCGGACGGTCGCCTCGCAGTCCCGCAAATCTCAGGCCTACTTCTCCATTGTACGTCCTATTTCTCTCTTTTAAGCCTCACTTATCGTTTTTGGGCAAGCGCAATACGTGGTCCGATTTCATCGCGCTTTTTGTCAATAGCCGTTAAACCACCGGTGTTCACAGCTCTTTGTACTTGGATCGACAAGGCTTTAAACGTTTAAATGCTACTCTTGCTTAAACGTCACTCTTCAAAAGGGCTTCCAATTATGCGATATGCCACTTGAGTGCATGATGACTTTTAAGGCGATAGTCTTTAATGGCTCATGCTGTCGTGGTCAAAGTGTGTGCCGCTTTTGCGGCGTTCTGATTGGCCGAGGCGGGATGCGTCGCTGCCATCTCCAATGCTACACTTGAACGCCCGCCAAGGAACGCCCCGCGACAGGAGCGATGGTATACGTGCAAACGCACACTTGCCGGAGAAAGTGTGATACCGCGCCTTTCCTTTCCCGTAAACCAAATTTAATTATACGTAGCACTGCAACGAATGCCGACAAAAGGCTAACAATGGGAGCAAATTATAGGATAGGAAGGGTAGGCTTTCGCCAATCTCCTCTTAAGAGGCATCTAAGAGAACTCTAATTTTGTTAGTAATCTCGTTGGCAACGAAGACTTCAGTAAGGCTTTGAAGCAAGTGCTAAGCGCTGCTGCAGTGTGCCAATCTCCTCTTAAGAGGCATCTAAGAGAACTCTAATTTTGTTAGTAATCTCGTTGGCAACGAAGACTTCAGTAAGGCTTTGAAGCAAGTGCTAAGCGCTGCTGCAGTGTGCTTGAGGTGTTAACGGTCTTGTAGGTTTCTGCCAGGTATACTCTATAGAACCGCTGCCGGAGCAACGTATGCAGCCGCAAGGAAGCTCTGTGTTTATGAGGTGGCGCATTCGCCTGCAACTTGTAGCGGTCGTCCCTTTAGACGTCGTGGTGCAGCTCAGTCAATGACTCGCGGGTGGCCGGGCGGCGGGTAGCTATTGCCTCGAAAGATGCCGATAGATGCTTATTTGTACATCTTTCGTAACCGCGGACAGGATTTCAAAGAGTGTAACCGGTCAGCTAGCAACTAAAATCTTGCTTAATGCCGAGTTATATTTGATACCTCTGAGCACTAGACATGTATTGTTTCACTTACTGGCGTACCTTAGTAACCTGACTTGTCTTTATGACAAAATCTGGTGAGGCTCTGCCCTAAAAATACCCTGAAGCACGAACGAGTGGCCCGGGCGCACGCATAGATGACGGTTTTCATTGAAATAGTTCAGTGGTGTCATTCCTTCTGAGTACTAATATCAGCAATAGGCAACCCAAGAATGAAGCTGACCAGTATTGTCTGCTAAACAAGCTGTTTTAAAGATGTCAACTTTTTGCCTCCTAAATATATTGTACACTAGATGCGTCAGGCGCATCTAGTGTACAATATATTTAGGAGACAGCAGTACAACAGCTGGGATGAGCAACCATAATTCAGGCCTTTTACAGTATTAATCACAAGATACGATGTTGTGTTTTCTAAAAGAAAGTTTGTTGCAGCGCAAACGACAGCTGTTACTGTTAAGACGATGAAAGCCAGCAGGTCAAGAAGCGCATTTTAGTACAAAACGGCATATAGTTTGCTCTTTAGTTGCTTGGCAATATGCGCCTGGCACATCCTAGTCAAGTGTTAAGACATTATCTGGTGCGAGTTTAAGGTGAGAGTGTTGTGTACGCTAACCGATGCACGTCCACCCCGCCATCTAGCAAACGCACTCACGGCCACTCTAGCTGCAATGCACGAGCTGCACGAGCGGGCCCGCCGCTTTGGAGACCAACAGGGGGGCCCCCCTTCCCGTCACGACAATGTCGCGCGGGCCAAGGAAACCCGAGCCGTACGTTTCTTGGAGCTTAACAATCCTTGGACCGTGTGCGCGACCAAGGCACAAGAAGCAATAATTTCTCTACAAGCACTTGAGTTTCTTTCTTTCCCTCTCTTCTCCTCTCTCCCAAAAGCACAATAAACGCAGCCTATACCCAGCAACTGAATCAAGAGGTTCCTCGCTCACGGGGCTCCCACACCCCGAACAAAACACTGGCGACGAGAAGTTGGATTTAGAGCAGACGCAGTTGAAAGTCAGGTCATGGCGACTGCAGCGATGCACGGCGCCATCGAGCGGTTTAACGGGAAAAATTGGTCTTCGCAGATGCAGCGCCTCAGTTTGTACTTCGTTGCAAACGGCGTCTCCAGCGGTGAAGCAGCGCGCGCTCCTAACGCTTTGTGGGACCGAGACCTTCGATACTGCCTGCGCGTTGATTGCACCGAGGACTCCTGGAGAAGACAGCCATCGCGACTTAGTTACACTTCTCCAGAAGCACTTCGACCCGAGACCATCTGAGCTGTACAGCCGGTACGTCTTCCAGCGACGCGACCAACTGCCTGAAGAATAGATCAGCAACTACGTCGCAGCCCTCAGAAGTTTGACAGCCGACTGCAACTTCGGAGTGCTGACGACAACGGCTGCAACATGTATTTCACAGGCAAGAGGACAAACTGTTTTAACGAATTCCACCTTGCTGCCCCAAGACGTCACGCTTCACGACAGATTCGTCTGCGGTAACCGCGACGAGCACCTCCGACAGAGACAGCGAGCATTTCACCTGTCCATGTCAGCTGAAAGTGCGTCGAGGCAGCAGCTAGGACTCAAGGGAGCGAAGAGCTCCGCAGAAGTATACAAAACTTCGCAACCCAAAAACGAGCACAATAATTCACCTCAGCAACGACGCTGTTATCGATGTGCCGGCTGACACAAGGCTCATACCTGCAAGTTTAAGACCACACAATACCGTTTTTGCTCCAAGAAAGGCCACATCGAGAAAGCTTGCATCTCCCGCAAGAAGGAAGCTAAGGAAGGCAGGCCTGACACCAGGCCAGGAACGCACAGCGTGAATGCTCAGTCCACGAGCAACGACACTCTGCACAGCAATCCGCGCTGCGAGCTTCACGGAGAGAGTGAGCTAAAAGCCGGCCCCAAAATCCTCGTATATGTGAATGTCGAGGGAAGATCGCTAAGATTCGAAGTCGATACCGGCACCGCATATTCTTTAATTAGCGAGGCTACTTACCGCCACACATGGCCAACAAACGCCCCAAATTTAACAAAGAACCCCTTGACTTGTGCACTTGGTCGAGTGAAGAACTTCGCACTCTTGGATCAGCACAAGTTTGTGTGCGATTTAAATCAAAAGACTGCGTGCTACATTTACTGGTAATGAAAGGAACTGGCAGCAATTGGCTTGGACATGACTGGTCTTCCGCACAGCACATGCGATTGCACGGAATTAATCAGGCCACTGAGTCAAGGCCAGAGCTGTGGGAGGTTTTCGCACGCCATCCTGATGTGTTCAAGCAAGACATCGACGGCTACACGGACCCTTGGTTCATTTGGATTTGAAACAAGACGCAACGCCCAAGTTCTGTAAGGCGCGTCCAGTGGATTTGCCTATCAAGAGCGAATGGAAGAGCTCGACCGTCTTCAAGAACAAGGCATCTTGGAACCAACGCAACATACCGAAATGGCTACACCGTTTGTGTGGGTGCGCAAAAGGAATGGCACAATTCGTGTTTGCGGCGACTACAGGAGCACAGGTAACACAGGGGTCAAGAACACGGCGTACCCACTACCGACAATCGTGAAGGTATTCGCAAAGTTGGGTGGTGGAAGCATCTTCTCAACGCTGGACCTCTACCAGGCTTATCAGCAGCTCAAGGTCGACGATGAGACGGCCGCAGTGCTCACCGTCGACATTACAGCAAAAGACCGTTCCGAGTGAAACGGCTTCCTTTCCAATATCAGCTGCGCCAGCAATCTTCCAGCGTATGATAGAGACAACACTGGCAGGAATTTTTAGGGGTGAGTATTTACCTTGACGACATTATTGCCAGTGAGAAGGACGCAACAAAGCATGCGCAACGTCTAGATAAAGTTCTGTCGAGGCTAAGCGAGAAAGGCCTACACCTCAAGCAAGGAAAATGCCGTTTCGGCATCAAGTCAGTCGAATTTCATGCACTGAGGAAAAGGTCCAGGCTATCCTTCGGGCTCCAAAACCGACTAATAAGACTTCTGTGCAGGCTTTCCTAGGGCCGATGACATTTTATGACCGGTTTCGAGAAAACAGAGCTATGGTTTCCGCAGAGCTGTACAAGCTTCTGTAGAAAAACACATCCTGGACGTGGTAGAAAAGAAAAGGCGCCAGATTGCTTTTGACGAGCTCAAGCGTTTGATTCGCTCTTCCGCAGTTCTTGCGCATTACGACTAGAGAAAGTCGCTACTTTTGTCGGCGGATGAGTCACCATATGGCGTCAGCGTGATTCTAGCCCAGAAAGGTGCGTTCGGCAGAGAGGCCCCAATTGCGTTCGCGTCGCGAACTTTGGGAGCCACAGAAAAAAATACTCCCAACTGGACAGGGAAGGGCTCGCAGTAGTTTTCGGCTCGAGCCATTTTCACTAGTACATCACTGGCGAGCACATTACTGTGTTAACGGATCACCTGCCGCTCCTCGGCATCACGGGAGGAAAGAGCCAGTTACCACAGATACTCTCGCCTAGGGTGCCCTGATTGTGTCTGAAGTTGGCCACGTACGATTATGAATTGATGTACAGGCCTGGACACCTTCACCAAACTCTGATGCACGCTGCCGCTGCCCACCCAAGTAGATGATACACTCCCTCCTAACCGAGTGCTCATGCTGGTTTCCACGCCGAGTATCAAACTGTCTCCACATGAACTCGCAAAACTGAGCCGGGAAGATCCATTGCTATCCTGCGTGATGAGAGCTGTGTCAAGCCGAGATCTGCACAGATTGCCCGGGCGGGAATGTTCTGCGTTTGCAAGGCTGGGACCTGAGCTCTCGCTACAGCAAGGTTACCTTATTCGCGGTGCCAGATTGGTTGTTCCGGCGGAAGCGAGAAAAGACGTACTAGACTTGGCCCATGCAGGTCACAGGGGCGTAGGAGCCATGCAAGCGTGCGCTCGAGGATACTTTTGGTGGCCCGGTCTCGACGACGTCATAGAGCGGCTGGTGAAGAATTATGCAACTTGCTCCTAGCATCAAAGGACGCCGCAAAAGGCCCCACATCGTGATTGGGAGCGCGCGACAGCCCCATGGCACACAGTTCACGCTGACTTCGCTGGCCCCGTGGAGGGAAGGATGCTGCTAATTGTTGTAGACGCATACAGCAGGTGGCTAGAAGTGCGCTATATGCGTAACTACAGACACCAACTCTAATCGAGGAAGTGCGCAACCTGTTCGCGACTTTCGGCATTCCCGAAAGGCTGGTAACTGATAACGACCCAACCTTCGTTTCCACTGAAATAGAAGATTTCCTAAAGAACAACGGTGTAACGCACATTACAAGTGCTCCCTATCATCCGGCCACGAATGGGCAAGCAGAAAGAATGGTGTACGAGACAAAGCAGGCATTGGCCAAGTATCAATCTGGAACATTCACGTGCAGGCTGGCTCGGCTCCTGCTCAAGTAACACACAACTGTTTCAGCAACAACGGGCAGAACACCAGCCTCACTGATGTTTGGACGCGAGCTCTCGACGGCACTCACACACATTCAGCCACGACCTGCTGAAAAGGCAACCTCAGACAACAGCGCTGCGAAAAGAGTGGCCGTAGGAAAATTGGTGTTCTTAAACTTCACAGGAAGCCCTGCTTTGATGGAAGGCACCGTACTAAAAGACTGGGGCATCGATCTTGGCTAATCAAGTCAAAAACTGAAACAGTTGGTCGGCACCGTGACCACATAAAGCCAGGTGTTGAAGCCTACCCTACGGAAGATCCGCCTCTGGACAATCAGACCAACGGACCAGAAGCAAGCGAACGACAGTCCACGTTGCCGACTCCCTACGGGATCGCGACACCAGCGGAAACTTCACCTTCGCACGATCTGCATACAGCGCCCCACTCCGAACATGGAAAAGCTGATGCCCGGTAAGAGGACTGCGCAACGCAACCCTGCGACGATAAACCAAGCGAGTCCAGGCAGGATCAAATCCGCCAAGGCCTCAACGTGAACGTCGTCCACCCAACCGATACAGTGACCCAATCTAAGGAAAAATGGATGTTGTGTACGCGAACCGATGCACGTCCACCCAGCCTCCTAGCAAACGGACGCACGGCCGCTCCAGCTGCAATGCCTACTTGCACACGTGAGCGGGCCGCTTCGGAGACCAGCCGGGGTCCCCCCCCCCCCCCCCCCCTGCAAGCAACGACAACAACGCGCAGGCCAAGGAAACCCGAGCCGTAGTCTTCGGACCGTGTGCGCGACCAAGGCACGAAAAGCAATGCTTTCTTTACAAGCACTCGCGTTTCTTTCTTTCTCTCTCTTCTCTTCTCTCCCAAAAGCACAATAAACGCAGTCTCTACCCAACAACCGAATAGAGAGGTTCCTCGCTCGCGGGGCTCCCACGCCCCGAACAACATAACATTTAGTGCATTTCATATTTGCTTTGCTTTAACTAATGCGGAGGAGTACCAGAAATAATACATTACGAAAACTGATATCGGGGAGCTAAACCAGTGATTTTTTCATTTGGTGGCCTAGTATGTCTTCACACCAGCAAGCATTATGTCAAACACTGCCTCGGTGTGAATGATTTCTAGACTTTCATTGCTTGCGTACAATATTTGAATCAAACCAATGTTGTGTTTTTTTCCAGCCCCTCCAGTTGCCTATTCGTCCCTGCGGAGACAAGTGCAGGACTGTTTCTCGGCAGAGATCACGAGTTGTTAGCTATGGAGCGCGTCCTCCAGTTTTCGGTCCTGGTTTGGAAAAACCTGTACCTACGGCGACTCCGAGTACGCCCGCTGGCCTTTGTGTTCGAGGTGTGCATGGTGGCAGTGCCCTTCTTGAAGATCCAGCTCGAGCGTGGCCGGGTGGGCAACGAGGCCGTTGTCAGCAGCATCATATACCCCGTGTATACGCCGGACTTGGCGGACGTCAAGTTGGACACTATTTTCTACGGGCCTGTGAACAATTACTCACGTCGCATCGTCACTGCCATCCAAAGGGGCTTGCCCGCAGTCAGTGAGTGGAATGCCTGCAGTTATGGCTTTTAAGGGCACTGCGCTCTTGAAGACAGCGTCGGTTGATAGTTTTGGTACCCACTATGCTAAGATAGGACAGTGATATTATTTCGTAACTCGTGCTCGAAAGTAATGCGACGGACGATAAACATTTAGTGCCTAAAATACAGGTGTCAGAACACAGGGGTATAACAACACGGACCAGAAATGCCATTGCTCTCAGAGCGCATTTTGAGCCAACTTGCAACATTCGCTGCTTCGAAGGCTATATGTGCATTATTCAGTCCTTGACGAAAGCAGTATGCAGTGTGAATTTCATATAGCAACAAAATAAATTGCTTCGAAGCGTGAGACAGTAATTTCCACATCGATCGGTGTCTTCGCTCGTTGCGAATACGGCACATTATTCTACCCAGCTCTACAAATGGCGTGTCCACAACTTCATGGAAGATGACTCTTCTAGCACAGCAAAACTTATGCACTCTGTCCATATTCACTATTTTCCGCAAAGATCACGCATAGGGTCTTTCAACCGGAAGTCGATTACTATATTTTGCAACGATAATGATTGCACTTAAGAGTTTGTTCAGGAATAACATTTTCTCTTATTAAATACCCCGATTCAGCCGCACAGGTCGCTTTTTCTTCCGCAACATCTGCTCCAACGCCCGCATCAGCTTTTCACTGTCCGGCACAGTGCACGCACACGGCCAACATTTGATCTGGCGTACCGAATCATGTATACAAATATGCAACGATGCTGAACAGGGAGAACTGGTGCGTTTGCATTTCGTAACCCTTCCCACAATGTCCGAAGCGTGTGCATATTTTTTCGACCTTCTATATGCGCTTCTTTCCCAAAATGTGTGCGCTCACATAAATGAGGAAATCATGGGCGGCAATTGAGATCGGTTAAGAGCGACAAGCCGAAAGCCTCTGGTATTTATTTGTGTGAAAGGACCGCCTTTTTTAACACACACAGTCACTCAGGGCCACTCTACCGAATGTCGAGCGACAGCTCTGTTGTTATCAGAAACTACGTTGATTTAAATGCTTATTGTATTGGTTTCTTTTTCCTGCTACGATTACAGGATTGTGAGAAACGGCGCGGCGTCTCTGCAGAACCACAGACGCACTCGGTCCGGCAACAGCAATAACATCCATGTTTGCAGATACGATGCAGACATTGCGCCGCCTTATACAGCACCTTGCACAATTACCGGCGGGCTGTAGAATGCTTCGCCCAGCTAAACCGCGGTATCCTCGCAGTTCATATTTCGCACAGGAATGGCATTTTGTCGTTAGTATTTTTAATACCAAATTTGTTTGGGGTACTTGCCTGATTCAATGAAAAAAATTCGGATGTTCTTACCGTATGCGGCGGCTGCGAAGAAAAAGAAACCACTGCCCCAACGCTAGCACCAGATGCATTATCTTGTGCGGTTTCCCCCAAGTCTGTCACAGTAAAACGAGAGGCAATGAAAGGTTGTTGCATAAGATGACACCACTGGTGTTAGCGTTGGGGCAGTGGTTCCTTTTTCTTCGCCGCCACCGCATACGGTAAGAACATCCGAATTCATTTCATTGAATCAGGCAAGTACCCCAAACAAATTTGGTATTAAAAATACTAACGGCAAAATGCCAATCCTGTCAGAAATTAGAACTGCGAGGATTAAGCGGTTTAGCTGGGAGAAGTATTTTACCGCCAGCCAGTAGTTGCGCAACGCGCTGTAGTTATGCACGTCAAATGGCATTGATCGAATACCGCACGGCCTTCACCCGATATCCCGTGACTGAGCGCAGCTGGTGCGGCTGCCCGCGCGTGCGTGGGTTTGCCATTCCCTTCTTTCGCGCCTCTCCGCTGCGACGTGCAAATCTGGGATTCCTCCTCTGCTCCTCTCCGCAACACTGCGCCGGCGGTGGAGCACGCATATGACGGAGCTCTCCGCGGCGGCGCGTATATGCACAGTGGCGTCCCCTATGTTGCCATGGAGGAGGAAGGCTTGTCAAGAATTAAAGTCTATTTTCACGCATTATAGAGGCTGCAAACGAACTGGCGATAGCTTTAGCTTGCGTAGAAACAAAGGCAAACTCGTCATAAGCGACAGTAAGACTGTCGCTCAAAATTTTTGAAAATCAAGATCTCTCCAGAGACGGCAAAGATCCTTAGCCACCAACCACTGAACATGAAAATTTAGATAATCTAGACAACCGCGCACACTGCCATCCGTGGTAACGAGGCGGCCCATGAGCTAACTCGAGCACTCTAATTCCGACACCAATATAACTTCCCGACGACTAAGCTAACGAGAAGGCGCTTGGAAACTAATACGTATGTGAATTCACACCGAGATGAGAGAGCGTAATAAATGTAATTATTATGGGGCGAGAGGAACACTCGATACCATAATATAGAAATGCTCACACTCTTCCGGAGAGGGAAAAAATATAGCTAGCAGAGAGACCTGGGAGGTCTTTACTACGAAGCCCGGACCCTGCGTACCAGTGGGGCATCGTCCACCTTGCGGAAGAGGCTGCTATATATAAATCAATACCTACCAGCCAGCCTTTAACAAGGCGACACCTGTCGCCAAGGCCCGCATGTCGAAGTCAAATATCATCGGCTGTTTCTGACAGCAGGTGTATTGCGAAAGCAATACTGCTCGCAGTTTGAGCCATCAGCGTGGCCAGGCGGTGACGACCATTGACCTTTGACATTTAGACGACCTCCGTAGACGACCCCAAACTGGCAGGAGCTGCCAACGTGGGTCTCTCATTTCACATGGGACGGTTATGTCAGAATCAGCCTGCTAGTACCCTGGCATTCACGTTACTCCTAGAGCCCAATTAGGCACGTTCATACGGCTTGGTTAAAGAGGAGCTTTATATGCGGGCTGGCAGGAGCTGCCAACTTGGGTCTCTTGTTTCACATGGGACGCTTATGTTAGAATCAGCCTGCCAGAACCTTGGCATTTCGTTACCCCTCTAGGCCACTAAGGCGCATTCATACGGCTTGGTTAAAGCGGGGCTTTATTTGTGGGCTGGGGAAGAAGTAGAAGAAGAAGAAGAAGAAGTAGAAGAATGCTCGGTCACCCGCAGCTATTGCTTTCGCTCAATATTCGCTTCAGCAGCGTTGAACTCTTCTAATTTTTTTTCTGAGTCAATCACGAGCCAGGCGTGGCATTGCAGCTTAAGCGCTTAGCTGGGGTTCGGAGGGATAGTAGTTCGATTCCTAGTGGAGGCAGATTTTAACGCGATGGCGTTAGAGGACCCGCACACCGTAAATCGGCCGTCGACAGCCGTCCGAAGGCGCTTGTTTTGTGAACGAAAAATGACGAACATAGCCCTGACAGGTGGTAGCTTGCAGCTGACATGGCCGAACACTAACTGGATGTAGGGTTGCCTGAGATTACGTTTGGCTGGAGCTGAGCTGCAAACTCGGGCCTTTCCTTTCATGATATCCTTGCATTCACGTTAGCTCTAGCTCACGCAGGCACGTTTATACGGGCTATATATGCTGGCTGGTAGTCTACGCTATCGCGTCCTACCCTACAAGGCGGAGTTTAAGTGTGCCATATTTTTTCCTTTAATTGACACTGCGATGTACGTTTTCTGATCAGTATTTCTGTATGTGACGCCCAACAGCCGCATTCGTCGTAAAAACGCGTAAGTGGAGGCCCTCCTATAAGGGTACACGCGATTGCATTACCTGCTCCCCTGCGCATCCTCATACGCGTACGTGGACTTTGAAACTTGCCAATGACTAATGCGTTAATTCCTACGTTATGGTACTCTTAATCGTAAGGTAATCGTAAGATGCCATTTTATATTACAGACTCACACATATGCCAGGCACCGCTTTGCCAAGCCTTTCGAACATGCCTGCGTGATTGCAAGGGTCGTGGAATGTTCGATTCCCCCAACCTCCCATCTCAATAAAGAATACCCGATTTGGCTAGTCACGTCACGTAGTCGTGTGACGTTGTACAACCCTGCGGTCAATCAGCGGCTGGCCGTGTCCGCTGCAGCCACCACCTGCCATAGCCATAACCGTGATTTTTCGCTCAGAACGCCAACGCTGCATTTTCCTTTGGACGAGACCATATTTCACGTTGCGGTGAAATATGCTCCGAGCCGAATATGTTTCGGGCTATCTGGATATCTTTTTTGTTAGCCTCGTTTCGTCAGAGGCTAAATAAATGGTTCTGTTTAGGTTGAGGACGCAGAAAGTCATGGAACCAAAACGGGAGGTATAACGTTAAGGTCCAAGCGTGCAGAGTGGGTCAGAGAAATAACTGGAGTTCATAACATTCTATTGAAAACACAAGAAAAAAAGGCTTT
The DNA here is from genome assembly GCF_055883805.1 of Amblyomma maculatum. Lineage (NCBI taxonomy): Eukaryota > Metazoa > Arthropoda > Arachnida > Ixodida > Ixodidae > Amblyomma > Amblyomma maculatum. The sequence continues at coordinate 160,262,365 of NC_139353.1, read as the reverse complement.
ACAGGGCATATATATTGGAAGGAGGATAACTGATGGATAACCGATGGCATATTCTGTTATGTGTTTGTTTCACCCGCAAAGTGGTGTTATACTGCAAACTGCATTGTGTGTTGATAAGTATCTTATATATATATATATTTAATTTGCTGTATTGTTAATTAAGACAGTTATCTTTGTATGCATCTGAACGTGTTGCCTGTTGCGAGCTCCACATGGGAGACAAGGACTTGTCAGGTTACACGCCTTTTGCCTCGTCTTCCACTTTCACTTGAAAGGAAATAAGGTGCACTGAACTGAACTGAAAAAAAAGGGTAACAAATTGAATCGTAAGCGAAGGAAAGCGTTGCAGGGGACGGCACAAATTCAGGTGAGCGGATGATGTTAAGAAGTTTGGAGGAGAGACGTGGATGCAGATACCACAGGAACGCTGTAACTGGAGGAATATGGGAGAGGCCTTCGCCAAGCAGTGAGTATAGTCAGGCTGATTATGTCGATGATGATCTCGATATCCCTGCAGGCTGCTGATAAAGGTTGAAAAGGAACATAGTGTGACGTAGAAGGTTTGATGCTTGTATTCGCCACCCCGTGCGCAGTCCGTATCTAGGTACAGTATTTGCAAAACTTATGGGGATAATATACTAAGCTTCGCATTTAAGCGTATGACTCAATAGCGTAGGCTGCCAGCCAACGTATAAAGCACCCCTTCAACCAAGCCGTATGAACGTCTCCCATAGCCCAGGAGTAACATGAATGCAGGGGTCTTGAAATGCTGATTCTCCATGTGAAAGGACACGTGCGAGTGAGAAGTTTCTGCCAAAGGCAGTGCCAGGCAACCCTACGTCCAGTTAGTGCTCGGTCATGTCAGCTGCCAGCTACCGTCTGCCGGCGCCATACGCTTGTTATTTTTCGATCGAAGCCAACGCAGGCGAATGGCCGCCGGCCGCCGACGCCGGATTTCAATTGAAAGGGCCTTTAATGCACTCACGTTAAAGATATGGATCCCAAGGTGCTTCCTTCTGAGTGACACCGTGTGTTTGCACTGCATTCTTTGTTGTTTCAGAACTCCTGAAGAAATATTTCTGTCCTATCGTCTTAAACAGCTACTTGCGCAAATGCTCAAGGAATATGCCACTACGCGGCTCAGAAACAGACCCCCGGGATTTAAGTTTTAACAAAGGCGGTATTATCGTGCACACAGCCTTTTAATATAGAGAACTAAATTGTAAATATATCTGTACCATGAAGGCTAAGAGTGACATAAGGCAATTCTTTGCATTGGCATCTCTCCCTTCTGGGCTCATTTTCTTCTTTAAGCAAGGTAACTTTACTTGAGGCCATTTCATTGGCGTCAATCAAAAAGCGAGATGTGCTTTTTCTATCCTTCATCTGCAGCGTTGAAGCCGAGCCAAGATGAACTGTCTATGGCACGGTTTCTTTTCTCGAAAAATGTGACGCCGAACGCTCTGGGGCTGTTCTTTGAAACCACTTCGCTCGGAGACGACATCCCCCACGACTTGGCGTACACCATCGTCTTCTCAAGCGGAGCCTATGAAATCACCAAAGACCGCAAGGAGACAACGGAGAGTGGGCCCTCGCAGCACGAAGACCGTGAGTCGGCATTCGGAGTGGGCGCGCCGAATCAGCAGGTTTGCCGCCTACCTAAGAAGGCGAGATGTGAGCGCTCAGTGATACCTTCGTCTACCAGCAAAAGTAAAGACTATCACATTTGATATCAACTCACATTCAAGGCAGGAATGTGGTGAAAGCCGCCTGAAAAACTAATGGAGAGTGGAAAGATTGGGCTGGCTGCTGTTGCGTAAGCAGGCTGCTGCCATTTAATCAGATTACGAGTGTGAAGCACATAAAAATGAATTCAATTTAGTCTTAAGAACGGCGCCTACGTCGCAGCACGCATATGCGGTTGATGAGCACGCAGAACGGCATATAATATCGCTAGTGTACGCACTGTGTCCGAACGTCACATTATCTCTCAGAAAAGAAAAAAAAAAAGCTTATAGAGCTAACGGTAATGAACCTGAACCCTGTAGTTGGTTCTCGCTCATACAGAGCTCAGACAAGCACGTTTTACTGAAGTGTTTTCAAGTGAACTTGGCAAATATAATAAATTTAATACCAAAATTCAAATCGGAATGTTATATGTACATAAAAAATCATATCTCAAAGAATATTAGTAAGCATACGGTACCCCTCACATAACACTTAGGAATGAACTAAAGCGGAAGAAGCCCAGGTGAAAAGCGACGGCTTTTTTGCCTACAGGGATTACGATAGCTCAGATTACATAAGCTTACAACCAGGTGCAATATTTGAGAGCAAAAGCTCTATACAAAAGTCGATGTCGGCCTCTCATAGCAACGCTGAGGCGCCTTCATCGCCCCCAGAGCAGCGAGGAAAACGGCAGCGTAGATATGAGGTGGACGATCCCGCGCCGGACGTGTTGCGAATAAACCGTTCGATAGAAATCAACGCGGATTAGCGGTTGAGAAGCCTAAAGTTTGCAAAAAGTCAAGGCTTACCCATTCTACCCTGAGTGTATCCGAAAAACAAAAAACTGAAATCTTTAGAGATGATATCAGCAAGACAGATTTCTCGGAGCTATATTCTTTGCAAGGCTGCAATGCTGCTTATGAACTGTTTATTGATATTGTGGAAAAATGTACGCCAATCATTTTCCATATATAACCAAATGGCGTTCCAGACGTATAAGAAAGCCATGGATTCCAAGTGATGTATTGAAGCTAATCAAGAAGAAAAACAAAATATCAAATAGTTCATTAAGAGCAGGAATATCGAATTGTTTGGCAGTTTAAAAGCCTGTAGCCAATCGAAATAAGCTAAGCAAGGACGTTGGTGTGCTAAATATTGGTATTTCTGTGAATATTTTGAAAGATACGGCAATAATTCAGACTTGTTATGAAAAAAACAATGATTAGCTGTTAAAGACCTCGAGAAAGGGTGAGCCATTAAAACGGTAATATATGACGATAGTGCGCTCAAGGGGACCGCTATTTCAATTTATCTTAATATCTTCTTCACAGATGTGACAACCATAGCTTTTGACAATACCCATACATCAATGAAATATTAATTAATTATTAGGCAGCGCATAAGTAAACCACACAGACAGGTCTGTGTATTTTCCTGGTGCGCTGCTTTATAATCAATGGCAAACGAACTTGCCGAATAATCTGCTTTACTGATTCAATGGTCGAATTGAATATAGTTTAGGCTGAGGTTGTATTGATATATTTGGAACTTTCTATAGTTCAGGCGAAGAGAGGATAACCGATGGTTGCTTAGGGTAACAAACTGGATTCCAAGAGAAGGAAAGCGTAGCAGGGGGCGGCAGAAAGTTAGGTGGGGGGATGAGGTTAAGAAGTTCGCAGGGGTCAAGTGGATGCAGCTAGTACAGAACCGGGTTAATTGAAGAATAATGGGAGAGGCCTTCGCCCTGCAGTGGGTATAGTCAGGCTGATGATGATGATAGTTTGGGCTGTGACGCGGATGATTTCCAGATCAGGTCGACTAAGTTTGTTACATACATACTATCCCTGCCCCTAACCTAAATATTATATGACCCCATCGGTGTGGCGCACTGGTTACAGCGCTGGACTGTGCCCGAGGAGGCGAGATCTGATGCCGGCTTCACAGGCCGCTTTTCGATTGAGGCGAAAAGCAAGCCGTCCTTGTGCTGTGCATATTAAAGAACCCCAGGTGTTTGAAACTTTCCGAGTCCACCGCTACGGCGTCTCTCATAGCCTTAGTCGCTTTAAGACGTTAAGTCCCACAAACCAAATCAAACCAAATATTATATAATTTATATTCTTTAAGTGGTATATTTTCTAATCGAATGCAGATGGCTGAAGTAGTCGTAGTTTACAAGAAAGGTGATAAGAGCCCCCTTGGAAACTAGAGACCGATTTTTCTTCCTATGCTTTTAAAGACCTAGAAAATCTTATTTCCTACCGCCTGGAAAAATCCACAGAAACGAATAACTTTTAACAGGGTGGACATTTTGATTTCGGAAGAACAAATCTACTGAGCTAGCACTTTTCCGTTAAAAGGAGTATATCTTTGACAGTTTTGAAACGAAGCGTAATGCACTAGACATTTTTATATACTTCATAAAAGCATTTGACTAACCCACGAACTGCTGATTGGAAAGTTGGATGAGTATGGTATTGGAAGCCTTCCACTGCAACTTTTAAAACCCTATCCTTGGAAACGCGCACAATATACTAACATTAACGAACTTCAGTCTAGCCTAAATATTACTAAATGTGGAGTGCCACAGGGCACCATATTACGTGCTTTGCTCTTCAACTTGTAAATAACGAGCATAGTAGACATCACTGACCAAGCATGATTTTTTTTTATGCAGATCACACAAGTGTTTTCCTCTCTTCGAACGATTGCGATGCGCTGATATACAAAGGAAACATAACTTTATACCAAAGAAATGCCTGGGCAAAACGAAATGTGTTAAAAATAAATGCATAAAAGCAAAGCTGTTACCCTTCGACCAAAGGACATATTTCTGAATACTAATAAAAACTACTAATAAACACAGTGGAGATTGAAATTGCAGACAAGTTTAAAACGCTCACAGTCATCATTCACGAAACAATATTATGCGATCATCATGTAGGCACTATATTGTCCGAACTTGATCGAGTCGTAGGACATTTATATCGCCTCAAAACAATGCTTCAAGCGAAGATAAAAGACATCATATATAAATGATTGTTTTTGCCTCATCTGAATTATTGTCACCTTGTCCGTACGCATGCACACCCTTCACCTTCAAAGAAGTTACCTACTTCAAAAGAAAGTGATAAGATGTATTTTAATCAGAACCAAAAATTGGGCTAACTGGCAAGGATTCACACTACCCCCGTGTTGGTGTCTTCGTTCGCTTTGGTCCTGTTTTTTTTTTTTTTGCGCTGCCAAGTAAAAAAAGATATATGTTGTTCAATAATTTCATCAAGCTTCCAAACCAGTACATCGAAGACGCAATTTATGAGAATCTTTGATTTTTTCAGTTACTTTCGAAGTGTGAAAATGAGCAACTTCGTAATACTGATTATTTAGGGACACAAACCTGCTTAACGTCGCGCGAAAATCTTTATCCCATGAGACGACACTCACCGTAGCCGATTAAAACTCCAAGAAAAACTACAGGTTACAAAAGGTTGCTTTCCTGCGGCCGAAACACTTAAACACGTTACAGAATAAAAATATTCATATATTTATTACACCAATCCGTGATTTTCGTATGAATAGCCTGGTTGCATATTATTTTTCCTTTTCGTTACAATGTGTGCACACATAAGTTTTGCAAATATTTTCCTTATTGGGACGCTATTGAGTAAAATGGATTTAATGTTGCTCTGATGTCTATGTATATTTAGGGCCTGAGGGCTCGTCAAGCACCTCAAGCTTTTTTCTCGGCCCTTTTCATCGTTGTGATGAATAAACTTGTGCTAAAATACTAATATTATGATATTATTATGATTGTTACTCATAATAAAATGACGGACACGTGGGATCCGCAGCTGTTGATATGTAATCTGAGCCAGGCCAGTTCGCGCACAAAGCGCGGAATGCGGCAACTCACAGAACGGATATCACAGTCAAGCGGAGACTATGAATGCTGAAACTGTGGCTGAGGGACAAAAATGTGCCCAGGGGCTTTCGGTATGTCCTATTTTGCGTAGCATTGTGAATGCTCTTGTTCAACTTCTCAATAGGATGTATCCATTGAAAGTGGAGACATTGCGGTGTCAGCCACAGCCGGCAAGCGTGTGAGAGCTGTACTCTTCCTCCGACAGTCATGGCGGTCCGTGTGGCGGCCGTGCAAGCTGCGGTGGATATGGCGCACATCAGGGAGCTACGGCAGCGGCGCACCGACAACCGCAGTGATGTGGAACTGGCGGTCAAGCTGCGGCAGTTCCCCTACCCGACATACCACCAGGACACGGACAACACCATGTACCTGATCGGCATGCGCTTTGGTGCAGCCTTCGCCTTGCCCTTTTGCATGGTCATAGCGCGCGCCATCGAAGACCGGCAGAGCGGAATGCAGGCGAGTCGCTCATGAGCTTCTATGTGTGCATGTGCTCCTTGTACAGTTACTGGCCACATAGCCTGCAACGTGCGTTTACTGCAAAAAGGCTAGAAAAAGGCTAGAAGTAAACGACAAGCGATATAATAGAGCAAGTTGTGCACAATAGTGCTAGGATTCTTACGCCCTATGCGCGGACGTCCTGTAAGAGAGACAACACGTTTGCAGCCTGGCCGTTTCAGCGTTGGCCCACTATGGATACTTTGGGGCGTTACGTACGCATAACCGCACACGCCCACTTGTGGCTTCGGCGCTTCCGTTTGTGTATGCTGTTTTCAATATACTGAATAAAGATTATTATTTTTTTTTAAACGGCACGATGAATGGTTCAACATACCGAATCTAAAGTGTGCAGTGTGCGCCTTATGTAATTTTTTTTTGTGTGTACGCAGCTGTCCCCGCGGGCAGGCAGGCGTGGGGAAAGTTTTAACGAAAAGGGTTTAGGTGGGTGTGCCGCAATATTCGTGACAAACATTGGCACCATGTCGGACAAAAGCAGTTCTTGCACGTGAGTGGCGGATGGAGGGCACTGACCCAGCGCTGGAGAGGCTGGATTGCAGCGCAGTCTAACGAAACAATAAATACGGGAATTTTATTATCCATGAAAAAATTTGGCTTTAGGGCGAGAGCAGATCGCCGAATACTTGAGAAGCGTATTTTACACCGCACTCTGTTAACCATTTGTGCAAAGCAGGAAAACGAGGAGAAAGAGTGCCCGGAGCTTAGTCTTTTGCTTTACAGCAGGAGGCAAATTTAGCTGAACGCAACACATGTACAGTCGCAAAAATCTTTAATTGGCGTGCGTGACGGCCGCATTTTCCGGGATTCTGCGCCTTAGGGAGGATAGAACGTGCCGGTAGGTCAATATTAACCGAGGGCTTGGTGAACCTTAACTTATACTTGAACATTTAGCAGGTTAATTCTTCTGCAGCGCCCAGAATCACACAAAATGCAGACGTGAAGCGCTCGTGTTAAATATTTGGGCGGCTAAACATAGTTTCGACGGAAACATTTTTGAAAAACGGCAGACGTATTGATTTTGCTCAGATTATGACTAGCAGCTTACCGGTATCGCTCAAGAGGAAAGTATACAACAGTTGCATCTTGGCTGTACTCACCTATGGGAATGAAACGTGGAGGCTAACCAAGAGAGTTCTACTTAAGTTGAGGACAACTCAGAGGGCTATGGAACGAAAAATGGTAGGGGTAACATTAAGAGATAGGAAGCGTGCAGAGTGGGTCAGAGAAATAACTAAAGTTACCGACATTCTAGGGGAAATTAAGAAGAAGAAATGGGCATGGGCAGGACATGTAGTGCGAAGAGAGGATAACCGGTGGTCGCTTAGGGTAACAAACTAGATTCCAAGGGAAAAAAGAACGTAGCAGGTGGCGGCAGAAAGTTAGGTGGGCGGATGAGGTTAAGACGTTCGCAGGGATCAGGTGGATGCAGCTAGCACAGAACCGGGTTAATTTTGGAGGAATATGGTGAAGACCTACGCCCTGCAGCAGGTATAGTCAGGTTGAAGATGATGATAATGATGATTGAATTTCCTCAGTATATGAAGAGACAAAATGGAGAAGTAAACCGAAACATCAAAATAAAGATTTCCCAATCACGATTTTTTGCATGTCCCCTGTTCTTAAATATTTGTGGGTGCACGGAACGATATTATTTCTACTAAATATTCGAAAATTACCAGTTGTCAGAGGATGTAGAGTTTCGGTAGCGGGAAAGGCGGATCGTGATATTTTTTTTTCGTTATGATCCAATGGGATATTCCAACATACTCTTGTTTCGCCGCGATAGCATAGTGCCTTCGACGTTCGGCTGCCAGTCCCACGATTGTGGGAAGGACCTATGCCGTAATAATGGTGTTTGGACGGAGGATAGATGTTATCTGTATACTCTTTACTTCTCTGATGCCTTTTCATTTGTTTCCGTTAGTGTTATTTCAACTGAATTGTACATAGATGCGCTGTTTTTGTTTTCTTTTAGAGTAAAATCAGTTTGTTAATTTGAATCATGTATGTAGTGAAAATACAATTTATGTAAAACCGTTTTTTAATTCCTTCGCGACAACTTGCCTCAATATTTTGTACCCTATACGTTATTGCAATGAATTGAACCTCATGGGCCTACTCCACTCTTATCTTTCAGCGCAGGAGTGCTTTCCGTATTTGTGGAAAAACAAATATGTATGTCTATCTATAATATAGGTAAGCATAAATAACGGTTGCGCTTTTTGCAGCCTTTCGGCACATGAAAGAAGTGTAATTCATCACGATTAGCCTTGAAGACACCTTATCGAGGACAGAAAAGTCTCGCTCATATCTCCCATAATAACACGGCCCTGTGCCAGTTGCATCGAGACAACTTTGTGTCACTTTTGCCTTTGCTTCGAATGTAATAACCGATAACTTATACAGCTCGTTCGGTTAAAAAGCCGTCATCGCCTTAGATTTCGCGTGTCGGAAACAATCGATGATGTGTAAAAGAAATCTTTTCATGGTAATTTGTGGTCCTAGTAAGTGATGGTTCATTGGTGCGTCACAGGCGATGAGGTGTTAATGAAATCATTCTGATTAATTCATTGGTGAAGGCAAGAATATAAAAACTAAAATTTGAAAAAATGGACGTTCAGAGTTATCAAAATCTCCCAACTGATGTTTGATGATTATAGTTAAGAAAATATAGAATGTGTAATTAATAAATTAGTTATCTAAAAATAATTCGATAAATGGTGTTGTAACTTGTGAAAATGCTTAGACGGAAACGGTAATTTTATGATCTGAATAGGAATATTTAGAGTGTGTATGCATGCCAATCAAAATATTTTTAGTAATTGAAAAAATTAAAATAGCATTAAAAGGGATTAGGCTTATGAGACTCGGAATCCCATGTTTGCTGATGCTAAGTATTGTTGAGTGGAAGTATGTAAAATTTCAAAAACTGAAAAAATATTGTCCGTGTGTGTGAAGCGCTATCGTGTCACACACTTATCGGTGGAGCATAAGTGTGAGACAAATTTTTACTTCCGTTGAAGTCCATCGGCTATCTTATTTGCCTTGTGATTACATGGATATGATCCTTTCTTTTTGATTTCGACTAAAATGTCATTCACTCGTATTTGTTCTATGCCCCACTCAACACGCTTCCTGCGGTTTAGCGTTCAATCAATCAAAGAGTTTATTTTTGCATACAATGTACAGCGAAAAAGGGTGACAGGAGAAAAAGCTGCTTTTTTGCAGCTTGACTGAGCTCCAGTCACCCAGCAGCAATGACGAACAATGCACTAGTTACGTTTATACATAATTTGACTACATTAATTATACATAATACACGTATACATAATACAGAAAAAATGAGCATGCGGAATACATAAGTAAAAGGTTTACACGATCAAAGACTCCAATTACTAGGAATTTTGGGCATAGGCAAAAACCAGATGTATGCGATAAGGGACAAGGCGGGCAACGTCATCACTAATATGGACAAGATAGTCAAAGTAGCCGAGGAGTTCTATACAGATCTCTACAGTAGCCAAAGTAGTCAGGACCGTAATGAGATGGGCGGTGGGGAAAAACAGTCAGATGTTCCACCAGTGACGAAGGACGAGGTCAAGAAAGCACTAGAAACTATGAAAAGGGGAAAATCAGCTGGAGAGGATCAGATAACTACAGATTTGCTGAAGGACGGGGGGGATATCGTGCTAGAAAAACTGGCCACCCTGTATACGCAGTGCCTGGTGTCATCGACGGTACCGGAAGCATGGAAGAATGCAAACATTATCCTCATTCACAAGAAAGGGGACTCTAAGGACCTTAAAAATTACAGACCAATCAGCTTACTGTCTGTTACGTATAAGGTATTTACTAAGGTAATCGCTAATAGAATCAGGACACATATTATATTATACCCCAATACATTATATACGGGGGCAGTAAACGACACTATATAAACAGTTCAGCAATACCCTTTTGCGACAGTTGTGCGATGTCAATCTGAAGCGCATCGTACTGATTTAGTAGTGTTGGTAACATACGTTGAGTCATCATTTTACCATAATTAGTTCGTGTTGACGGAACCAGACAAGCTGATGGATTACGAAAACAATAGTCACTGGAAGATTTTGTTTGTTGGGCTAAATCTTAAAATAGGTCTAAGATACCTTTAATGGCCCGTTTATAGGTGCAAAGTAATATATGCTTATGTATATCTGGCGCTTTAATGATCCTGTGTGTACGAAAAAGTGGTGCTGTGTGTTCCAAGGCTGACACATTTTCAACTGCGCGGAGAGCTCGTTTCTGGAGGACGGAAATTTTATATATATTTGTTGCAGTGGTGTTGCCCCAAATTAAAACTCAATAACACAGATGGATAGAAAAAAGAGCATAGTAGATCATGCGGTTTACTGTAGCTGGAAGAAAATGGCGACAACGGTTTATCGTTCTCGCTGCCCTGCTTAATTTTGATGACAGGTAATTGACACGATCATTCCACGACAGGTGTTTTTTAAAGATCACTCCAAGTTATTTGACGCATTTTTCGGTACAAACTATATACGGGCCTAAAACTAGTGTTTTCGGTACATCAACTAGTGAGCCGCGGGAACGAAATACCACGAATTTCAGTTTCGCTTCATTTAAAATAAGCGAATTTTTTTCACACCAAGCTTTCAGTTTGCCACAAAAAGCACTTGCTTTTATTTCTATTTCCGCCATGTTCTTTCCAGAGAAAAAAAAAAACAGTACAGTCATCTGCGTATATAACGAAACGGCAACGATCGTATATTTTTACAATGTCACTATTGCAGTAAACAAACAAAATAGGCCCAAGAATACTACCTTGCGGAACTCCCGATTCTATACATCTCAAACTTGACCTGTTATTATTTATGTCAGTGAACAAGATAAGACTGCATCGGTTGTTGAGCCGTTCCTCTGAAGCCATATCTTTCAAGTTTATCTAGTAAAATTGAATGATTCACGCAATCAAAGGCTTTGCTAAAGTCTAGATACAGTCCGAGAACCTGTAATTTATTCTCGAAATTCTTTATTATTTCTTTTTGTACCAGCAAGACTGTTTCTGTTGTACGGTTTTTCCTAAAGCCAAACAGATAGCTAGTTTTAAGTTCATGTTTGTGGGAAAATTTGTCAATGCGTATTTTAATCACCTTCTCAAGGCCCTTAGAAAAAATAGGCAGAATTGAAACTGGCCGGTAATTGCGAAGAGCATTTTTGTCGCCATGCTTGTGGATAGCAGTTACCCTTGCCGTTTTCATACTGTTTGGAAACACACCTGTGGTATAGTGAGCAGTTATAATTATGTGTTAAAATAGGAGCAATTATGTCAAGTACGCATTTAACCGGCCTGACATCTGTGTCATTTGCATCACAGCTATAGCTATCTTTAATTGCTTGGAAAAGTGAGGTAAATTCCGAGGCACTCGTAGGGTGGAACAAAATTGATCGTGGCAAAGGCAGAATGCACAGTGCTGCTTCTAGAGAGGGTTTAAAACTGCCTATTTCGACAAAGAAATCGTTGAATTTGTTTGCAAGGCTCGTACCTGCAACTTCAATGTCATTAATTACAATGCAGGTATTGCTACTAAGTGCTGTTTGCCTATTGAGAGCCTTATTCAGATTTTTCCACATTACGTCACTTTTATAATGTCCACATGTCTGAAACATTTGTTTGTAATAATTTTCTCTAGACTTTTTATAGCGCTATTTAATATGTTTCTAAATGCTTTATATTCATGCATCTCCTGCTCGTCCCGACTGTGTATGAATGTTTGATACATTCTATTTTTTACACGAATGAGTTTTAGGAGTTCGCTGGTAATCCAAGGCTTACGTGACTTTTTATGTGCCCGTTGTGTTCTTATTGGGAAACATGCTTTTTGAAGATGTCTAAAAATACTTCGCACGATTTATCGGCATCTGTGAAGAAAAATGCAGCACTCCAATCTTCAGATAAAATGTTTTGTCTAAATGTTTCCATCGTGCGGTTAGAAATCTCACGGTGCGTCAGTTGGGGCATTGTGCGTGTCTGATGTGACGAATGCTGATTCGAAAATAAAATGATAGGCAAATGGTCGCTGATATCGGAGCTGATTACGTTAGTTATGACGGTTTCGTTTCGCCTCTTAGAAATAAACATTTCGATTAAGGAGCATGTCTCGGGTGTAACGCGAGTGGGAATTGTTATTCTATTGCAATAGTCGTTACACTCTAAAATCATAAGCAGTTCACTAGAAGCGCTAGATGGTTTTAAGATGTCAGTATTTAGATCTCCACCGATAGTAAGCATATATTCATTCATATTTGCAAAAGACAATAAATCCTCAAAGAAGCCAAACAAAAGCTGACACACTTCCATGAGGACAGGACAGCGAGCATATTACTTCCCTTCAGGATGCTCAAAGCTTCGTAATCGGTATTTATTGTGCTGTAACCAGATACGATATTAAAACCGGAATGTGGCATGTGGATGGCACCACCTCCTACTGTCTCTTCTATTTAAGTAGAAATAGTTTTAGTCGTGTGACACTGAGTGTGCCGAGGCATTAGTGTCCCAGGTTTACGTGAACATAAGTGCTTCAAACTTGGCGCCACATGCCTCCGGCAAAATCTGTATATCATCCTATTTCGGACGTATAGAACTCGAGTTTAAATGAAACACTTTGAACCGTTTGACAGCTTGATTGTTTTCAGTTGTTTTTTGCCCATCATCCCGAAGAATCGCCATGACTTAACGACGCAGGCATATAGAAACTCTTATGACGAAGAAACGGAGACATCTGCGATTGCGCAGATCTTGTCGAGGTTGCTCTCATGTTTTATTGAAACGAGGGATGACGTATCATTTCGACGAGCAAAAATTAAGCCATTTTTCACCCACACAAGGCGCCACTTGTGCTCACGCTTCCGCGCGATAGCTGTTCCTAAACGTTTTTTCAGGTAATAACAGAGGTGTTCATTTGTATATATGGGTAGTCCACTTAAGGAATCAGAGTGCGCTTCGTCTGCTATTTTCTGCAACATTGCTCGTTGTGCTGCTCTCATTTCAGGCCCAGCCCATTTCATTTGTCTCTGCTTTTCTTACGTGTGAAAACAGAATGATGTTAAATATTTTTTCTTGATGGATAATGAAAGTCCGCGTTTCATGATCAATGCACTTCTAAAACGCGTTCAATTTCTTTCTTATCCATCTGGTCATTTCAGTTTCGTTCTTCGGATCTACGGTAATACCCTGTACGAAGGAGACTTGTTTGTTTTAACCCTCAGAGCTCATTGCTACCTATCTAAAACTGTTATCTTCATGGACTACCGAGCATTTCTCCAGCTTCAAGGATAATAGCAATAATAGTAAGGATAATAGTAATAATACTTTTTACACTCCCCGCTCCATTGTGAATTTATGACAAATGCGCATGGTTTGTAATCCGTCCTCTGAGCTTGCGTAGTAGGACAACCAAGACTTGCTATTACCCAAAGACCTTGCGATAGCTTTTGTGCGGCTTTCGGGAGCTCATAAAGACCTTCATCGGGAACTCATAAGGCCTTTTATGAGTTCCCGATTTATTGCGTTAATGCGAACCAAAAACCATTATAATTTCTAACATTGTCACGTACAGATACATGAGAGATTTTTCTCCGCGGGAAGGGGTGCCAATTTTAAGGCGAAAGCCTTTATAGCGTAACGGGTGTGCGCACAGTGTCTATCCGCAGAGGGTGTCACACCGTCCTGGTAAAAAAAAAACAATGCTTGTATGAGGCAGAGAGTGAAAACATGTCTATGTGTGAAAGTTTGTTAGTAAATTATTTATAGCCAAAACATCAATTCGACATCAAAATAGCCATGAACATTGATATATTGTACAGACGTCAAAACGGGCGTCGAAAATGTGCAAACTACGTCAGTATTGCACACAACCGTTGCAGGCTTTAATATCATGCCTCGTCATTTTATTATAACATTAGGAACAGGGAGTCAAGAGTAAAAGAGGGACAAAGTAGTAAAAGAGTTGAAGAATTCATCATCATCATGAGCCGGACTCTACCCACTGCGGTGCGAAAGCCTCGTCTCCATTTCCTCCAATTAACCCGATCCTGTGCTAGCTGCACCCACTTGACCCATGCGAATTTGTTAAATCTCATCCACAACCTAAATTTCTGCCGCCACCTGCTACGCCTACATTCCCTTATAATCTAATTGTTTACTATTAGAGGCCATCTTTTGCCTCTCTTCGCACTACATGCCCCTCTCATGCCTATTTCTTTTTAATTTCAACTAGAATGTCAGTAACTTGAGTTATTTCTCTGACCTACTTTTCACGCCTCATATCTCAAAAGGCTACACCTACCATTTTTCGTTCCATAGCCCTCTGCGTTGTGCACAACTTAAGTGCAACCCTTTTTCGTTAACATCCATGTTTCAGCCCGACTGGCGACTACTGCTAGGATGATACCGATAAGCAGCTAGCCATAATCTGTGCGTACTCCCAAATGCGCTCCATTGAAATCTTATTCTCCTTATTATTTCCTTTTCATGGCCCGGATCTGCGGTTACTGCTTGTCCTAAGAAGACATAATCTCTTGCCACTTCCAGTGCTTCGCTACCAAACGTAAACTAAAGTTCTTTCCCGAGGCTGTTGAACATTACCTTAGTCTTCTGTATATTGATATTTAAGCCTACTATTCTGCTTTTCCTGTCTGAGTCATCAATCATTAATTTCAGTTCATCCTCCGAGTTACTTACCAAGGCAATGCCATCACCAAATCGCAGATTACTGAGGTAGTCTCCATCTACCCTTATCCCTAACTGCTCCCATTCCAAGTCTCTGAATACTTCCTCTAAACAAGCTGTGAATAGTACTGGGGATTGGATTGGAAAACATTTATTTCGTCAATGCAGATGCAGACGGTCCGCTCTAGATCGTGTCTCCTTGCCTAACACCTTTCTTTATCGGAGTTTTGTTACTTTCTTTATGCAGAACTATGGTGTATGTGCAGCCGCTATATATCTCATCCAGCCCTTTCACGTATGGCTCGTCTACCACCTGATTTCGCAATGCCTGCATCACCACCGAAGTTTCAACTGAGTCAAATGCTTTTTCGTAATCAATGAATGCTATGTATAAGGGCTGGTTATATTCCGAGGATTTTTCTATCACCTGATTGATGGTATGGATATGATCGATAGTAGAGTACCGTTTCCGAAAACCTGCTTGATCCTTTGCTCTATTGCAGTCTAAGGTTGTCCTGATTCTATTAGCGATTACCTTAGTAAACACTTTATACGTAACAGATAGTATGCTCTGTGGCCTGTTTTTTCAAGTCTTTAGCGTCCCCTTTCTTATGAATGAAGATAATGTATGCGCTCCTCCATGATTCCCGTACCGTCGGTGACATCAGGCGCTGCGTATACAGGGTGGCCAGTTTTTCTACCACGATTTCCCGCAGTTACCTGATGCTCTTCTGCTACTTTGCCCCTTTTCATAGTTTCTCTAGCTTTCTTAACCTCGTCCTTCGTCACTGGCGCTACGTCTGACTTATTTTCCCTAGTGGCACTCCCATTGTTGTCCTGACTACTTTGGCTAGTGTACATGGCAGTATAGAGCTCTTCGGCTGCTTCGACTATCTTGTCCATATTCGTGATGATATTTCCCGCCTTGTCCCTTAGCGCATACATCTGATTTTCGCCTATGCCCAATTTATTCATCGCTTTTAGGCTTCCCCCGATCGATACAGTATGCTCAATTTTCTCCATGTTATACTTCCATATATCGGCCATTTACTCTCATTTATTAGTTTCGATTTCTCTGCCAGTTCTACCTGGTCCGTTGAGTTTAAAGCTTTCATACTTTGGCGCTTCTTAATCAAACATTTCGTCTAATTAGACAGCTTACCGGTGTCCTCTCTAACTATCCTACCACCTACTTCTACTGCGCACTCAGTAATGATATCACTGAAGTTATTTTTCATTGCTTCTTGACTAATGCCATAATCCTTTGTTAGAGCTGATTATCTATTTTGTAGCGAGATCCTGAACTCTTCTTTCCTCCCCCTCAATGCTAATTCTTTGATTGACTTCTTTCTTACCATTATGTTTCATTCCGTCTTCAGATTTATATTGGTCGAGACCTTACCATCCTGTGGTAACTGCATCGCAGTTTCCCGATCACCTCTACATCCTGCATAATGGCAGGGTTAGAACACAGTATGAAGTCAATTTTATTTTAGTCTCCTTGTTAGGGCTTTTTCATGTCCACTTTCGATTCTTCCGTTTGCTGAAGATTGTATTCATGTTTGTGAAGTTATGCCACTCTGTAAACTCGACTAGTAAATCTCTTCTGCTATTCATAGAAGCAATGCCGTAATCACCCACTGCCCCATCTCCTGCCTGCTTTTTCCCCAGGATAGGTAAGCGGGCGAGTTGGGGATACATTATCCAAAAAAACAAGCAGCGCGAACAAACGGGGACAAGAGGAAGAAACCACAGGAACAAGCGCTGACTCTTAACTAAAGTTTAATCACAGGAAACACGCTTATATAAGGAAACAGAAAACAATAAAACACCACAACCAGAACGCACGTGTCACTATATGATATCCAGATACGCAACCTCACAGTCACTCAGGAGCAGGGATGGTTTGCTGACACACAATCTTTCTTTCTTAGCCATATTATACGCCTCGATGATTTCCCTGGCCAACTGGTCGGGGTGTTTGTACAAAATGTCAGTAAAATGCATGGACGGAAAACAGAATTGACAGTCACGGCAATGATAAACTAGATTAGTGGAGCGATTAGATTCTAATGAGTTGAGATGTTCTCTGAGTCGTGTGTTAATACAATCGTCCCGTTTGCTAAATGCATATCTGACCACAGGACAGGGGGAGTTTACAAACTACCCCTTTGGAGCACAACACAAATCTCTTATTGTATTTAACAGCACAAGACACTACAGATTTATTAGGATTGCGGGACTTATTTTCTACCACTGAACAAAATTTATTGAGCTTATTAGAGGCCGAAAAGACATCAATTTCATACATAAGGGCCACATTTTTAAGACCATGAGAAAGGCGATGTACATAGGGAAGGACTGCGAACTTTCTCTGTTTCTGATCTTTCTGTGAAGACGGCAGCAATTGTAACCTGAATATATACACTGCTGTAAAAAAAAGAGAAACTTCGTAGACGGCGCCCTATATCCCATTGATGCGAGCATAACGTAATATGTTTGTCTGCTTTAAAATCCTATTTAAAATTTCGGGTAAAGTGACAGAAAAAAATATCTTTGTGCGCTTCATTGCAAATTCAATTGGCCAGTTTTTATACAAGGACCTATGGTTCAACCTTGCTGGACGGTCTAGTTCAAATTCAAAATTATATAATCACTGCTTTGCGTTCGTTGAGCAGCAAACGTTTTCAGAGGTGTGTCAGCGGTAGTCCTTTCTGCTCCAACTAGGTTTTGTCGATTTTGATGCCATCTCGCCGAGACTGTGCACGTTAAAGGCGAACAGCATATAGATTTTCTCAAACAAGAATGTGTCAAGGGTATGTTTAACAAAGTTGATCAATTGAATATCTAGCTAAATACTGATGCGTGAACGGCTGCTGTATAACTCCGATATTTTTCCCTCTCTCCGGCTGCGGCATCCTACAGCTGTACACCCGGCGGATGGGCGTCCCTCGCACCTGGTTCTGGGTAGTGCACTACCTGTGCGGCGTCGCCACCTGGAGCATGGGCAGCGTGTTGGTGCTGGCCATGATGACGCAGGTGAACGGCCCCGGAGGACTGCCCTTCGTCTTCCGCACCAACCCCATGATTGTGTTCTCGGTCATGCTGCTCTTCAACTCGGGATACATCCTTATAGGACTGTTCACCTCGCTCTTCTTCGAAACCGGTATGATCCTCCTGACTGCTAGTGCGACGCTCGTGAGCCGGGATCAGTGCGCCACATATATGATTCGTTTCTCTGCCCGTGTTGGAGCTTGAAGTTCCGAATAGAATTCCCTTCGCAATTCCACCGGATAATAAATATTCCTCATATAAATCCTGGTTTGCTTCTAATTATCGCAACGAGCTTCGTTCCTGCGCCGGATCTTATAGCCAGATAAATCGATGGTTCACCCAACCTGTGACAACGAAAGCCGCATGGCTCCATTGGCTCGCTATCCAATCATTCACATTAATAATAATAATAATAATAATAATAATAATAATAATAATAATAATAATAATAATAATAATAATAATAATAATAATAATAATAATAATAATAATAATAATAATAATAATAATAATAATAATAATAATAATAATATTAATAATAATAATAATAATAATAATAATAATAATAATAATAATAATAATAATAATAATAATAATAATAATAATAATAATAATCAATTAATCAATCAATCTTTATTTAATGTGCGCAGGAACAACCATGTGGTCTTTGTGCTGCAGCACAAATAAAAAAAAAGAAACAAAAATGAAAAAGCACAAACATGTTTACACACACAGAGAGAACACAAAAAAATAAATAAATAATACATGAAATGAAACAGACGAAAAGTATCACGGAAAGTAAGCAAACAATGAGTAGCATCACTTATATACACAGTGAGAGAATTTTTTAGCACACCAGGAAATAAAGAAAAAAAAAAGAACGGTAGATAGAAGAGAAAAAAAAACAACAACAAATAACTGAAATTGATTATAGTAATATAGAAATATACATAAAATAAACAACCCTTCCAGGCGCAACAAGTGCATGGCACTTAAAACACAGGCTAGAAATACAGAATAATACAATAAAGAAGTAAAATTGAACAAGGGGCAGTAAGATTCGAATATAAAGTTTAAAGTTGAAATATAAGTAAGAAACGGATAAAAAGTAGTTCACGATACAGACAGCATTGAACAGGAGAAAAAGCAAAAAGTGAAGTAAATACAATTTAAGGCTAGAAAGTGGGAGTTTTAAGTGATAAAGTACTATTTAGAATACAACGCTGCGAACATCCAATGTAAATGAACAGAGCGAGTTTTGGAAGATGTCAAGGTGAGGACAAAAAGTGTTACCCTTACAAAAATGCATGTAGGGTTTCTATAGAAATTCGAAAGCGTTGTGTCAATACACGCTGTTGAAAGTCTGTCGATACTCGGCAACATCTTGGATGATGCAGTGTTGACCACTTGTTGAGCGCTTATGAAATAGTGGCCCATGTGTTTCTTAAGAGCGCTTTTGGAATTCGCGCAACTGAAATTCTGTTGATTTCAGGCTCAAATGCTTCAGAAACTCTGCAAGTGACGCTTTTTGATTTTCTGCTACCTTTCCACTCCTGAACAACAGAAAATAGTACACGACCATCGGTTTGCCAGGAGGTGATTTTCATTAATGCAAAAGTAGTACAGTACATCTCCAAGCTGCGATAAGTCACCACATTCTATGTTCTGCCCGACCAATCAACAATCCTGTCTGATCAGTGCTGGTTAATGATAAGCATAGTGAGGCATAAAAGAACAAAACAGATCTTGATCTTTTAAGCCCCATTATACTTACTCACTCATTAACCTACACTAAACTGACTAAATTGTTGATTGATCGAGCAGAACATAGAATGTGTTGACTGACCGCAGCAAGGATATGTGCTGTGCTACTTTTGCATTATAGTAAACCACCTCGTGCCTGCTCCTGGCTAACCGTTGATCACGCAGCATTTTCTGTTAATCCGCAGCGGAAAGGGAACACAGAATAAAAAATGCGCGTTAATGAGAAAGAAAAAATATGCATCTTTGGTGAACCCATAACATGAGCTGGGTTGTTTATTTGCTTTATTTCAATTCATGTGCAAGGTATGACGCCAGGCTGTTCTTTGCGTAAAACGCTGATACGTCCGGGAACTCCTCGCATGTGTTGCTGAAATAAATAATATAAATCATAATTAAGCTGCGGTATATACTAACCTAAAAATAGAGCAAAGGCATTTGTGCGCTGCTCCACGTCATAGCTCAAGAAATTTCTTGTCTAAAATGAGTTGTCACTGTCTTTCACTGCTTAGACGGCATCGACCGCCGCCTCCACAGCTCGGCAGCACTACCACATCGTTCATTTCTCTTTGATAAACAATATATGCTGCCGTCAAAGATCCCATTGTGAATATAAATAGCAAAGCGCAGGTCACAAGCATTACTACCCAGAAAACTTGAAGCAAAATTACCAACTATAGGCACTAAAATGAGTGGAAACAAAAACAAACACTGCAAAAATGGCAGAGCTGCACAGATTCAATAATCCACAATGTGTGACAGAGGCATATTATGATCTCGATAATGTGTCCGTCTCAGCGCGAGTAGCGTATCGAAAGAGTACAGCACTGTGCCGAACAATCCGTCAAAAACGGTCACCGGTTAAAAAAAGGAAAGAAAATGTCGCCATTCCAGCTGGCGTTCCATCGGCCCCAGCGTCCGCGTAGAGACAAGCCTCGTTCTCTCTCTCTCTCCCTCCTTTTTTTTCCGACGAGGCTGGTTTGTCTGCTAGAAATATTTACATGCGGGCTTCACCTTGTAACACACACTGTACAAGACTGGCACAAACACGAATAGGAAAAAGTAAAACACTCACCAAAGTGCAGACGCTCCCTCCGCCCGCGCCGGCTTTTCGCTTAGAATCCAAAACGCCTGCGACTGTTGAACTTCTTAAACACGTCCTCCTTGCGCAGAAGCTGCCGCCCAAGAGCGGAGTCCTCCGAAGACTTAAATTCGTACGTTCGCGCTCCAATTTGAACAAAACGATCTTCGTGATAATCACCAGCGAAAAACCTACATACGGTGCTTCGTTCACAGTGCAAGATGCGACCACGGTGGCGGGAAAACGCCAACTGAACTGGCACATCGCCGCACTCGGCGTACCCGCGTCTGCGTGCAAAGAAAACGGGGCGCAGAAGAACAGCTTCGGTGAAAAGGGGGAGCCGCCGCCCCCGCTGCGCGACTTCAGCTATGCTGTAGCCAAGGTCATCTCCGTGAAGACAAACCACGGAGAAGGCAGAGAGCAGAGACCCAGAGGAAGCAACCCCTCCCTCCACCCCCCTTTTTCCCCCCAGCCGACAGGAAGTAACACTCGACCCTCCGGACATGCTGGCGCCGTTCGAGGCACGGGGGAAAGATGGGTGTGGACAGGAGCAAGGCAGTGGCCGAATGCTTCTTTGAAAAGACGAGTCGCCGATAGAAGACGCGTGCAATCCTGTTTTTTTTTTCTTTTTATTTCATACGCGAATGTTTTTGCTATGCGTGTTAACTCTATAGTATGCGTGGGATCAATCCGTCATTATTAGAACCCCTCAATGTTTAAAGTGACTTCATTTTAGCATGGTGTCCACTTTAAGAAAGGAAGGAAAAGAAAAAAATAACAGTAAAATTCTCCAAAGACATACAGCGGTGGAGGATTCCAATACAGACTGCACCTCATTTTGCGGCAAAAGCAACGAGCAAAAATAGCTAGGCTTGTGCAGAATGTCAGACTATGAAGCATATATATAGTGAACTTTGCAACTGGTTTAAAAAAGCTCTGTCCTGCCCTACATGGTAGGTTCAATCTAGGATCCTGTTTGTTAGTATGATGACTCACTGAACTTGTTTTATGATAAATATAAAATATGTCCTACCACTAAAGTTACCTTCTGCGACATACAGAAGCTGATCCATTACGGATTCTGATTGACATTCAACGATGTATTTGCATTATTAGTGGAGGCTTTGCCATCATGAAGTTTTTAGGGCATATTTTCACTGTGTTGCGAAGCTTGAGCTAAGTGTGCACCGTTAATATGTACTTTTATATAACATGAACCAGCACGCAACTGCATGCTGCTCTTATATTTCCCTTTGCGGAATGTGGCCAATAGTTGATTACAAGTGAGACCAAAAATTCATAACGAAATTGTCACATCATGCTCTTATCATTTGTGCCTAAAACTACTTAAAATCATGGGTCAGCATGAACAGTACACGCTAATTGTTCGTGAACGTTGAAAACTGACAACAAAAAGCACATAGAAAAAATTGCACAAAATGTCTATTGGGTAGAACACAATGAAAATTCTGTTGGCCCTGTAAAGATTGCATTCAGCTGGAGTTGAATGTCTATCGAAATTCAATAAATTCAAAAGGCGGTCAATAGTCCAACAATAGAGTTTCAAAACTCATTTTTGTAAGGGTAACCACTGCATCCTGTCCAGAGGGGAGTGGGAATGAAGAGGAGAAACCTGAAATGGTCTGAATTCCCTCATGCTCTTTCGCGGAACGCGCAGTAGGATGTACTCTAAGAGCTGAGGGCACATAATGTGGCCATGAAGGAGTTTGTACAGAAATATGATATCAAGTCTGATACGACGGCAGTGAAGGGAAGGAAGATTCAGTTGGGCGCTCCTGGTGGAGCGAGAGGGGGAAGTTGCGCAAGGAAAGCGATAATGAAATATCCGTAAAAAATTTTTTTGTACTCTGTCAACCTTGTCCAAGTTCGATTTGCAAGTGCCATTTCAAACAACCGACGCATACTCCAAGACCGGCAGGCATATGGACAGGTACAGTTTTAGGAACGGAAGTGGAGTATGGAACTCTCTCGAAAGTCTGCAAACGAATCCGAGTGTGCGCATAGCCTGCTGAGCAATGCGGTTAGTGTGAGAGGAGAAGCTGAGGGTGCGGTCAAAAAGTACACCAAGGTCATTAATTTCATCAACCCTATCCAACAGCACAGAATTCACAGAATAATGGTAGAGAAAGCTATGTGTTCTACGAGTAAAGGACACAACCCTAGTTTTGGAAGAATTGAGGGTAAGTCGATTCATCGCACACCAATCAGAAAAAGCAGATATGTCCGATTGCAACAACACGCAATCTTGAAAAGAATGTATTACCTTGAATATTTTTATATCATCAGCATAAAGAAGAAACGAGGAGTTTATCGCCGAGGAAACATCATTAATAAAAACGGAGAAGAGAAGCGGGCCTAGTACTGAACCTTGAGGAACTCCACTCGTTGCAGGGTAAACGAAAGAAGTCTGTCCATTGACACTGACAAAGCAGAAGCGATCAAAGAGATAGTTGCGTAGGAGGGCAACGAGTGAGACTTCAACGCCAGAGAGTAGAAGTTTTTCAAGAAGTAGTGAGTGAGTAACAACGTCGAAAGCTTTGCTCATATCACAGTAAACAGTGTCAACCTGACCCCTCTGAAGGACTGCTGCAGAGGCATACGTCATAAACGTGACTAGGTTGGTAGAAGTAGAGCGGCCCGACATGAAGCCATGTTGATTCGGTACTATGATATGTTTGAGATGGAAGGAAAGTACGCTGTGCAAAGCTAATTCGAAAAGCTTAGAGGTTGCACATAGAAGAGAAATCGGACGATAATTGGAAACATCAGATTTGTTTCCAGACTTGAAGACAGGAAACACGCATGCCATTTTCCACACGCGAGGAAAGGCAGCATTTTTTAAACAGTTATTAAATATGGCAGTCAGTACTGGTACGAAGATATAACTGAAGGCTTTTATTATGGCAGCTGGAATGCCATCAGATCCAGGAGACAAAGATGGTCTCAGACGCTTAAGACTCTCAGTTATCAACTCCTCGTCAAAGAGAATGGAATTAGATAGTGCACCAGATGGGAGGCAAACGGAATCACAATGTGGATGTTTGTAAACGGAGGAAAAATGTTGTGCAAAACTGTCGGCAACATCCCGAATTTCCGAACCCTGAGAGTCAACTAAGCTGATACTTAAATCTGATTTAATGGAACGCTTGCGAACGTAACGCCAGAACTGACTAGGACGATTTGAGGCATTCCTCTCTAAAGACTCAAGATAGGAGTCGTAGTCCCGCTTGTATAAGCGTTTGCGAAGAGAACGCACACGGCGAAACTCATATGCCCAATTGTGGAACCCAGGGCGTTTCGCTTTACGATGGGCCCGTTCCTTGAGCTTTAACGCCGTTATTAGTTTCCTTGAAAACCAGGAAGGGAACTTCCTACGCGTAGGAGTATGCAAAGGTATGTACCGACGCATACCATCAAGAACTATTTCTGTAAAGCGACTGACTTGTCCATCTGAATCATTAATGTCATTTAAAAGGGGCCTGTCGACGGAAGAGAAGAAATTGAAAAGACCGACATAATCACCACGTGCATACGCGAAACGGGGCGAATTCCCCACCCGATCTGAATTAGTAGAAGGTGAGGCAGAGAGAGCAGTAGTAACTAGAAGCGGAGGGTGAAATTTGTCACAGCGAGTCAGCGGTATGTCTGAACTCGAGACTCGAACACTTTCAAAATTCGATAGACAGATATCAAGAATATTACCGCAACAGTTTGCAATAAAATTGTGTTGCTGCAAAGAGTTAAAGGCTATAAAATCAAGTAGAGCGTTACACTTACTTAATATGTAATGATTGTTGTGAGAAGAAATAAGTGAGTTCCAGTTGATACCAGGGCCCGCTTGCACGAAACGATCTTAAGACTGTCTTAGCTAAGTCCAGACTTAACTGGAGTCTGAAGGATTAGGCCGCTAGCATGGCCGCTTAAGACTGAAGTCAAGACTGGGCTTCAGTCCTGACTTGAATAAGTCGCTTGTGCGATTACGACTCTAGGCCGTCTTAGTTAAGACAGAAGGACGCCCGGTACCTAAGTCGAGAAACTATAAAATACATAGATGCGCTGGCCCTGTCCTCGCGGTAAGATGTAAACATTCGATCAATCTTGCACTGTGTAAAATCCGTACCATTGATTTTTGCGGCTTAAGATTGTGTTAAGAGGAAAAATACACCAAGTGACTGCTGAGGGCGTTCAGGAAAGCCACTATGGTGAACACGAGCCGAACCGAAGCGTACGGCTCGTTTAAGTCTGGACCGTTTAAGTCTGGACTTAGCTCCAACTTTATCGTGCAAGCCGGCCCAGGAGTATTAAAATCACCTAAAATAAGAAGTTTGTGTTTGCTATGACGGGTTATAACATGTTCGATTGAGAGCAGAACATCATCATAGGCTGAAGGAAGTAGATTCGGAGGAATGTAGAAAGCTGCAAGTAAAAGTTTTTCATATCGATTTAAGGTGAGCTCGAGCCACACACATTCTTCAACAGTTTCCAGATCGGAACGTCGAACACACTTCACAAAACTGTCAATAGCAATGAGCACTCCACCTCCTCTTGATTTGGGACCTGTTTCAGGGCGGTCGCTACGAAAAACAGAGTAATTATTTGGAAAGAAATCATTGGAAGGAATATCACTTGACAGCCAGGTTTCGGTAACCACAACAGCGGTATAACAAGAGGACAAGACGCTAGAAAAAAATTCTGATCCCTTAGTCCGAAGACCTCGGGCGTTTTGATAATAGATATCCAAATTAGGTGCCACTGCAATTTTGCGTCAGTTCAGAGGGATGAAGCATATCGTCGTAAAGCTTCCCACGAAAGTCCTTGTATATGCAGCCCATCGGCCACATCGAAGGCTCAACAAGCTTACTGTAGGATTCTTCATCAATTTCAATATGGAAGGACGAGTAGGAGTCGTACCTTGTTTTCAGCTGCCGGCAGGAAATGGGAGTAATATTCACTGATTTTAGATGGTTGGTAAGGTCTACCAATGTAGTATCGGGACTGAGTTTAGAGACAAAAATAGTCTTCGGACGCTTCTTTTGGTAAATGGCAACGTTCAGGACAGATGAGCTCGATGCGCCAGTAATGGCTCGACTTCGGTGCTTCTTCATCGCACTGGGTAAGTCAACCGCACGGCGAGGAGCAGAGGCAGAAGATGAACAGGTAATATCTCCAGGAGTCATCCCTCGACGAAGAGCGGCGGAGTAGTCCACCGATGGCTGCTCCTCACGGGTAGGATTGCCCACGGAGACAACGAGAGGACGCTCGACGAGAGGACGCTCACACTGCGAAGCAGCGCACCGCACAAGCTCCTGGCGTAGGCCGTGAACATCGGCACGTAGAGAGGCGATAACCTCGGCTTGTTGTACGAAAGCCCGCGAGTTCTCTACACGAAGGCGCTCGTTCTCTTCCCGTAGCTGGGCAACCTCATCGCTCAGAAAAGAGATTCCCTCAAGCGCGTCGAGGAGGAGAGCCCGTAGCGAGGCAAACTCACCGCCATGTTCGTCGGTCGCGGCTGAAGGGGGAAAACCGGTCGGGTGGCTGGGCAGGAGCGGGGCACCAGGGACTCTAGCACCACCGTCGCTAAGCCTAACACCGTCAGACGACGACGACGCACACATATTACACAAGAATGGCCGAGAGCCGGACTTCAGAAGTTGCAGCTCGTCATCCGCCCAGGTGACGCACTTCGTGTGAACACGTTTCGCACAGTCGGCACATCGTAAAAACTGCTGCTTGCCAAAAAACGGGCGGGAGCACAGCGCACATGCGTCCTTACTGGGCGCCATCTTGGGAAAAAAAAAATAATAATAATAATTGGTTCACAGGAAGGGAAAGGTGCAGTATCTGTCACACTTGTGTCTGTGGACACCTGAACCGCGCCGTAAGGGAAGGGAGGAAGATGGGAGTTAAAGTGGAAAGAGAGAAAGAGGAGCCGTAGTGGAGGACTACGGAGTTATTTCTACCACCTGGGGATCTTTAACGTGCGCTGACATCGCACAGCACATGGACGCCTCTTCGTTTCGCCTCCATCGAAACCCAGCCGCCGAGGTCGGGTTCGAACCCGGGAACTCCGGTTCACATTACGTGATGAATTCAAATTCAAATTAAAATTCAAAATCAGTTTATTTCCGTTAAAACAACGGAGGGGGCTCGAACAAAAAGTGAAAAAGATCACTTGATCGCGTTCGAGCCCCCTTTGCATTGCGTCCGGTAACGACACGGTTATATTTAATACGGTTAACAGTAAGCAGAATTATAAGTACAGAAGAAAACAAAATTGCAAATTGCACAAGGCAAACCAAATAAAATAATTCACACATCACTTTTCCATTTATACAATTCTAGGTACACTAATAGAAAAAAGACAGCGGTATATTCAATCAGGTAAAGCAATACAAAACTATACAATTCCAGCAGTGTTCATACAATTACGGTTTTAATTGCTCATCTAGAAAATATTTAGCTTAGAGATGTTAGTGCAGTTAATGTCAATTTGTCTGCTGTGAAGATTGTTCAGTAAAGTTGGTATAGAGAGACGGAGCATTTGTTGGCCTAAAGCGGTGCGTGAAAAGGGAATTCTTCATGGTTGTGAAAAACGCGAGTCACGAAGGTTTGTTGGCGTACTTAATTCTGCTATCGAGTTAAGTTCTTGCTGGTTGTTATGGAGCTGTTGTTTATATCTTTTGGCCAGCGTGTATGAATAATAACTATGTACATTTATTATATTAAGTTGAGTAAAATATTCGGCAGTGTGAGCTTGTGAGTCGACCCCTAAGATGTGACGAATCGACATTTTTGTAATATATGTACACGATTCAGATTGATCAGGGTTGTTGTCCCCCATACAAGAAAGCAATAGCTAATATGAGAAAAAGTTAATGAGTTATATATGCGTAGTTTCAGTGCTTGTGGTAAGAAGGAGCGGAATTTCAACAACATTCCGACAGATTTGTTATTTTTGTTATAATATAGTTAACATATGATTGTTTTATGACATATTCTTGTGCAGATATAATCCCAAAGTTTTAACTGTGTCGACAATTTCTATTGCTTCAGACCCTAATGGGATATTCAAAGCATATAGTATTGGGGATTGCCTGGGAGTAAAAATGACAGCCTTTGTTTTCTTAGCGTTAATCTCTAGGGAGTTTGCTTTACACCATTTTTGTAGGTCTTGAAGGACATTATTAATTTCTGCCTCTAACATCTGAAAGTGATTGTTTCGAAATAATAAGGTAGTGTCATCTGCATATGATATGTATTGTGGAATATAGCTAACAGTAGTGATGTCGTTTACATAAAGATTAAACAGGAGAGGGCCAAGAATGCTCCCTTAAGGTACGCCCGTATTGACTGGTCTACAGGATGATAATCTGTCACCCACTGAAACAATTTGCATTTAGTGTTTAGATAGGATTTTATGAGTGATAAAGCTGTCTCTCTCAGTCCATATATTTCAAGTTTTTTTCAACAATGTTTGATGATTAAGACGCTCAAATGCTTTCGAGAAGCCTATATATATGCCAACCCCTATTTCTTTGTCTTCAAATGCTTTTAGCATAACTTCTTTCTGCTGTAGTAGTGCTAGTTCTGTGGATTTGCCTTTCCTAAATCCAAACTGTGTTGGAGTTAATATGTTGTGCTTGTCAATAAACGTGCAGATGCGAGTTTGAATTACTTTTTCCAATCCTTTTGAAAAGACGGGTAGCAACAAAATCGGTTGATAGACAAATTGTTGCAAATGCCACCTTTGAAGATTGTTATTACTTTTGATATTTGCATTTTAGCTGGAAAAACACCCGTGGAGAGAGCAAGATTGAAGATATGGTTAAGATGTGGTAGAAGCAAGTCTAATGTGAACTTGATACGCTTTAGTTGAAAGTTATCAATATCCCATGCAGAACTATTACGCATGGACATAACTGCTTCAAATATTTCGCTTTCACAAGTTGGATAAAGAAAGTACTATCGAGGATTCTAGTCACAGCTGTCAATGCTTCCTCAGATCGTGCACTGGTTGCCTGGTTTACAAAGTGGATTTTAAATTGTTTGGCAAGTTGTTGTCCACTAAAAACTTTTCCATCTATAGAAAGTTCAAGTGCGTCCTGATTGGGAGGTTTTCTGTTCAGAAGCTCGTTTAACCTTTTCCACATCTTATCAGATTTCATGTTGTGACCGATTTCAAATATGTTGTGCAGATATTGTTTTTGTTTGCGTAGTGTAGCATTAGTCTTATTTCTAAGTTACTTGAATGTTTTCCAATCTTCTATAACACGAGTGTTCAAAAATTCGTTGGAGAGTTTGTCTTTCTTCTTTATCATATTTAAACACTCTTTAGTAATCCATGGCTTTCGAGATCTTTTTGCATGTTTTACGATAACAAAAGAAAATGACTGGGAGTATATTTCAATTAATATAGTCAAAACGTTGTTATAGGCATCGTCAGCTGTTGATAAGCTATAGACGTGGCTGAAGTCCGTTTCCTCCGGTCTAAAACGGAGTTGTTAATCGTTGTCTCACTGATACTCTGAATCTTTCTCGTCGGGGGGGTTAAGGTAGGACTATGTTTAGGCGTCTTTTCGCTAAGCAAAAAAACTGGCAAGTGGTCGCTAATATGGCATGCTAGTGTGCCTGCTGTAACTTCATGCTCAGGTAGGTTTGTTATAAATAAATCTATTAGTGTGCAAGAATCGACTGCTATCCTTGTTGGAGTGTGAACCATATTATTGAAACCATGCAAGGAAAGAACTGTTTCAAACAGGTGTTTTGAGGGGGACGAGTGAAGGAAGTATATATGTTAAAATCTCCCCCGATGATTAATGTGTACTCATTCTTGTTCATAAATGCAAGCAGTGCTTCAAGATAATCCAAAAGATTCTTCACACAGCCATGAGGTGGCCTGTAAACCACAAAAAATATATAGGGTTCACTTGCAACAGAAAGACACTCAACGCAGTCATTAATCACAGTGAATTGGTGCAGTATGTCACACTGGATGGATGTTTTGACGTTGAGTTGTATACCTCCCCTTTGCATATTCATGCGGTTTAAGACAAGTGTCTCATAATTTACGTCAGTAATGGCATCACACTCTGCCTTGGACCACGTTTCTGTTAACATATTAACATCAAAGGTGAAGGTAAAATTTGAAAGAAAAAGTGCCAGCGTATCTTTTATGTTACCGCTTGAACGTATGTTCAAGTGAAAACACTTGAGACCTTTGACCTTCCTAGTTTTTATGCAATCGTTTATATCAGAAGGTTGTAGAGCTATTTTGAATGATCCAAGACAGTTTATTTAGCCCTACTGTATCTTTTCAATGTCATTTTCACTTTGCACACGAAGAACTTTAGAGGTTTCATATTTCCGAGTGAAGACTTTTCCATCGCGAACACACACAAATGTCCAGCCATGTTCTGTTTTCTATTTTTTAGCCAGGCTAAGCAGCTTCTTCGTGACAGGACAAAGGTGCACATTAATATACATTGTATCAGTGTCATCAAACCCAAGATCTTTGTTCGTCAGATTAGTCGTTTTGGCTAATTGGATCACGATTCATAGGTATTAAGGTCAAAATGCAACTTGCACAATGTTTCGCTGTAGAATAAAACATTTGTTTAACTAATGGGAATTTGTACCTTTCTATCAAGGCCCTGTGTACTGTGCGATGTAATTGCAAGTTACAGAAAACACGATGAGTCGAAATTTCCGGAACCTTGCACTACTAACTCTGTCATAGCTTGAGTCGAATTGGAAACTACAACCCTACAAACCAGACCCAACCAAACCAGCCCTGCTTTCAGCATTAATTATACTTAAAACTCCATAAAGAAGTAGATGTTCATTTTTTCTGCGTATCTTTAAATGACGAGCAGGAGATTGCGAATCATCTATGTTCAGGGCGGTTGCGAGTTGAAGCGATAAATAATTTAAAAGCGATTAGTTTTTCCCGTGCAGTTTTGTTGTAGCCGCGAATAGTGACTGCGACAATGTAGAAGCTCTGAGGGCACGCAATGAGCCCAAAAACTATACTTAGGTGACTGCTTTGCTTCGTTTATTTGCAACAATCCTTACGCAAGCTGGCTCAAGATCTGGCATAGATAAAAATTCATAAGCAGTGGCTATATGTGAACAATTTTCGTCTTACCTCACTGAAACTCATCTGTGACGTCACAGTCGTCCTTCATTGGTCAAACCTAGGACTGAAACTGCAAGGAAAAAACTTATGTCATTTATATGGTGTAGTTGCGATATTCGTTGTGCCTCATCTAAAGTGCTGTCTACCGAACTATTCAAACGAAAATAACAAGCGTCCTTGATTGGCGTCTTCCCCTTTTGCGATGCGCGACATTTAGGTCATAAGACCTCTGCGTGCACTTCTCCAAAAGCAGCGCCTGCGTTCACTTGCTTGCTTTATTCACCTTTTGCTGAAGATGCATTGCGCTCCCTCACAGTTGACGCATCCTTGTGCTATGTTTCGTAGCTACATTTACTTTCGTCCTCGTTCATGGTGCAAACATAGTGCAGCCCCTAATGTACCCCATAGGCAAAAAAGGGTCTTCATTAATAAGGACGAAAGGTATCCTTTTATTTCGTGTTACACGGAGCTTCAAAGGGACCACAAGCACTCCTGTGCAAGGCTGAGAAGCCAGTGATGCAACTTGGTTGCTTCGAACGTGCGTACCGCTGTGTGAACCTGCCGCTGAAATGTCTTACAGCAAGGCGACAATAAAACACACTCTATTGTCTAATATAAAGCATTCTCTTGTGATTACATTTAATATTTAACTTCCTCCATCCCTTTTTTGAGCAAACTTTATATATGGCCATATATAAAGCCCACCTTCTATGTAGACACCAAATCTGGGTATTGTTATCCAAGTGACCCACACAAAACAACGTTTTCATGAAGTTAACAAAAATGATAGGTATAAAATAACAGGTTTATAATAGTAGATATAACAAAAAGATAATAGATCCCAGTATGTGCACTGAAAGATTCATTCAACCTCTTATACCTCCTTAGATTCGTCTTTGGAAAAGAGATGGCTATGAAACTCATGTAATGAGGGCCATCATTGCCTTGTTATCGAGCGCTGAACGGTGGGCACCGCACTGAGCTGAATGCCTCAACTCTCAGGTTTTTTTTTTCTTCTTTGTTTCCTCAACGGAATCTTAGGTATGACATCAGTATCGGCCGAAACTATTCAGCGTGCAATAATTGCGCCGTACTCTTAAAGCCCCAGACTGGCGTCCCGACTACTCGTCGCACAAGACAGCAAGCAGCTGGGAACTGCGGCTGCTTCGACAGGCCAATATATGCACCCTTGGCTACTCAAATTATCTACAAAACTATAAAGGGAAGGATGTAAGAGAAATCAGGAGACAGCACTGCCTAGAAATTATAATATCGAAAACATACTCGCGTCCTCAACCTTCTTTGTTCTTCCACAACATTGGTCTGTGTTTAACTCGAGCCACTGAAGTTTTGCGGCGCTATTCTGCAGATCTAAATGATCCCAATTCACGTGTCGCCGTGAGCTTACTGACGAATGAAGGGTCGCTATGGGAACCGAAACGTGTACTGCCGAAATGCCAAAGGCGGATGTTACACGCCAGGTGGAGTTGACATGGCTGAATATCTTGCGAGAAGCGTCCGATCTTCCGCACGAAGAAATGCTTTCAGTAATTCCCAGGCGTAGCGATCACTGGCCTCGTAAGCAACAACAAAAGAAGCGATGTAATTTATTGTTGCATTTCTTTTTTTATTTCGTCAACATCGTAACGCGGCATAAGCGGCCAAATTTCCATGGAGGAAAATATTTCTAAATCATGCGCCACCCGCTGATAACTGTGAGGTGAGTGTAGTGTAGAAAAGAGGCGGGAAAATAAGTGACAGGGATCACTAGCGCAGGCGTGCACCACATTAGTCAAGGCACAACGGTATATGATAAATAGAGTAACAATACAAAACAGCAGCGGAGACCTTTATATCATTATCATTGCTGTAGACAAGACTGATGAGACGAAATTGAATTGCGCGGTACACATTGCTGTGCTCCGAGAGCAGCCGGTGGCTTGGCACCTTCTCTCTACTGATCATTGCACCTGTTTCTTATTCAGGGCTGAAATATATTCTAAAATATATCTGAAAAGGTCGCGAAAAAAAAAAACAGGCTTTTTG
Source organism: Amblyomma maculatum (assembly GCF_055883805.1). Lineage (NCBI taxonomy): Eukaryota > Metazoa > Arthropoda > Arachnida > Ixodida > Ixodidae > Amblyomma > Amblyomma maculatum. Next base: position 160,229,370 of record NC_139353.1, on the reverse strand, counting down.
TTGGAGACATGGATCCCATTGTTATTCTTATTTCCTTAAGGCTCACTCTAACGTCTCTACGCTATCTGAAGCAATGTCAAAAAATATGCTTTTCACATTTCAGCGTATCTCAAAAGCAGATTTAAGGAGCAGCGCGAAGGACGGGACACAGAGACACAAGAAAGCACTAACACAAGGGGCTGTGTTTGTGCTTTGTGTTTGTTCTTTCTTGTGTCTCTGTGTCCCGCGCTTTGCGGTGTTCCTTAAAAATGCAAAACCAACTAGCCCGCCAACTCGCTCTTACTCGCTCTCAAAAGCAGCCCTTTTGTCGCAACTCTGATGTGTCCGCTAGTTTGGTTCAAGCGTTTTTTGCCATGCAAAACAGCACAGCAGTGTCGATATTGCTGCTGCTGCTGCTGCAGTCAGCCTGGGCGTAGCGTGCGGCCTCCTCCTGTGGACGGTGACACTGCTGGGTCCCTTCTTGTCCCTTCACTGGACGTCACGCACGGTGTCCGCCTACGTGGCCACCAAGAGCAGCTCTAAGATCGCCACCTCCATGGCGCCCATACACGGCCTGTACTGCCTATTCCGCATCATACAGTTGTACGAGTCGTACGGTACGTGGGCTTCTCTTCTCCACCGGCTCTAAAAACCCTGACAGGGCATAGTAAAGGGGCGATGTTTCGGTTTGCATTCTACGTGTGTCTCTATCAGACGATATACAGTCCGCTTTGTAGAAGTGCCATCGAGGATCTACACATTTCTACGGACAGTGAGAAGTGGATAGACTGGCATACCTAGCTAAATAGCATGTTGCACATATACAACATTGTCGAGGACAATATCCGTTAGCGCTCGCATCAAAAACAGATAGACCCTCTTCATACAAAGTTGGTAGCTGTCGTGTACAACGTTCTGCAGATACATCGAAAGCAACCGTCACGCTACTTTAAACTGATTAGCTCCTCCATATTACCGCGAACTGATAACAAGGGACTCAGCTCAGAGCAGCCTAACTCAATCTGTGAGTCACTGTGAAGTAGTATTCACGTTTGCCCAAGTGATATAAGCCTTGACGTTTAGCCCTATTTCCGTGTTCTTCTAAATGCGGGAAAACAAACCTGTACGCGACGTAAGGTTTCGCATCTATTTAGGCTCTAATTTCTAGTTGTTTAGTCGGTATGCAATACATCAACTCTAGTTGTTTAGTCGTTATGAAATACATCAACTTTGTAGATTTTTCTGGGCGAATTCATGATCCTAAGCAGACAGTACAGACAAGTGCATCCAATTCTTGTTCTGAGCAAAAATTAATTTCATGTATTCTGGCTATGTTGAAGTTTCCACTAAGAAAAGGCCGCATTTATGGATGATAAAAATATGATTTGAAATCTCGGCAGTTCGTTCGAAATTTCTGCATCTTTACAGAAAAAAACAAGTTCCTACATTTTTTAATGAAAGTTGTTGAGTAGCGTATATGCCTCCACGATGGGCGCTTCCCTGAAAATTGGCTGTAGACACCTGCATTTTACATAAACAATTGGCAACCGGGGGCGTCGCATTTTGTTTTTGTTTTTGTCTTAATAGCTTACAAAAGCTCCGCTTGCGGTAGCAGATGTCTTCTTGTTGCTAGAATGTGGTTAATTATATAAACGGGTCATCCTGTACTTGTCGTCAGTGTCGAAGATTAAATTGTTGAGGCTGAGAGAATTTAAAGCAAGATGCCACTACAATTTACGGAAAGGACAATGAGGGCTGAATAAAGCATTTTGTTTGTTTTGTTTAGCATCTCTATATTTTTAAAATTGTAAAATTGTGTGCCTGTTGTGTCAAACTGTTTCCACTTCTTCCCTCTGCACTTCCCACGTTGTCATCTCCCTGTCTCTTTTATTACCCAGGCTGCACCTAGTGTGCCTAAATTACTAGACGTTGTAGCAGTTACTATCTTTCTCTTCTTTTGACCTTTCTTTTTCCTTTCAATGCACCACAGTTCCACCAAGCTAATTTTTTGTTCCTAATGTTTCTAGCTTTCTAGCTGCAGTCATCATCTCTGAATTTATAGTGTTCCAATGTAAGTAAGTACATCTCATCTTCCCACCTCCCTCCCCGCCGCTTCTATTAGTAAGTGACGCAATCCTAATCAAATCAAAGGACGCAAGGCAGTCAAAACTAAATTAAATAAGGAGAGAGCTTTTGTTGTTTACCTGATATATCTAATCTGATATATCTAATCTTAGATGAAGATATATCTAATCTGATAATTGATGGAAAGACAAAGGAGAATAATACACAGGTAAAAAATAAAATAGGAAGCGGCGTGAGGTCACAACCTATTCCGCATGGACAGCTTCATTAGGAACCAGGAAATTGCCTGCAGGAGTGACGGCTACGGCTGCTGTCACCTTCAGCGTCAGCAGCTTATCGTGGTTGGTGGCAGTTTTAATGAGATCAAAAATAAAATAAAGAGCTTAAATGGTTTAAGAAGAACTGCTTAAATAATAATTCAGGCGAACCAAAATATATGGCCTTCGTCTCAAGAACGAAACACCTTAATTATGATACGTTCAGTGTATTCTTAAGGACTGCACTGTGACAATGCTCACCCTCGTTTAAATATTTATGGGTTGTGTTTTATTCATACATAGAGTGGCAGTCATGCAAAAGTAAGATATCTTCGAAATCAGCTTATGGTTGCGACTTGTTACTAAAAGACCTTGATTGGTTTGGCGCGGCTGTCTTGCGTATTTTGCATTTCTACATAACAAGCTCAGCTACTGCATAGCACCATGAGGCAGCACCTACAAAACTTATCTACAGCCTGCTATCCGCCTACAAAACAGGACAATAGGAATCATTACATTTTTCAAGCAGGACGGATGCCACCAGATAAATATTTCACCTGATACCTCCAGTTCGCTTGACTCAATCTATTGAGTATTGCTGACATGACACTAGAATTATAACAAGGGATGATCCGCTCCGATTAAGCACGTTTGCATTACCTGCATGCTACTCAAGAGGTGCAAAGTGAAATTGCTTTAATTTACAGGTTGCCAGAAATACTTACGACCGAAGACATACAAAAAAACACGGTGATCTCATTTCTGTAATTCAATACCCCCAGATGTGAAAGCCGCATGCCCTTTTTACTTGTCTATGAAGCATATTTTACTAATTGATAAGCACTTTATTTGGACAAATAGGCACTTTTTACGTGATATCATCCTCTAGAGATATGGTATGTTTTACTTCTCTCGAGAACCTTTAGAAAACTTGCATATACTCTAGCTTAAAACGGCTTTTGTGATGGCTTTATTGGCATTTGCTGTTTTGTAGCAGCATGCCGCACAGTCTTGGGCGCATTAAACTATTGGTTCCGCTGCTAACCTAGGCAATGGACCCAAACATGTTTTTTTAAAATGTTTTGTAATGTGTAGATAGATGTAAGTGCGAATAAACAACTCGTGTAAGTTTTGGAAGCCACGGGCCTAGGCTGCTTCACGGTCTGTGACGGCAGCATCGACACCCATGATTTCAGAATAATTGCAGTATAATGCGGCATAGTTATGCATAAGCATGTTTTTATCTTAACAGCGTATAGATTTATTAGAATCTGCCCATGCACTTGATAGGTCTCTACCCGCTGCATATTGCGCAGCGCTAACGAATGCAAGCCTTCCACCCAACAAGCTTCTTAAACAGCTTTTTGAAGAAAGGCTCCAAGACTTCTTCGACATAATGCTGTCACATGGTGGCGACAATAAAAAAGGCTGCAAACGAAGATACTATGGTTGCCCCGAAATAAACTCAATCTTTTTGCGACCATAAGTCATCTCATCTTACAAACCCGATCCGGCTACCGCGATGACAGCAAGTGTTCTTCGGTCGTCGAACTACGAATGACCACTGCACGCGTTCGGAAGCGCTCAGTTTCAACTCAGTCTGAAACATTGTGGAAGCACTGACAGTTATAAGGCTACATGCCAGCTCTTGTTGGCACCAACAAAACGTTTACAATCATTCGCGCCATATCTTTCCCCTAAATACTATCGGCTAGATGCCAAAATAAATAGGAAAGATAAAAAAAAAACATTTATCTAACCTAGGCATCAGGATGCCTCTAACACTTGCTTTAGGACGTAGGAGCACAACATGCGCAATTTTAGGACGCGCGCGATGTCGCTGGAATGCTTTCGCATTGTCTGGAAAGGCTTTGCAGTATACTTGTCCGACGCAAGGAAAGTCTTTGTATTGGCCGAAGTATCGGCGTAACATCGTTTCGCGGCGTTCGTGACGGTGATTTGGCGTCCAGACCCAAGACTCGCTCCCTCAACTTAGTTTGCGTCACTTCACCGTCAGATCTAACGTGAGGCGTGGGGCTTTGTCATTTCTAGTGTGTAGCCAGTGATCCTTCGGGATTCTTGTGTCGTCGCCGACGTCTTCACGACTTACAACAAATGTCGGCTGAGTTTCCATTGCGATGACGCCAGCTATACGTTACGTCACTGTTCATACAAGCAAACTGGCCTGCGTGGTTTTGCCATCAACTCCCCAAGTACACGCTCCGCATAGCGACCACGGGATACCGACGTCTTCTTGGGCAGCGAATAGCACGAGTCTGGTCTTCCAGATGTCCCCTCTGCTCTCCATTGCCGTTCAGCACACACTTTGCGTCAACGGCTCTGCTGCTGCGGTGCCAATATAGCGCCCTCGTCTCTAAAAAATAGCAATGTATAGCGGGGACGTTGCTTCAGACTGAAATTTTGAACATCATTCGCTGCCGACGAAAAACGAGGACACCAAAATCATCATATCACCGCTCCTTGCTAAGGCAGCCTCGACCGACAATCACAGGGCCAAACTTCCCATTCACACCGCCGCAAGCAAAATGACAAAGGCGCGTCCCAGCCACGACATCAATACACTTTGGAGCCGAGTTTGGACACCAAGGCCACCGTGCAGTGTGAGGACATGAACAAGCAATATTAAAGTGTCTTTCTACGGTCTCGTGTTCACTGTCTTAATTTTACACGGCCACTTACTATACTCAACCGTTAGTGCAACATTCATCGCTCAGCTCAAGCAATTTCAAGCACTTCGGAAGGTCGACTAATTCAGGGCCCGCACGATCACCTTATTATGTCATCAGGAGGAACAGTGAATGCACATGCGTATTTTACTAGCTTCGTAGCCTACCAGCGGTGCTCCCGCTACGCGATAAGAGGATGAACTTTCTTCGTGAATATATAATTAATCATCGGCCTGCGATAGGGACCTATGAATGTTTCGACGAACAAGGTCGTACCTGCTACGAGAGCTTTGACAAATCACTTGTGTTAAGGATAATCGACGAAGACTCCAGTGTACTGCTCAGTCAAGCGTCATAACAACGTAGGTGGCGGCGATATCGAAGCCATCGAAGTAAGCGCCAAGTTGCTCTCAGAGGGCTCAGCATCGCAAGAGGCATCGCCCACTTTAACAACTGACAAGCTCAGATGCTGGTGACGAGTTTTCTTAATACCGGCATCTGAACAAGGGACGGCGATCAGGTTCCTCAAGGAGCTAGAATGCACACATCCGAACGACTTCATCCTTGCGAGCAAGATGCCACGTGGTCCTGACCATGAGCGTCTACAGCTGTTCGTAGGTCGTAGCGGCCTTGTCCCGAGCTATAAATCGATTTCCCATTCTCCGTGCGTTGGAAGCCTTAGAACGCATCATCTACTTCAACGTTATCCATCACTTCCAGGCTAACAATTTGTTATTAATCAACATGGTTTCAAGGTGTTCTTTTCGTTTGCCACGCAGTCTTTAGAAGTCTCTAATCACACATTTTTTGCGTACGATTCCAGCATGCAAGTTGATTGTTTTATTAGATATTAAAAAAGCTTTAGATACCATAGCGCACTCTCTTCTCATTTTAAGCTTTCATTTGTAACACTTTTGATATCACAGAACAACGGTGCACTTGAGACAGACGGCTCCTCCAGTCCCACACACTTCTTCGTCCTCCTACATCGAGTTCCTCATCTTATTCATCCCCCTTTTCGCCCCCTTTTCATTTGCCCCCTTTTCGCAAACGAAGCCCTCCGGGCGAGTCAGGTGTTGTCACGACAATGACACTGCTTCAGATGAGCCACATGTGTCACTTCAGTTCTCGCCGAACGTTGTCCACTGGCCGTAAGGCGTGCAATCCAGTATTTCAGTCCGCCGAGTCGATCTAGACTCATATATGGGCCTGTTTAGCGTGCCAGCATTTTCTGATGTAAGCCGTGCTTTGTCACAGCTTTCCAAAGCCAGACTAGGTCACCGGGGAATTGCGTGATCTGGTGATGGGGGTTGTCATAGTGAGCTTTTGATCGAACTTGTGATGCCACAGTCCACAGACGGACTATACGCCGCGCTTTTTCAGCCTGGCAGAGTTCACCAAGTACGGGTCGTCGTCAGTGGAAAATGGGAGGAAGGTGTCGAGAGTGTGTCGATGGGAGCGGCCGTACAGGTGGAAGAACGGACTGTATGCAGTGTTGAAGGCGTGTGTGTTGAACGGCAGAAAAAAGTCCCAGCTTTTATGGTCTAAAGCGACGTACAAGTGCGGACATGAGTAAACATAACACGCGTTTCCGTTCAAATTAAAATCGCGCCTACTACACTGGGGATAAAAAAACCATATTTGTCCATGTTATAGGGTACTGGCGAGTGCAACTGATTAGCACATAACGAGACTGCCAGTTTTAATTATACTATGCGCGAAAACATATTGAAGGAAAAAGCCTACACCGTTTACTTTTGTCCGCACCGGTACATACATTACAAGCATATTGAGGAGCGCTCTGTTGGTGCCTTCTGTTAAACCATTTTTCTGAGAGTGGTCAAAATCGAATGTCTGAAATCAGATACGCATATAGAGTTCTTCAGCTTTTATGGTCTGAAACGACGTACGTACATACACTGCAAGCATATTGGTGAGAGCTTAGTTGGTGCGTTCTGTTAAACAATTTTTCTGAGGGTGGTAAAGATCGAATGTCTAAATTCAGATGCACATAAAAACAGCTCAGCTACATCGGCAATAAAATTGTGGCCTCTGTCACATATCCCAGGTAGCACAAAGTGGGCTATGAAGGGTGGGCCCCGGTGGGCACGATGTAGGCAATGCAGGACAGTCCCGGTGGGCTCAATGTGGGTGCTGCAAGAGGCCGACGTAGGCCCGAAGCGGGCTGTCGACAAAGCCCCAATGGGCCCCACTAGGGGCCGATGCAGGCAGCTCTTGCGGGACTGCCCACATTTTTCCGGTATTGTTAAAAGGGCACATCCCGCCAACTCCCCGTGATGGTCCTACTTTGGACCGATTTGGGCAGCCGCTTTGGAGGAACATTTTTTTTTATTTCAGCTACCCCTCAGAAAATGGCATAGGACCAATGCGGGTTCTATAGCGCTAGCCGCACGTGGGCTTGCCCACATTATTCTCATAGGGGTCCGACGTAGGAAATTGATGGAAAGCCCTAGTCCAAGTTTTCTCAATCAATATTTATGCACATAAATAATTATTTTATACATGTCCGCACTTTCTAAACAGCCGAAATATTAAATTTTACAATAATTCATAACATTCATCTAGCCGAAATGACTTCATGTACATCTTGTTCAGGCTATGGAGATGTGTGTTCTGAACAGCAATATTGTGCTGAGAGTTGCAGGCTGTCCAAAGCAACCACCTAAGAGGCAACAGTTAGCAATCAGTTTGTTTTAGTATTTGTACCCCAATTTGCATGAGCGCGAGAATTAAAGCCATGTAAATTTCTAATCTACTAAACATGGCAACAGCTGTTATACAAATCATCTATAATAGTAATTTAGGACAACATCGAATGCAAATAAAGGTTGGAAACAATGATTACGCAATTGAACGCACGCCTTCTAGCCCCATTACGGCCGATGTGGGACCTACAGCGGTTTTGTGTGGGCAGCCCCAATTGGGCTGGGTGTTGGTTTTGAACCTAAAGCCCACTTGCTGTTGCACGTGCCCTCAAATTCCCCACAAAGGACCGATTTTGGTACCATGTGGGCACGCCCGCCTTCCAGCCCCATTACAGCCTATGTGGGACCTAAAGCGGTTTAGCTAAGGCTGCCTCATTTGGGCTTCACGAGGGCTTGCCCAAATTGAGCCCTTATTCATATTTCACCTGCCCTCAAGTAACCCACAAGGGGCCGATTGGGGCAGCATGCGGGTATGACCATTTTCTTGCCCCACTTCGGCCGATGTTGGTCCCACAAAGATGGGGGCGGCCTCATTTCTGATCTATGAGGGCTTTCCCATAAAAAGCCCACATTTAGGTTGGATTGCCCTGAAATATCCGGCAAGGGACCTTTGTGGTCTGGATGCAGGAATGTGCTCTGCATTAGCCCAAGAAACGCCGCTATGGGACCCATGCAGGAGGAGCAGGGGGCAAGCCCAAATTGCGTTTGCCCACTTTTGTCCCATCGGGGACCGATGCAGGTTTTATGATGGTTGCCCCAGCCCCACTTGCCTACATCGGACCTACTGGGGCCCCACATTCTGTGCTACCTGGGATATAAACTCTCGGGGGACCATGTCGCAAGATGACTGAATGCAGCATAAAAGAGACACTTGGCACGCTGTTGCGGCAGGAAGAGCTGCCGTCTCCCAGTAGCGAGTAAGATGGACCACACACACACATAGGACCCAAAACGGCTACTTTGACTTTCTCAAACGGATCCATGGGCGTCGCTACAGGGTGAAGCATTCCGGGGGCAACACCAGTGGGAGTTTTTGTAACTAAGAACTAGGACAGCTGTCCATATACTTTTCAATCATGTGGCACATCCAGAGCCAGTAAAACAACTCCTGAGTGTGCTGCACAGTTCTCGTAGATCCCATGAGTCCCGAAGCTGGATCGTAATGCGTAACACATAAAACATAAAGACGGAAACTTTCAGGTACTACCAGCGGCAACCGAGGGCCGGTGTCTGAGTAAACCTTCTTGTATAGCAGGCCATCACGTAGACAAAACTGACTGAGGTTAGGTCCTGAGCAGCATTCAAGAAGGGCTCCAAGTGCGGGTCGATCTGTTGCTCTGTTCGGAAGGCGCGATTATCAGGAAATCTCGTGGATCACGCAGCGATGTAATGGTCGAAGTTCTCCGCGTGACATTCAGTTGTGGCAAGTGGCAACCGTGAGAGTGAGACCGCATCTTGGTGCCGTCGGCCACTCTTGTATGAAAAAGTATTGTCGTATTCTTGTAAGCGAAGTGCCCAAGCGGGCCAGGCGGCGGGACGGACCACGGAGATTAACAAACATAGCAAATGGGGATCGGTGACTACTACGTTACCGTAGGCACCGCGGAAACGTCAGCAACGTTACCGCTGCATGACGAAAACCGCGAGACCCTCTTGCTCGGCGATGGTGTATTGTAGTGAAAGCTAAATTGGCAACGAACTTGCGAGTTCACTCTGGCGGTGTTCCAAGGAGGCACAGAGCCGTTGCCTAAAAACCGCCGTAGCTGTTACCTCTCACTCGCCGCGCCATCTGGCAATTAAGAAGCAACCAGAATAAGAAGGTATTTCGTCTTTAATGTAACAACATAGCTAGACAACCAGACTAACCTGGATTGCAATAAAGATTGAGATGGCCAGGCTGAGCTAAGCGTGCACAGCTAATTTTATGCTGAGCCAATCTGCTCATAAAAAGAAATGTCGTCTAAAACCGGCAATCGAACCTCTATCCCTCGGATCCCCAGCCTTGAGCTTTAACCTACTGAGCCACGCCTGGGATCGTGAGTAGCGCATCTTAATTCTCCTTCTCTAGTGTGAGGATGATGGTAGTGATGATGATAGGCTAGGCAGCGGCTAATTTCGGGCGAGTGTAGTCAGCATTGGACAGGATTTAATTAGACTAGGAGATTGGACTCGATTGAACTAGATTGAACTAGAGGACCGGGGTTCAAATACCGGTGCCGCGCAATTCTCCACCGGATTAAAAAAAAATCCGCGTGTCGATGGAATTGCATAAACAGGTTTGGGGTGCGACCTGATGCCGGTGAACACCTCCAGCAACGCACTCCCTCACAAGAACAGGAGTTGGCCACCCTGGTGCAGTAATTGGCCGCAACCTCTCATGATAAGCTCCACAAAACCCCGGCCCTCAGTCACCAGCGGCTGCGGAACAACTGACCACGGCGGCGGTCAGACCTGTGACGCAGCAGGGGGTGCTAAGAAAGCCTGGCTCCGCTGGACAGGCCGCCATTGGAAACTGACCCTGGCAACGTTTAATGCTAGAACCCTAGTTAGTGAAGCTAGTTTAGCAGTGCTCTTGCAGGAACTAGAAGGTATGAAATGGGATATCATAGGGCTTAGTGAGGTTAGGAGGCCGAAGGAGGCATATACTGTACTGAAGGATGGGCATGTACTGTGTTATCGAGGTTTACCGGAGAGGCGAGAACTAGGAGTAGGTTTCCTTGTCAATAAGTATATAGCGGGTAATATCGATGAATTCTATAGTATCAATGAGAGGGTGGCAGGCATCGTAATTAGGCTTAATAAGCGGTATAAACTGAAGGTTGCACAGGCCTATGCACCTACATGTAGTTATGATGACCAGGCAGTTGAAAGCTTCTACGAAGATGTAGAATCGGCAATGCGAAAAGTAAAGACGCAGTATACTGTACTAATGGGCGACTTCAATGCCAAGGTAGGGAAAAAGCAAGCAGGAGACAAGGCAGTAGGTGACTATGGCATTGGTTCTAGGAATAGCAGAGGGGAGTTACTAGTTGAGTTTGCAGAGCGCAATAACTTACGAATCATGAATACCTTCTTCAGCAAACGGAAGAACCGGAAATGGACATGGAAAAGTCCGAACGGGGAGACTAAAAATGAAATCGACTTCATAATGTGTTCAACCCTCGCCATTATGCAAGATGTAGAGATAATCGGGAAAGTGCGATGCAGTGACCACAGGATGGTGAGGTCCCGAATTAGCCTAAATCTGAAGCAGGAACGCAACAGATTAGTAAGAAAGAAACCCATCAACGAATTAGCGGTGAGGGGGAGGGCAGAAGAGTTCAGGATCTCGCTACGGAATAGGTATTCAGCTCTAACCGAGGATGGCGACATTACCCTAGAAGCAAGGAACAATAATTTCTTAGATATCATTACTGAGTGCGCGGTAGAAGTAGGCGGTAGGACAGTTAGAGAGGATACTGGTAAGCTGTCTAAGGAGACGAAAGATTTGATTAAGAAACGCCAGAGAATGAAAGCTTCCAATCCAACAGAACGGATCGAATTGGCCGAGATATCAAAGCTGATCAATAAGCGCAATGTGGCCGATATAAGGAAGTATAACATGGAGAAAATTGAGCATGCTGTAAAGAACGGGGGAAACCTTAAAGCAGTAAAGAAGAAATTGGGCATAGGCAAAAACCAGATGTATGCGATAAGGGACAAGGCGGGCAACGTCATCACGAATATGGATAAGATAGTGAAAGTAGCTGAGGAGTTCTATACAAATCTCTAAAGTAGCCAAAGTAGTCAGGACCGTAATGAGATTGGCGGTAGGGACAAACATTCAGACGTTCCACCAGTGACGAAGGACGAGGTCAAGAAAGCATTAGAAACTATGAAAAGGGGGAAATCAGCTGGAGAGGATCAGATAACTATGGATTTGCTGAAGGACGGGGGGGATATCGTGTTAGAAAAACTGGCCACATTGTATACGCAGTGCCTGGTGTCATCGACGGTACCGGAACCATGGAAGAATGCAAACATTATCCTCATTCATAAGAAAGGGGACTCTATAAGGACCTTAAAAATTACAGACCAATCAGCTTACTGTCTGTTACGTATAAGGTATTTACTAAGGTAATCGCTAATAGAATCAGGACAACCTTACACTTCAATCAAGCAAAGGATCAAGCAGGGTTTCGGAAATGGTACTCTACTATCGATCATCTTCATACCATCAATCAGGTGATAGCAAAATGCTCGGAATATAACCAGCCCTTATACATAGCATTCATTGATTACGAAAAAGCATTTGACTCAGTTGAAACCTCGGCGGTGATGCAGGCATTGCGAAATCAGGGGTAGACGAGCCGTACGTGAAAGTGCTGGAAGATATATACAGTGGCTGCACAGCAACCATAGTTCTGCATAAAGAAAGAAACAAAATTCTTATAAAGAAAGGTGTTAGGCAAGGAGACACAATCTCCCCAGTACTATTCACAGCTTGCTTAGAGGAAGTATTCAGAGACTTGGAATGGGAGCAGTTAGGGGTAAGGGTAGATGGAGAATACCTCAGTAATCTGCGATTTGCTGATGACATTGCCTTGCTAAGCAACTCGGGAGATGAACTACAAATAATGATTGATGACCTAGACAGGAAAAGTAGAAAGGTAGGCTTGAAAATCAATATGCAGAAGACTAAGGTAATGTTCAACAGCCTCGGGAAGGAACAGCAGTTTACATTAGGTAGCGAAGTACTGGAAGTAGTAGGCGAATATGTCTACTTAGGACAGGTAGTAACCGCAGATCCGGACCATGAAAAGGAAATAACAAGAAGAATAAGATTGGGATGGAGCGCATTTGGCAAGCACTCGCAGATTATGTCTAGCAGCTTACCGGTATCGCTAAAGAGGAAAGTATATAACAATTGCATCTTACCTGTAATCACCTATGGCGCTGAAACGTGGAGGCTAACCAAGAGAGTTCTACTTAAGTTGAGGATAACCCAGAAGGCTATGGAACGAAAAATTGTAGGGGTAACGTTAAGGGATAGGAAGCGTGCAGAGTGGGTCAGAGAAATAACTCAAGTTACCGACATTCTAGTGGACATTAAGAAGAAGAAACGGACATGGGAAGGACATGTAGTGCGAAGAGAGGATAACCGATGGTTGCTTAGGGTAACAAACTGGATTGCAAGGGAAGGAAAGCGTAGCAGGGGGCGGCAGAAAGTTAGGTGGGCGGATGAGATTAAGAAGTTCGCAGGGGTCAAGTGGATGCAGCTAGCAGAGAACCGGGTTAAGTGGGGAAATATGGGAGAGGCCTTCGCCCTGCCGTGGGTATAGTCAGGCTGATGATGATGATGAACTAGATTTGATTGGATTGGACTAGATTGGACTAAATGCGACTAGATTGAACTGAATTCGACCAGATTGGACTAAATTGGAATGGCTTGAACTGGATTGAACTGGTTTGGACTGGTTTGGGTTGGACAGGTTTGCATTGAATTGGATTGGATTGGATTTGACTGGAATGAACTGTACTTGATTGAACTGATTTTGATTGGATTGGATTGATTTGGATTGGATTACGTTAGACTGGATTGGAATGAACTGAATTTGATTGGATAGGAGTAGGCGGCCCAGCGCCAGATACACATGCTTTCGCTATGTATATCCTGTCCCAGATGATCTAACGCATGGCCAAATTTTGCGCTCAGTATTGCGAAGTGTCTGACTGGCGTGAAAAATAACATGCTCGTGGTCGTCATAGCGCTGAACGAGGACAGCACCGATGCCTATACCACTTGCGTCAGTATGTACTTACACTGGAGAAGAAGGGTGGAAGTTCCGTAATATAAAGTTCGATGTTGAGAGAAACAGTTGCCGGAAAGATGAGTCGTAGTGAAATGTTCACTGGAAAGGGAGCATATTTATGTAGTAGGAACGTGAGCGGGTATGCGGCGTATGCAAAACGAGGGATGAAGCGTCGGAAATGGGAGTAAACCCCCCAAAAAAACTGCGGTGTTCTTTCAATTCGGAAGTTGCTGAAACGACAACGGTCTTCTGCGGATCAGGCCGGATGCCTTCACAATTGACGAGGTGACCAAGCACCAACGCCTGTCGCTCACAAAAACGACACTGCTTTGAATTCAGAACGAAGCCAGCTAGGCTCAAGCATTCCAGAACGAACACTAGGTGTTCATTGTGCTCTTTGGTTGCCCGGCTAAAGACGACTACGCTGTCCCGATAGCACATACAGACATCCTATTTAATTCCAGGTAGTGTAGAATGAATAAATCTTTCAAATGTCGCAGGCGCAATACACTAACCAAAGAGAAGGTCTGACCATAAATTTCAGCATGTAAATTACAAAATTTGGTACACGAAAACTATGTGTGAGACATTGAAAAGTACACAAAACGATCAGTCGTGGTAGAAAAGAAAGTGTGCGAGGGCCAAATGGGCCAAGGCGGAGACAAATGGATACCAAATATTGAGCGGAAGCATTAGCTGCGGGTGACCGAGCGTTCTTCTTCTTCTCTTTTTATTCTTCCTCAGCCCACATATAAAGCCCCGCTTTAACCAAGCCGTATGAACGGTCCTTAGTGGCCTATAGGGGTGCCGTGAATGCCAGGGTCCTAGCAGGCTGATTCTGACATGTGAAACGAGATACCCAAGTGGGCAGCAGAGACCGCGCCACGCAGACCGCTTGAGTTAAGAGCCCATCTCCCATTTTGTGTCACGTGGGATGTGACATCACAGCGTCACGTGGGTAAGACGTGGCTACTGCCGCGCTACGCCGGCCGCTTGAGTTGGTAGCCCAGCTCTCAACCTAGTGTCACGTGAGGCGGGACGTCACAGCGTCGTGTGGGTAAGACGTGGCTACCGCCGCGCAGCGCTGAAGGCTCGAAACCTAGAGTAGTATTGCTTTCGCAATATAACACACAAAAAGAAGACGCACACAACACGACACGAGGCTGTCCTCTTGTTACATGTACACATCTGTGGTTGCACATAGGCACAGATGTGCTCATTTGAAACCATGTCTGAACGCGTACCGTGCCTCAACTTCATTTTTGAGGCTCCGTGGACTTGCATACGCAGTCGAGGGGTGGAACCATGGTCGGCAGTGATTGGTAAAAGCGTCCGGGGTAGATTCCATTGCAGACCGCGTATATTGCCGTCTCGGCAATCGGCATGCGCTTTAGCTCGTTCAACGCAGTTGATGGCGTAGTAAATACACCTGTCAGTAGCGGAACCTGACAGCCAAAGATGAACTCATTTGAGACCATGACTGGACGCGTCCCGTGCCTCAACTTGTATACAAAAAATGAAATTTTGGTGGATAGCGTTAAATATCAAGGGATTTTTTTCCCTCAAATTTAATATGGAACAAACAATTAAAATATGTAACTATGTAAGCTGCCCATGAATTTAAATTCATCAAGTGGAATATCAGGAATGCCCTTCGTGATGTTAAGAAAGGGAAACACGCGTGCGTGCTCGCCCGCCGAAAAGCACTGAGAGGTTTGCGACAGGCGCACTCTTCGTCATGGACCGGAGAGAGGTCTCCAAGTTACCCCGGGAGGAAATAGAGAAACTCGCGGCAGTATTACTGCGGGAGACTAGAAGTCAGAGGGGGTGGCCCATGTTATAACTTTTAGTGACGTCCGCTTCATCGTAGAATATGTCTCCGCAGTGTTAGACAATAATTCCACAGCACGTTAAATAAACTAGGAGCTTTTCATTATAGTTCCGCACCTTTTACACGCATAAAAGCAAAAACATAAGCGTAATTTGATTGATTGATTGAATATCCTTTATTGAATGGGAAGGCTCATGGCCATGGATGGGGATAAAGGGGAGTAGACATAATCTTGAAGCGTAATTTTAATCGTGGGAAACCGGGAAGTACATGTTTTGACTATTTTGCGGACCAATCCTGAAAATGTGCCATTTTTGCAGCTCTTAGGGGTGGAGGACTGATAATAGATGGCCTGGTTCATTTTAACCCTTTGAATCGTAGACAATCCGATCCTATCTTCATATACTTGTCAAGCGCCTTTTTTCGCGGCTTTTTACCGTAATGTCATTAGGACAAGCGATGGCAACGCAGCGGGCGCATGGTCAGAACACAAGAGTTCCCGTCCGATAACAAAATGGTGTACTTTCCATGCCTTCTGAAAACTGCGTGCTACTTGCTTGCTTTGTGCCTGTCATTGTAAAAGATATTTAACCCGCAAGACAAGAAAGCGTGCTGCCTTGTTTGTTATGTAATTAAATATTTTGGCACTATGGAACCATTTCGAAAACATATGCACGACAGAACAAGAAAGCGTGTAAAAATAGTGCCTCAAATTATGCGGTGGTGCAGCACTAAGACCCCCGACTACTGTGCCGGAGTTTGTCCAGTTTGTTACCCTAAGCGACCATCGGTTATCCTCTCTTCGCACTACATGTCCTGCCCATGCCAATTCCTTCACTCGGCGCGGCGGCTACTACGTGACGGCCTCCTTGGCGCGCCGCGTGACAGCGCTCGCTAGGAGAGGATAAACCGATTTCACCGGACCAACGCTTTTTCGCCACCGGATTTCATTCGGAACTGGAAGACATCAAGTGCTGGATCCCCTGGATGCCATATTTCAAGCGGTAGGACCATTTTTTCGGATCTTTACCGGACTTGAAAGTTCCAAAGCGGGCGCCAGCCCGCTAACCCTGACGGGACGCCCAGCACGACATCGGGAGAGCATGGGACGCTAGGCTTATTGACCACGGCGGCGCCTAGCACCGACGCTTCTTCAAAGAGAGACCATATGGCAGGGCCAAGCCAAGCCCCAAGTGCGTCGCCACAACCACCAAATGCCCTCCTTGACGAATTCCAAGGGATGGATGAAGACGACTTTGGAGACGCCGAGTCAGGAAGCGAAGACGGAATGCCGTCAGATTCCTCATCGGAGCGCGTCGGGTACAACAACGATGCCAGTTGGGAGCTTGTTCAATCCAAGCGCCAGAAAAAAAAAACTTCAGAGACAAGGACAACGGAAAGGCACGGGAACCGGCCCGGGCGCCCAACCTCATGATCGAAAACCACTGGGTAATGCGACCGGCTGCAACAAGACCGGAGAGGTGGAGCAGAGGAGGCCTAGGCGAAGACTGCCGCCACTCCCCAAAAATGACATCAAAATAATTTTTCGACCCAAGAAAGGACTCATGGTGAAATCACTCACCACACACCAAGTAGCGCGCGCCGTTATCATGGCGTGCGGCCAACAATGCAAGGACGAGGACATACTTGTAAGGCTTCGCACAGGATCAAATATCATTATCGTTAGCACCCCACATGAAGAAACGGTTCACCTGGTGCGGCGCATTACCCGCCTTAAATTCGCCGGAAAGTCGTACGAGGTCAACGCTTACGTGGCAGCTCCGGAGGACGTCTTTCGCGGCGTAATTCACGGTGTTGACCCAGGTACGTCTCCCGAAGAGCTGAAAGCACACCTACGAGTCAGAACTGAAGGAGTAGCCATTCTCCAGGCAAGGATGCTTGGAAAATCCAAGACCGCCGTGATCACGTTCGACGGCCCGATTTTGCCGAAATTCGTAATATACTACGGAGGTGAACTACCGTGCTACCAGTACCGCCCCACGAGGCAAGTGTGCTACGTCTGTTTCCAGCAAGGACATCGCTCCGACGTGTGCCCCACACCGGACATTATTGTGTGCGGACTGTGCGGAGATAAAAATCCGACGAAAGACCATGTGTGCGAGCTCAAGTGCCTAATATGCGGTGAGGCACATCGCACCGGATCCAAAGAGTGCCCCGAGAGACTGAAAAAAGCAATACCAAAGCCCAGCGGGGAAAGAGGGCGCAGTGGCCAACGCGGGCGACCACGCAAGCGATGGTTCAGCTCAGAAGGAGAGACCTCGAGGAGCCGATCAAGGTCCAAATCCTTCCCACCTCCGTCGCCGGCCGGTTCACAGGAGGGGAACAAACAAGAAAAGCAGAAAACGAAGCTTTCCAAGAAAGGCGGCAGCAAGGTAAGCTGGGCATCTACCATTGATCCGCACTCGGTAGAAAATAGTAACACAAACAATACAAACAACAAAAATATTCCTGTCAAAGAAGCTAAAGACGCGAGCAGTGATGCACTCAGACGCGAGCTTGAACTCGCTCGACTCAAACAAAATGAGCTCGAACGCAAGGTCGAGGAACTAACAAAAACACTAAAGGCACAACAGCGGGAGCTTGAAATCACTAGAGCCTTTCCAAAACAGCCACAAGCATCCAACAATGGAGAAC
The DNA here is from genome assembly GCF_055883805.1 of Amblyomma maculatum. Classification (NCBI taxonomy): domain Eukaryota; kingdom Metazoa; phylum Arthropoda; class Arachnida; order Ixodida; family Ixodidae; genus Amblyomma; species Amblyomma maculatum. Next base: position 160,211,358 of record NC_139353.1, on the reverse strand, counting down.
TTGAAACACGAATGCAACAGATGATGCAGCAGATCATGCAGGATATGATGCGGCAAATCCAATCTCAAATGCAACAGATGCAAGCACAATTTCAGGGGCAGATCTCAGAAATCAAAAGTGCTTTTCGAAAACAAAGACAACGAAAACATTAGGGAAAGAGCGTACAACCGTCCAGCGTTAACGGCGTTCGCTGTCGAACAAGGCAACAGCACGAACACGTAAACATGACCAAGACGCGTCAGCAAGACCAAGAAAACTTAGAAATTTGGCAATGGAACGGCAGAGGCTACTGCAAAAAACAGGCCCTACTAAAACAATACATAAACACACAGCTTACACCCCCCGATGTGATTGCGCTCCAAAAGACTGGAACCAGGCCCTCTTTACAGGGGTACGATGTTTACGAGAGCCAAAACGGAGGTAAAGCAGCCGTTCTAGTCATCAAAGCCATCACCGCAATCAGGCACGATACCATCGCCGACACGGACATCGAGCACGCGCTTGTCGAAATCATTCCGAAAAAGCGAAAGGAAAGGAGCACATTCGTACTAAACGTGTACAGCCCGCCAAGACAAAGAAAAGCCAAATTCTTCGAACTCTTCCGCGGAGCGCACAAGCTGGCCAAAGAAAATGCACTCATTATCGTGGGAGATTTCAACGCCATGGACACGAGTTGGGGATACCGGAAACAAGATATCAAGGGAAGAACATTAGCGGACGTAGCCGAATATTTTGGCTGTAAGCTAATCACAGATCCCGCGAACCCCACGAGAATCGGTAATAGTGTGAGTACGGACACTTGCCCGGACCTCACGTTCGTAAGGAAGAGCAAGGAGTCACAGTGGGAAAACATGATGGAAAACCTGGGTAGCGATCATTTTATCCTCCGGACGCGAATAGCATCGGAAAGGGTAAGATGCCGAATCGGACAAGCAAAACTCACGGACTGGAACGCGTTCCGCGGGGCTTGCAAAAAATCTGAAGGCGGCATTCAATCACTAGAAGACTGGAGCGGCATGTTGACAGAAACGCGAGACAAATGCACAAAAAGTGTAAGACGAACAACAACAACGCCCGAAGTAGACGGGCACCTTCTGCGACTATGGGAAGCCAGACGCTGTCTCACCAAAAGATGGCGGAAGCAAAAACACAACAGGAAATTAAAACTAAAGATAGCAGAAGTTACGGCAAAAGCTGAAGAATACGCAGCGCAACTCGCGAGACAAAATTGAGAACAATTCAGCGACTCGCTTAAGGGAACCTTAGGTACGGCCAGAACCTGGAATCTCCTAAGAGCACTAATCTATCCGACCAAAACAAAATCAGAAAACAATAAAATCATCCACAGATTCATCCACTCCTTCAAGGGCTCGGACACCGACCTTTTAGAGAAGGCACGAAAAAAATGTTTCGGTGATCGCAACCCCTCACGATACCAAGGAAACTATCGCGGAGCCGAAAACGAGAGACTCGACCGCCCAATAACTGTGGAAGAAGTTTATGCGGCCATAAGGAATACGACCAGAAACACGGCAGCAGGAGCCGACAGAATCGACAATGCCCTGATCCGAAACCTGAGTGACGACCTCATACAATAGCTCGTAAGTTTTCTAAACAAACACTGGGAGGCGGAGACGGTTCTCGAAGACTGGAAACACGCCGAAGTAATTATGATACCTAAACCTGGCAAACAGCTCCAAATTGAAAATCTCAGGCCCATATCGCTCACGTCGTGCCTCGGCAAGCTTTACGAGCGGGTGGTGATGCTCAGACTGCAAAATTTCATGGAAGATAATGAACATGTACCCCATACCATGTTCGGCTTCAGAGCAAAACTCTCGACGCAGGACGTGCTGCTTCAAATACAAGAAGATGTGCTCCGCAACGTACCCCGAACAGGTGAAAATGTCATAATGGCCCTTGACATCAAGGGAGCATTTGATAACGTCAGTCACGAAGCGATCCTTAGAGGCCTAGACGACCTGGACTGCGGACGCAGAATCCACGGGTACGTCAAAGCCTTCCTGTCAGATAGAACTGCCACCATCCGCATGGGAGACCTTCGATCGAACAAAATTCACGCGCCAAACAAAGGAACACCACAAGGATCAGTCATCTCACCTATCCTCTTCAATATAGCTATGATAGGTCTAGCACGAAAACTAGAGAAGATCGAAGGCATCAGGCACGCTATGTATGCAGACGACATAACAGTCTGGACGAACACCGGTTCCCTCGGGGAGAAGGAAGAAAAACTACAGGAAGCGGCCTCCTGTGTACAGAAATATCTCGGAGAAAGAGGACTCGCATGCTCGACCGAGAAATCGGAGCTGCTTCGAGTGTGGAGAGGCAAACAAAACCGGACCGTCCCAACCAGTGAGAGCCTGAAACTCAACATCTACCTGGAAGGAATGCCCATCCCTGAAAAGACAAAAATAAGAATATTAGGTATGTGGGTTCAATCGAACCAACGCAGTAGTCACACTTTTACCATGGTCAAAACTACAACGCTACAAGTGACAGGCATGATCACCCGCATCACCAACAGGCGGCATGGCATGCGCGAAGAGGACACACTAAAACTAGTTAGAAACCTGGTAGTGAGCCGAATTATGTACAGCCTGCCCTACCAGTGCCTCAACAAGAGTGAAATACAACAAGCTGATGCCCTGCTACGCAAAGCGTATAAGATGGCGCTCCGATTACCGCGCAACACGTCTACAGAAAAGCTCATGGCGCTTGGATTGCAAAACACATTCGAAGAACTACGCGAGGCGCAGCTTGAGTCGCAAAAACTCAGGCTGCTGCAGACAACGACTGGAAGAGCGCTTTTACAGAGACTCGGATACTGTGAGCAGATGCGAGAGATAGCGAGGACGGTAACGATCCCCGACGAACTTCGCAAGTCCCTCAAGGTAGCTCCAATCCCGAGAAACATGGACCCTAACCTCCACCAAGGTAAAAGAGAAGCAAGGGCCAATTTTATTAAAAAAACATACGCTCCTGAAGACACGACTGTGTATGCAGACGCGTCCTCGAGAGGAGGACAGAACAAAATTGCAGTGCCACGGTGGTCAATTCGTCTCTACGCGAAGTGACCAGCGCCTCTATCCGACACTGCACAGCAGCAGAGGCTGAGGAAGTAGCCATTTCTCTAGCGGTGGCGGAGGGCTATAGAGCTGGGCGGTCGCTAACAATACTCACGGACTCTCAAACAGCCTGTCGAAATTTCATGAATGGTAGGATTGGTCGTCACGCGCTTCGTATACTCCTCGAAGCGAGCGACAGATTTAAAAACCACGAAGAAAACAAGACCAGACACAAAATTATATGGGTACCGGGGCACATGGGGGTGGCAGGAAACCAAGAGGCTGACAGGATAGCTCGAGCATACACTACTTTCTGAGCATCCGACGGGTCCGCGGAACTTTTGCCAGCACCCAAGGCATACTCGGCCATACTAGAAAACTATAGAGGAAGAAGAATGCGATATCCCCCACCGCACAGTTCTCTCACCAGAGAGGAAACTGTCATATGGAGACAATTACAGACGGGTTCATACCGAAACCTACACATACTAAACAAAATGCACCCTACCATATACGCTGACAGATGTCCGTGGTGCTATGAAAAACCAACACTATATAACATCACATGGGCATGTCAAAACGTAGATGTGGTCCCCAAAATTCGAAACCCGAGTGCGGAGCAATGGGAGACTCTGCTGTCCAGCGACCGCTGCGAAGACCAGAAAGGTCTGGTACAGCGAGCCCAACGGGCGGCAGCAGCCAGCGGAGCCCTGGACTGAGGGCAACCGACCATTGTAAAAAGTGGACGAAGTCGACGGAGAAGACTCTTGTGGATACAACAAGCAGACATCTCTGAAGACGTCCAAAAACCGCCAAATAATATAGGACTAAATAAAGTTTTTCCTCCTCCTCCTCCTCGAGTTTGATCCCGAACGCAGCGACTGCGTTTCGATGGACGCTAAACGAAGTGGCGTCCGTATGCTGTGCGATGTCAGCGCACGTTAAAGATGCCCAGGTGCTCGAAAATACTCCGCAGCCCTCTCTCTTTCCACTCCATCTTCCTCCCTCGCCTACGGCGCGGTTCAGGTGTCCACCGAGGACGTGTGACATATACTGCGGCATTTACTTCTTGTGAACCAATTATTATGATTGGTTTGTTGGTTAGTGATTTAACGTCCCAAAACGGCTCAGGCTATGAGAGACGCCATAGTGAAGGACTCCGGAAATTTAGACTACCTGGGGTTCTTTCTTTAACGTGCGCTGACATCGCACTGCACATGGGCGCCTTGCGTTTCGCCTCCATCGAAAAGCGGCCGCCAAGGCCGGGATTCGATCCCGCGTCCTTGGGAACAGTAGACGAGCGCCGTAACCACTGCGCCACCCCGGCGAGGTGAACCAATTATTATTTTAATCCCGCCACACAGTTTGCGCAGTTTACCAGTGGGCATAGCCTATCTGAGCCGCAATCATTTATGTTTTCTGAAATTCTTCCACGATGGTTTTGCTGTATCTTATTTTCCATCTTTACGTTTAATTTCATATCTGTTCGCGCGTTTATCTGTTTCCTTTTTTGGTTTGTGTGCAAGATGCCAATTCCTTTTCTTTTCATGCTGTGCTGCGCCTGGCAAGGCCTGCAGTACTGAAATATAAATTAAAATGAAAACCAATGAAAACCAAATCTTTTCTATAAAAACTGCCCCAACTGTTGCCCTGCGCCTTTCCTACATAGATATGGCTTTAAAATGACACTTATGGGGTTACACTTGAAGATAATGTGCCATGGGGGGCTAGACGCTGCAGTCGCCTTCTAGCCCCGGCGTGCCAGCCCTAACAGACAGAGCTGAGGCCCCCATCCCGCTATTAAAGAAGTCGCCAATGCGACGGGTTCGGGCCAGAGGCGACCAAAGCATGTTACGCGCTCGAACAAGCTTTAATTTGTCCGAGCAATATAGGGCACAAACACTGCTCAAATACTATCGCCGAGCAAGCGAATGTCCCGCTCGCGTACGGGGTGAAGTAAACACCCACCAAAGGGGAAAGCACACGCAAAGAGGTGAGATGAGTGTTCTGCTTACCTGGCGTGCATCGGGCTCAGGGCTCGTTGCAGTAGGTGCTACGGTGACCGGGCGACTCGGTCACAGCGGCGGTGTTCCACGGCGGAAACCCTTAACCGCGCGCGTGCGCGCTCGCCCACCGAAAAGCTTCGAGTTATTTGCGGCAGGTGCGCTCTTCGTCTCTGACCGTTTATTGAGGGGCTTTACTGACCGTGGAGAGGACTCCAGGTTACCTCGGAAGGAAATAAACTCGCGGCAGTGTCACTGCGGGAGACTGGGAGTCGGGGGGGGGGGGGAGGGGGGGGGAGGGGTGGCCCATATGCCCTCTCTTACCATCCTTCCTAACAGCCATTGTAATCTCGGGTGTTATTTAGGCGCAGCCGTTATAATGGGACAGGGGTTTCATTTGTACCCCCACATACTTCTCCGATACAAGTTTTTAGTTTGTGGTTTTTAAAACTCAAGGTAGAAATACGGCAATAAAATTTTCATGAAGATGAACAGGAGTCGAATCTTGAAAAGAAAGAAGCTAGAAATGTGCGACTAACAGAAAACATCAATGTCGGGAGAGGGTCACACTACATTCAGTACCGCAAAGCTAACTCTCCATCGCATGCGGTTTACTCCGGTACTCTGTGCAAGTGCTTCTTAAACAGTCTTAAAGAAATAAATAATAATAATAATAATTAAAGCACCGCAATGTTTTTGTAGCAAAAGCTTCACTGCACTAGGTTTTCAAGCCGTCGGCGTGGCGCCATGCCACGTGACCGTTACCTAGCCGCTGTGACACATGTTATAGGGAACCCCACCTCAAGTCTGGCTGCGCGACTGCAGCGCGCGCTCCTCCGCAAGCCGCAAAATTTTGAAACATTGGTTGGGCGCAGCGCTGATGCGGTGCTTGACCGAACGTGTTCTGGTGGCTTCGTGTGCTGCTCAAGGCTGCTCGCGTCGCTCGCGTTACTATCTCTCTTCGTGAGTGCTCGTGCCGGCCCACCGCCGTGGCTTCGCAGGCATGCAAACAGGTGTCACAGCTGAGTTTAAAACATGGCCCGCCGCCGTGGCTTCGCAGGCATGCAAACAGGTGTCACAGCTGAGTTTAAAACATGGCTGGAGTAGTTTCGTGACGCTCGAAATGTGAGGAAGTGTATTGTTGTGTTGTTGGCTGTCGTAACAGCTCGCCTGCAGACTTTCGTGTTTTTGCGGCTTCTGTACGCGGAAGCAGCTCGCTTTTCCCGCGCTCGCGTTTTTGAAACCTGCTTGCACGCGCCCGCACGTCCTGACCGCAGTCTACTCGCTTTGCGCGCGCTTTTGGTTCGCTTAGATTTCCGTGCTGAAAGAAAGCTGTCGCGCGCGCACGCGCCTTCCTGCTTCGACTTTTCAGACTCGCGCTAGGACGAAGGGGTGTTTGAAGCTGGTGTGCAGCAATGTACATGCTGCGATGTGATTTTAAGAAAATAGCCGACAGCGGTGGCTATTTTCACAGCACCAATGTTAAAAATGGAGAGCTGTTAGTCAGCCACGTGCATTCTGTTGAGCAGATTTTAGAAGACAACGCTTTTATCGTGAAAGCTAAGTGTGTGTCGCAGGTCAGCGACCACATCCTGTACGACGTGTAATTTGAGGCAAGTATTTCATTTTTATTATACCCATTTCATTAAGGCCCAGATGCTCACTAAAGAGGGCTTGGGATTTTCACCGCTGGGTTTGCCCCATTGTTGTGCCTGGCTGGTGCAGGACTCATCTTCGTGGGAGTTTATGAAACAGCACACAGCAGTAAATTAACATGCTTGCAGCGCCCCTGAATTCCAGCCTTGCAGGTACACTTGGCACGGGAAATCGCAAGCTGGCGCTTTTCAGTGCCATGTCCGTGCTAGCTGTAAAGAAACATGTCACTTAACAGACACGGGCCGTTTGGTTCATTTCGAACCCACGACATAAAAAGCAAAACTAACAAAAGAGAACAAGAATATCCTGCCTCGCAACTCATGCTCAGACGCAGATTGTTTCTTTTTTAGAAAGCAGACACTGAAGCTCCAAGGCACGATATATAAATTTGACCTGTAACCAAGGATACAATTGTGTGAACATGTTCGTTTAGTTTTGTAGTGTTTAACGTACACCTCAGTGCGACAAGGCTACGAGGAGCGCTGTATTGGAGACCTGTAAATCCCCCCCCCCTCCCTTCCGTAGTTATTTAACGGGTACGTATATTTCTAAAGAGTTCCTTGCAGTTCGCCTCCAGCGAGCGGCGGCCGGGATCAAACCCGCGTCGCCATGACCAGCAGTCCCTAACGCGTGAGCCACCGCGGCGGGGCGAGTGATTGAATAAAACAGTTATATACCAATATAAAAGCTATAGGAACAATGAAGTAATAAGCACGCAGCGAAAATTCGAACCCATTTACTCTGTGGAATTGAAATTACTCGATCAATTGCGGAACCAGTTATTAGGAGCTGAATCCGATTAACCAAAATTAAAACGCAAGAATACCTAGTTTGCAGCAGAAGGGTTGATGTTTCTTTGTATACATGTGAATGCACTTTCTATTAAGGTGGAAGCTACGGATAAAATGTTCTGAGCATGCAATTGTACGACAATCTGCATCAAAATTAACATATCGGCATATACCGAAAAGCGCGCCTCAGATGCGAACGAACTCACATATTTTTTATTACGTTCATAGGCACCAACTAGATTACATCTGCAAACTCTTCAGAAATTAAAGCAAACAGTGCATCAAATGGTTGCATGCGCTTTACAAATCTGGGCATTAATAAAATGGCTATAATAAAAATTAAATACTTGCCTCAAATCCCACGTCGTACGCGATGTGGTCGCTGACCTGCGACACCCAGTTAGCCTTCACGATAACAGCTTATCTTCTGTAATCTGCTCAACAGAATGCACATGGCTGACTAACAGCTCTCCCTTTTTTACATTTGTGCTGCGAAAATAGCCACCGCTGTCGGTTGTTTTCTTAAAACCACATCGAAGCGTGTACATTGCTGCACACTCGCTTCGAACACCACTTTGTCCAAGCGCGAGTTTGAAAAGCAGAAGCGCGCGCGCTCAAGACAGATTTATTTCAGCACGAAAATGCAAGCAAGCGCAAAGCGAGTAAACTGCGGTCAGGGCGCGCACAAGCAGCTTTCAACAACGCCAGTGACAAAGAACGCGAGCGCGCGCAAAGCGAGTTGCTCTCGCGTGCTGAAGCTCCGAAGACACGGAAGTCTACAGGCGAGCTATACACGCTGCCAGACCAATTACATGGGGTTAACCGGAGAGGGCGCTGTTCACTGGCGTCCGCAGCGCCACCCTGCGGTGCTTGGGTCCCCTATAGACCGAGAACTGGGACAGGAGTTGGAGGAGGAATGAAGACAAAAAGAAGAAAATAGAAAGAGAACGACAGATAACGCGGTAGTTGGTAGAGGCGAACAGCAACAGCGACTCGCTAGGACAGAAGGTTCGTTTGAACGTTGTGACGGCGGCACATTAAATGCAGGTGTCCGCAGAAAGTCGCTGCAACAATTATAACTCTGTCACTACATTCAAGCCATGCTTAACCCCCCCCCCCCCCCCCAATATGTTTCTTGCTCATTCAGGCATCATTCAATGCTACCTGCCTATTGTGTTTTATTCTACCAATTTTCACGCTCCTAATGCAAAAGTAGTCATGTGAGCACGTACCGTGCTCTGTCGCTTGCATATACAGCTGTCGCGAGTTGCTCACATTAAAACTAAACCAAACTGACACCAAACGATTGGTCACTAGCATCTACGGACCATACGAGCGCAAAAGTCTCGTCTTCGCGTTCTTTGCCTTCCATGTTGTTTTATGTTCGATGTTCGGTCATCTAGATCGATGAGTTCTCCTGTGCATGCGTCGCAGATGTTTCCTTCGGCTGGCCCGCTATCTACCGAAAAGCGCTCGGCAGGGACAACGTGACCCCATTCACCATCATGCTGGTCATGGGCGCTAGCTCGTGCTTCTGTGCAGTGGCTATCTGGTACCTGGAGGCGGTGTGTCCCTGGACCAACGTCGTGCCTCTGCCTCTGCACTTCCCTTTTATGGTGCGAATAGATTTGCTTTCGGTATTGCTCCCTGTTACTTTGGTCATCTGATGAGAAGAGAGGAGTCGCTGGAGAAAGATTTGATTTTGGGAAAGGTTGAGGGTCGCCGGAGAAGGGGTAGGCAGCGAACGCGTTGGTTAGATGGCATCCTCGAGGCACTGCAGATGAAGTTATGTGATGTTAGGAAGATAGTGAGAGACCGGAAAGCGTGGCGTGACATGGTCCATAGGGTCACGAAGAGTCGGACATGACTGAACGACTAAAATGAACTGATTGCTCCCTGTCATCAGCACAGTTGGAGTGTAGAACTTATAACGACGTCCGGATCGGATCTGAAGGGGAGCATAAGGCTGCAGAAGCTAGATTGCGCTTCCTCAGTCTCTTCACATTGACAAGTATTGATTCCTGGCCTGAGCGTACAGCTGATGTTTGCTCCTCTGGCGACATTGTCTTGGCTACTATACAAAGCGCGGTCTAACTGAGTGCTATAGAGGCAGCGAAGCGACGTTAGCAATTTAGTTCCAGGTAGTGATATGCTCATCTCATCGCTTCCACTGCAGAGGTCTTTTAAGATAGACGAGCTACAGAGATCTTGTGCTAAGGGAGAAAATATTGGACTGAAAATACATTAGGTAGTATTACAAAAATAGTGCATGAAAGTGCTTGTTTCTATACAAGATAGTCATTAAGTACGTAGTGAGAGGTGCCCGGGAACCCTGAAATAAGGTAGCAAATTTCTTTCTCAAATATAGAAAATCTTCTAAGCTGTGACGCTAAAAACATTTTGTTAGGGTTGCCTCAATCGATACCGGTGCTTGCGAGTCGGTAGATAAGGATCACTTCTTACTACAGGTCTTTCTTTCTAGATGGAACACTTTGCAGTAGAAGGTGTGAATATATGGCATTTAGACTTAAGAGGGAAAAATCAGATTCGTTTCCTTCGCAGGCGAGCTACTGGAACGTGGTCGAGGAGGAGATCAAGGCCGGTGGAAGCCAGGAGAGCAGTCACTCGCAGGAAGAAGGCCATGAAAACTTCGAGGAAGAGCCGCGTCACCTGCTCCTCGTACTAGAGACCGTCAACCTCTGCAAGGTTCGATTTTGTTTTTCGTTTTCAGCAGTGATGGTCACACTTTTATAGTCTATCCAGTTTCGTCACCGCTTTGTGAGCACGTTAGATTTAGTGAGGAAGCTTTTGGGCTTAGCACACTGCCATATCTGCATCCAAGGTTATGAAAAATTACTCATTATGATCATCGTGGGAAAAGCCGCGATTGTAAGGCTTATTCTTCTGTGAAATATACAAAGCTTTGAATGCACTTAAAACTATTGACAATGCGGAGGGCTAAGAATCACTTGAACATAGTGGTATTAGCGGGAGCTGTGATATTATACATCGCCATATATTCCATGCATTTTGAAGGGCTCGTACAAGGCCGTCGAGCCCTGAGGCCTAGGACACGAATTATGAGCTCCCGATAGCGTAACCCACGGGCTATTCCTCACTGTGCGACAACGGTCATGCGAAGTAGGACAAAGCACCGGTACAAGAGGTTTATTGCGGTCACCCAAAACCACTGGCTGGTAGATCAGGATCATCATCATCATCATCATCATCATCAGCCTGATTATACCCACTGCAGGGCGAAGGCCTCTCCCATATTTCTCCACTTAACCCGGTTCTGTGCTAGCTGCATCCACTTGACCCCTGCGAACTTCTTAATCTCATCCGCCCACCTAACTTTCTGCCTCCCCCTGCTACGCTTTCCTTCCCTTGGAATCCAGTTTGTTACCCTCAGCGACCATCGGTTATCCTCTCTTCGCACTACATGTCCTGCCCATGTCCATTTCTTCTTCTTAATTTCCACTAGAATGTCATTAACTTGAGTTATTTCTCTGACCCACTCTGCACGCTTTCTATCTCTTAATGTTACCCCTACCATTTTTCGTTCCATAGCCCTCTGGGTTGTCCTCAACTTAAGTAGAACTCTCTTGGTTAGCCTCCACGTTTCAGCCCCATAGGTGAGGACAGGCAAGATGCAACTGTTGTACACTTTCCTCTTGAGCGATACCGGTAAGCTGCTAGTCATAATCTGCGAGTGCTTGCCAAATGCGCTCCATCCCAATCTTATTCTTCTTGATATTTCCTTTTCATGGTCTGGATCTGCGGTTACTACCTGTCCTAAGTAGACATATTCGCCTACTATTTCCAGTATTTCGCTACCTAATGTAAACTGCTGTTCCTTCCCGAGGCTGTTGAACATTACCTTAGTCTTCTGCATATTGATTTTCAAGCCTACCATTCTACTTTTTCTGTCTAGGTCATCAATCATTATTTGCAGTTCATCCCCCGAGTTGCTTAGCAAGGCAATGTCATCAGCAAATCGCAGATTACTGAGGTATTCTCCATCTACCCTTATCCCTAACTGCTCCCATTCCAAGTCTCTAAATACTTCCTCTAAACAAGCTGTGAATAGTACTGGGGAGATTGTGTCTCCTTGCCTAACACCTTTCTTTATGGGAATTTTATTGCTTTCTTTATGTAGAACTATGGTTGCTGTGCAGCCACTATATATATCTTCCAGCACTTTCACGTACGGCTCGTCTACCCCCTGATTTCGCAATGCCTGCATCACCGCCGAGGTTTCAACTGAGTCAAATGCTTTTTCGTAATCAATGAATGCTATGTATAAGGGCTGGTTATATTCCGAGCATTTTTCTATCACCTGATTGATGGTATGGATATGATCGATAGTAGAGTACCATTTCCGAAACCCTGCTTGATCCTTTGCTTGATTGCAGTCTAAGGTTGTCCTGATTCTATTGGCGATTACCTTAGTAAATACCTTATACGTAACAGACAGTAAGCTGATTGGTCTGTAATTTTTAAGGTCCTTAGAGTCCCCTTTCTTGTGAATGAGGATAATGTTTGCATTCTTCCATGCTTCCGGTACCGTCGATGACACCAGGCACTGCGTATACAGGGTGGCCAGTTTTTCTAGCACGATATCCCCCCCGTCCTTCAGCAAATCTGTAGTTATCTGATCCTCTCCAGCTGATTTCCCCCTTTTCATAGTTTCTAGTGCTTTCTTGACCTCGTCCTTCGTCACTGGTGGAACGTCTGACTGTTTTTCCCTACCGCCAATCTCACTACGGTCCTGACTACTTTGGCTACTGTAGAGATCTGTATAGAACTCCTCGGCTACTTTGACTATCTTGTCCATATTAGTGATGACGTTGCCCGCCTTGTCCCTTATCGCATACATCTGGTTTTTGCCTATGCCCAATTTCTTCTTTACCGCTTTAAGGCTTCCCCCGTTCTTTACAGCATGCTCAATTTTCTCCATGTTATACTTCCTTATATCGGCCACCTTGCGCTTATTGATTAGCTTTGATATCTCGGCCAATTCGATCTGGTCTGTTGGATTGGAAGCTTTCATACTCTGCCGTTTCTTAATCAAATCTTTCGTCCCCTTAGACAGCTTACCGGTATCCTCTTTAACTATCCTACCGCCTACTTCTACTGCGCACTCAGTAATGATATCTCTGAAATTATTGTTCATTGCCTCTAGGGTAATGTCGCCATCCTCAGTTAGAGATCAGGATCAGCTGCGACTATATCCACCTGGCTTGGTAGTGCGGATGACAAGGACAAAATGGCGACAAAAATAGGAAGTGTGAGAGGCATTTAGCTGTGTCCTCCCATTGCCGCGGCTGGCTGTTTTAACGCGGCAGCGTTAAGGGCCCCGCGTCGCAGAAAAGGTGGTGTCGTCGTCGGCGGCCGCCATCCCGCGTAGTCCAGCGTTGGCTGTGAGCGCAAAGTCCTAGAAGCATTATTAAATAAAAAGGAGTAGGAAAAATAGCCGACCTGAGGAATCGAACGTGGGCCTCCGGGGGGCGAGACGAGCACGCTAACCACTGCGCCACGCCAGGCTTTCTTTTATTTCCTGACTTTTGTAAGGCAACACAAACACACACAAGACAGCATAATAAGCCTGCCAGGGGCTGGCTTTGTCGTTATAAAATTTCTTTAGAACCATCAAAGGTTCTACCTTTGGCAACCACTCAGGATTATCATCGGAAAACTTCACAATCTCGATAAACCAATGGAGAGCCTCGCTAGATGGTTTGAAATGGACAAAGGCGCGTCTATTGATTGCGATGTTCTCTCAGAAATGTCTCTTCGAGTAGAATATTGTGGCGTATAATAATAATTATGAGCATGTAACTTACAGAATTACAGAACACGCAGTTAAGCGAGTGGAAAATTTCTTTTATGCCGTACTTCCGCTCCGCTTGGCGGGCGTGTATTGATTCTTCTGGGACGTCGAAGCGCTGCCAGCCACCTTGCCGAAACGCGCGGGCCTCAAGTTGCAGTCGTATGTCGTCGGCAACATCGTTGCCGATCCGTGCCGACACGATGAAGATCTCAGAGACCATGCCATGTCTATCATGCGTTTGGCGCACGGAATAAGATAGACATGGCATGGCCTCCGAGATATTCATAGCGCCGGCTCGGATCGGCAACGATGTTGCCGACGACCTACGACTGCAACTTGAGGCCCGCGCGTTTCGCCAAGGTGGCTGGCAGCGCTTCTACGTCCCGGAAGGACTAATAAATACAAATGAGTATAGAAAGTTGCTCGATAACGCTATCGCGTTCCATTCTTAAAGGCGAAGCTTAAGCGTCCTCCAAATTTTTCTCCCTCTGACTTCGCCTTGACCACCGACCTTTGCGCACTTGCCCTTTTTCAAAATCGGCCAATCAGCGACCGCTTAAGTGGCGCCTCGTCGTGAGTTCTTGCGACCGCTTGCCCCGCCGGGGTGGAGCAGTAGTAAAACGCCCGACTACTGTGCCGGAGTACCCGGGTTCGAACCCGACCCCGGCGGCTGCGTTGCGATGGAGGCGAAACGAAGAGGCATCCGTGTGTTGTGCGATGTCCGCGCACGTTAATGATCCCCAGGTGGTCGAAATTACTCCATAGCCCTCCACTATGTCCTCTCCTTCTCTCTTTCCACTTTCACTCCCACCTTCCTCCCTTCCCTTACGGCGCGGTTGAGGTGTCCACAGAAAATAAGTGAGACAGACGCCTTTCCTACTCTATAAATCAATCAGTTTCAGTTTGCGACCGGTTTAGGGAAGATGGTGGTGGTAAGCATTTAATACAAAAAGAGAGGTTGCTTGGAGAGCCACCCCTAGTGGGCCGCTCCCCTTACAATACTAGGTGGAGTCCCTTATTCCGGGACGCCATTGGTCTGGGCCGCCACAAGAGCTCGCTGGACCAGCGCTTGTTGTGCCGCTAGATCCAGGCAGCCGAGCAGGGCTGCCTCCCAATCCTCTCGGTAGGGGGAGGGGTTATGGGTAAAAGAGAAGAATTTAGCTGGCATGCCCGGACCATGTGAAAGGTGTCAGCCACCTCTCCACAGAAAGGGCAGAGGCCAGAAAAGGAAGGGTCAAAATGTTTCAGTACTGCCGGGCACAGTAGAGTATTAGTAAGAAGTCTAAGAAGTATTCTTTCCCCCGCTTCCCTTAGCCCCTTGAGAAGAGCCGAGTACTGACGGTGCGGGTCCCGGTAATAGGCACAGATTTCTTGAAAAAAAATTAAGAGAGGATAAGTGTCCTGGTCCAGATCGGTAGGGTCTACGTCGGAGTCCTGGTTAGTGAGTGCGCGGGCGGCCGAGTTAGTGGCCTCATTCCCTGGTAGGCCCTGGTGGCCTGGAGTCCAAATGAGAAATCGGGTCTAGGGATCCTGATCCCGAGCTGCTCTCCGAAGTACTCTTTCTGCTGTAGGCGTTATCCAGCCCAGCTCATAATTCCGACAGGCCCCTCGCCAGTCGGATAGGATGAATTTGGATTGAGGGTGGTAGGCAGCCAGGGAAATTTCTACCTCCTCCACGTGGATTGCGCTAGGGACCTTAAAAGTGAGGTTATCCACCGGTATTTCCTCGTGAACGAGTGCAGCCGTGTACCATCCTCCCCTGGAATGGTGCGGGCCCGCAACATCCACATAGAAAACAGGGTTTTTATAGCCATAATGGCGGTGCAGGGCATTTGACCGCGCCTGACGCCGTCCATTGTGCTCTTTGTCCATTTTGGTGGGAAGAGGTCGAACATGGAGGGCGCCCCTCCATTGCTCTGGCTCTCGTACCCTTTCCTCAGTGTGATGGTTGTGCTGTATATGTAGCCGGTCCAAAAGGCGATGACCGGACACGGTCTGGGCAAGACGCGTGTATTGATGAGTGAGGTGCACCTCGCGTAGCTCCCGATAGATGTTTACTACTCCCAATGCAAGGAGCGTCGAATTGGAGGTAGAGATCGGGAGGTCGAGCACCCTCTTGATAATCTTGACGAGAGTGACCTCCAGGATGTCTTCATCATGCTTACGCAAGTTCAGGTATGGAGTTGAATAAAGAATTGGACTGGTCACAAAAGCATGGGTGAGTCGCACCGCATCCCCGCTACTGAGGCCCCCCCACTTGTTGGAGACGCGGCGGATCATTCGGGTCACTTGGTCGCCAAGCGTGCGAAGCTTGGCTAGTGTTGTGTCAGCGCGACGATTTTAATGAATAAAGAGTCCGAGGACTCTAATCTCGGTGGCTTCGCGTATGTGTCCACTAGCCAGAGAGAGAAGCATTGGTGTCTTGCATCTCGGCGATGGGCGTAGATGCACGAATTATGATTTTTGAGGAGAGTACTGGAGACCACAGTACGTAGCATAGTGTTCCACTATGCCCGCAATGTTTGCAGGCTGTCCTCCAGTTGACCAATGCTGCCCTCTGTAGCCCGAACGGCGATGTCGTCGGCATACAGCGCATGCTGTGTACCTTGAACCTCACCTAGTTGGGCAGGGAGATGAAGCATTGCCAAATTAAAGAGTAGCGGGGACAGCACTGCGCCATGTGGCGTGCCCCGCGTACCCTTAGTGTAAGGACCGTGCTCCTTGTCCTGAATGCGGATAAGGGCTTCACGGTCCTATAAGAACTGCCTTACGTAATTAAACGTGTTGTGTCCGCATTGTGTCTCGCTGATGTGAGCGAGGATGACACTGTGTATCACGTTGTCGAAAGCACCCTTCAAATTCAAGGCAAGAACCACCTTGTCATTGTGAAGGTGCTCGACAGGCGTGAGTACCTCGTGGCTAAGTTGAAGCAGAATTTGCTGTGCTGACTTCTGAGGTCGGAATCCGAAAATAATGTCTGCGAAAGTATTGCGCGCCTCTAGATATTCAGAGAGGCGATCTCGAACCATGGCCTCCATGAGCTTAGCTGCGCAAGACGTTAGGAAGATAGGTCGGAGCTGATCGGTATTGATCGGCTTACCCAGCTTAGGGATGAAGGTGACGAGCGCTGTTTTCCATTCTAGGGGGAGGGGTGTTTCTTCTTTCCAGATAGCGTTCATATATTTTAGCAGGGACTCATACGCCGGAACAGGAAGGTTGGCCAAAAGTTTGACCGTAACCTTGTCTCTGCCGGGAGCGGTACCCCGTTTCATGTTAGCAAGAGCTGCCCACAGATCATGGAGCGGAACGAACGATCCATATCCGGATTATCTCTGCCTGCAGAGATATTCCTGTCCAAGGGTATCTTGAACTTGACACAGATACTGATCCCGTAGATTCTATGCAAGTTGGTCCGTATTTCCTTTGAAATTATGGATTCCTCGTTGCAAATGTTTCTGTGTTTTTGTGCGGGTCTGAGTGGGATCTATGAGACTACGGAAAGCCTCCAAGTATTGCGACTAGACATTTGTCTAGCAGCAGAGTCGCAGCGATCCACCCAGTTTAGAGTCGGGTAGCTGGGCAGCATACTGAGCCGCCTTTTGGGTGAGCTCGCGAATCCTATAGCGCGGCGCTATCGAGGGAACCTCTTCGTTTCTCGCCCTTGAGAAAGGAGGTAAGTGTACGCTTTCTTGCGTCCCTCGATAGGAGGAGACACGGCACTCGTGATTTCCATAGCATATTATGCGGTTATGTAGCGTTTGACGGTTTGTATTAAGGGACATTCAAGTTCGCCTGGAGAGTAGCCGTGACAGCCTCTAAAACCACCTTTTCACTTCGCAATGTGTTACAGGTTTTAAGCGGTAGCTTCCCTACTAGAGGACTCCGGCTCTCTTCGGCGTGCGCTGACCATGACCTTCAAGGTTCAGCCATGGTCAAACCTTCAGTTTATAAGTTAGGAGAACCACTAGATGTTCAATGGCCAGACAAATAACCAAGCCATTGCATATGTTAAAGTTCAAGGTCATTGCATGGTCAAGCCGGAGACGTCAAGGTCAACCAAAATGTAGATATCCACGTGATTGACTCTGGACTCGTTAAAGGTAAAATTCTAGAGGGCGCTTTGGATCACAACAGTACGATGAGGCGAAAGTCTAAGCGCGGTGGATCGTAGCCCTCCACTACAGTACCTCTCTTCTCTTCTTTCACTTTCATCTTCATCCCTTCCTTTACGGCGTGGTAAATGTGTCGCCCCGCCGGGGTGGTGCAGTGGTAAGACGCCCGACTACTGTGCCGGAGTACCCGGGTTCGAACCCGACCTCGGCGGCTGCGTTTACATGGAGGCGAAACGAAGAGGCGTCCTTGTGCTGTGCGATGTCAGCGTACGTTAAAGATCCCCAGGTGGTCGAAATTACTCCGTAGCCCTCTACTACGGCTCCTCTTTCTCTCTTTCAACTTTCACTCCCACCTTCCTCCCTTCCCTTACGGCGCGGTTGCGGTGTCCACAGAAAAGTGAGACAGTTACCATGCCTTTCCTCTCCTATATATAAATCAATAAATCAGTCGGTGGAGAATTCTGAGATATACTGCGCTGTTTCTATCCTGTAAACCAATTTCAAACGCCGCTTATGCCTGCTGTACTAACGCCTCCTAGACATCTGGGTCGGCTTACGTTTGAGGTGTGGTGTGGCGTGTGAGGAAGTCGCAAATGAAAGGCGGCGCAGGGACGCCTGGATCAGATGTCCGAAGAGATCACCTTCGTATGTGCATGAATCGCCTGGTTACGTCATGACCTGTAATGACGGTACATCCCGCGCCCCTTGTAGAACACAAGCATTTCATCGAACGCATCAAATTCACTGGCGTTCTATATTTCATTTACAGGAAGGGAAAGGCGCAGTATCTGTCACTCGCGGAATACCGCCATTATCCCTCTGGCAGACAAGGGCAATTATGAGGAGCGTTTCACGATCCGGGACATAGCGCAGTTGGTAAAGCGCTCGCCTGTGGATTCAAGGAATGAAGGTTCAATTCACGGTGAAGGCAATGTTTAATAATTTGATTTATTGCAAAAGCAATACCTCTAGCACTTCGAGCCTTTGGCGTGTCGTGGCGCCTCCATACATGACCTTTCACGTGACCGTGTGACGTCACGCCGAACCGAGCGACGGGACCCCAGCTCGCGCCATCGGATGGTGGCGGTGAGTCCTTACAGGAGCCGCAGCGATGACGTCATGCCAGACCGAGAGACGGTGCCGCAGCTAGCGCCATCGGATGGGGCCGGCGAGTTCATACACGGCGCTGTGTCGCAGCCGAGAGAGGGCGCTCGCTGTTTGTGACGTCAGGCTAGGAGGATAAATGGTGTGCAAGGAAGGGTACTCCCCTAACGGGGCTGGGACAGGTGGGTCACCGCCGCTTGCGGCGGGGGCTGGCCTGCCACACAATTTTTATCTGTTGTAGGCCGTCATTGCACCCGCCACCGTTTTGGTGGTGGACGACGGCTGTTGCGGCGCGCGGGGAAACGCAGAGGCGTCCGTGTGCTGTGCGATGTCAGCGCACGTTAAAGAACCCCAGGTGGTCGAAATTACTCCACAGCCCTCCACTACGGCCCCTCTTTCTCTCTTGCCACTTTCCCTCCCACCTTCCTCCCTTCCTTTATGGCGCGGTTGAGGTGTCCACAGGAAACAAGTGAGACAGTTACCGCGCCTTTCCCTTCCTATAAATCGATCAATCAGTAAATCAATCAATCTGTCTGCACGAGGCAGCGGAGGTGGCTCAGCTATAGAGCCAGTAGCAGGCCCGTGCATTTTCTTTTCTTACAGCCACAACAACAACAACAAATGGGGCTGTGGCTCAGCTCCTCTCAGTGGTCGGGGCGCAGCCTTACGGCATGTCGGATGATGGGTATAAGCTGAGGCTGGAACGAGCTGCTACAGCCAAGCGGCGGCGCCGTGCTGAACAACAGCCAAGTAACAATGTATAGCCATAAGTTAATCAAGTGCAACCATGGCACACCACCAGCCGAACAAGGCGCAGCCAACGGTATTGCTTTCGCAATCTTCCAGGCTTAACCAAGATAAGCCTGCAGCCAACTTTTTTAACTCGCTCTCGAAAGCGTGACACCTCTGCTGACAACATTCTATCGACAACGGTGAGGCATTAAAGACTTTCGTTTTAAAACACGGTACCTGCGTGATAGGGCATAACTGCATGTCGTCCGACACCGAGTACATGACAGAAGGAGCGCCGGCGCGCCTAGGAATAAGGTGGTGGTGGTGGTGGTAGTGGTTATTTATTGTATATACAAAAGGAAAGAAAAGATGTTTGCCAGCCCCGGTATCTGCTGTCTGATATCTGAAGCACCTGAACTGGGGCGGCGGAAATAAAGGGATAGCGAGGAGTAGGTAGAGGAAATCAAAGAGGTGAGTAAAAGGGAGAAAGAAAAGGGTAGGTAAAAATAAAATATATACACTATGGTACAGTATACAGTAGTTTGCTTGAGGCCCACCCGCAAATGTCTTAGGTCACTGACTACTGGGCACATCGGGCGGGCCTCGGCAATAGCTCTGCGTCCAGGCAACTGTTCATTACGCACGCACTGGCACACTGTACAAAACACTGACGGCTGTCGTGGGCTATCGGCATTTATTGTGGGAAATAGCACATGCGGACCGTTCAGTCACAGCGCGCACTATCTGGCGAGGTGAAATAGGCGGGTCATGAAGCCCGCCTGTTCGATGTACTCACACAGGCCCACGTGTGCTCGCTCGCGGACGCGCGCACTGCCCGGCGGCCACAGGAGCACAGCTACGCTATCCGGGATAACCCCCTGCGCTCTGTAAGCCGCCAGCAACTCACGTCGTGGTACGACTAGCGCGGTGCAGTGCAGTAGATGTTCGAGAGTTTCTACCGCGCCATAGCCGTCCCACACGTCACACACGTCACTAGTGGCAAGTCCGTGGCGCATCCGTCGTTCCCCAGGCCACGCACATCCAATGCGTGCACGGAGGATCATTGCGCGTTGCAGCCGAGTCAGCGAGCGGCCGCTGACACTGTGAATGCGCTCACCTCTTGCGATGCGTGGGTCGGGGTGCTGCGTCCGGAGGTAATCGTCGATCACCGCACGCACATCCTCCAAAACGAGTTGCTCGTCGCTAGGAGGGAGTTCACGTGCTGCGGTCGTGAGCTCGTCGGCACGTTCGTTGCCCTCTATGCCGCAGTGCCCGGGGATCCACTGTGCCCGTAAGCACAGCCACGCTCCTCCAAGCGCTTGAGACGCGCGCGAATCTGACACTGCAGCGGAGTTCCCCAGCCGGTGGTTCGAAGGCGGCTGAGGGCAGCGCGACATCATCGCCGCTCGAGCATGGGAGCGGCGCTGCTCGAGTACGAGCAGCTCACCAATGCAACGCCCCCCTACGACCTCTTCTCGCCCTGGCCCGCTGCTACGGATGTTCAGCGAGAGATTGTCGGAATCGCGGGGAAACGCACCACACCGCTCTGTGCAGTGCAGCAGCTGACCAGGGCCGTCATCCACGAGGAACTCCAACATCACCTCCTCGTTTACACCGACAGCTCCGTGGCCAGAGATAGTTGCTCGCTAGCAGCGGCGGCTACCATCCCCGCCCTGCAACTGCACAGACAGCTGCACCTGTCATTCCTGGGTTCTTCCACCACGGCGGAGCTGCTGGGCCTACGGCTAGGCCTGGATCTACTGCTGGAACTGACTCCGCCGCCACCCAGGTGTGTCGTGCTATGCGACACCCTAGGAATAAGGCGAAATGTGGTTTTCATGTGCAAGGCCATGACGTCACGGCCATCTAAACCGATTGCATAACGGAAGGAGCGCCGGTGGGCCTCGCACGAAGTCCACATGTGGCGTTTATTTGCCGGGCCGTGACGCAACGCGTTCAAGCGAGCACGTTGCGATGCTCAAGGTGACATCGCACAACCAATGCCTCCTATAACTTTGGCACAACCCAGGGCTGCCTCCATTTTTAAGGCGAAAGTCTTTATTGGCTCATGCTGTCGTGGACAGTGTCCCGCTTTTGCGGCGGAGCTATTGATTTAACTGATTGATTTATAGGAAGGGAAAAGGTACGGTAACTGTCTCACTTGTGTTTCTGTGGACATCTCAACCGCGCCGTAAGGGAAAGCAGGAAGGTGGGAGTGAAAGTGGAAAGAGAGAAAAAGGAGCCGTAGTGGAGGACTACGGAGTAATTTCGACCACCTGTGGATCTTTAACGTGCGCTGACATCGCACAGCACACGGACGCCTCTTCGTTTCGCCTCCATCGAAACGCAGCCGAAGAGGTCGGGTACGAACCCGGGTGCTCCGGCACAGTTGTTGGGCGTCTTACCCTTGGTCTTACCACTGCACCACCCCGGCGGGGCCGACAGGAGCGATGGTGTACAGTACAAACACACTTGCCGGAGAAAGTGTGATAGATACTGCGCCTTTCCTTTACTGTAAACCAACTAAAATTATATGTAGCACTGCAACGAATTCCGACAAGAGGCCAATGATGGGAGCAAATAATAGGATAGGAAGGTTAGGCTTCCGCCACTAGGAGACCCTCTAATTTTTTTTAATTGGTTCATAGGAAAGGCGCAGTATCTGTCACACGTGATTTGATGCGCGCCGTAACTGAAGGTATGAAGGTGTGAGCGAAAGTGGAACAAGCCTGGGGATCTTTAACGTGCGCTGACATCACACAGCACACGTACGAAGAGGCGTCCGTGTGCTGTGCGATGTCAGCGCACGTAAAGATCCCCAGGTGGTCAAAATTGCTCCGTAGCCCTCCACTACGGCTCCTCTTTCTCTCCTTCCACATTCAGTCCCTCCTTCCCGCCTTCCCTTATGGCGCGGTTGAGGTGTCCACAGAAAACAAGTGAGAAAGTTACCGCGCCTTTCCCTTCCTATAAATCAATGAATCAATCAATCAGCTGTGCATAATAATAATAATAATAATAATAATAATAATAATAATAATAATAATAATAATAATAATAATAATAATAATAATAATAATAATAATAATAATAATAATTGGTTCATGTAAAGAAAAGGCGCAGTATCTGTCACACTTGCTCTGTGGACACCTGAACCGCGCCAATATGGGCAGGAGGAAGGAGGTGTGGAAGTGAAAAGAGAAAGAGGAGCCATAATAGAGTGCTACGGAGTAATTTCAGCCACCTGTGATTTTTATCGTGCACTGCAATCGCAAAGCACACACGCCTCTACGTTTCTCCTCCTTCAAAACTCAGACGCGGGCATTCATGTGAGCCGTGTCGTTCCCAGGATTCCCAGAGTGTGCTGGTACCCATGCAATTTCCGCCTCCGTAGTCCCTCGCCCCGTGGCCCGATTCAGCAATCGCGCCTCTGTGACAGATATTCTGCCCCTCGCCAAATTTCGGATGGCTGTTTTGGAATCGCTGAAGATCAAGTCAGCATTACTACTAGTAATAGCTAGTGCTATCGCCGCTTCCTCTGCAGTTTCGCCAGCCGAGTAGGTGAGCCGGACGTTCCGGGAAGGTCCACGAGAGATGGGCTGGTATCCTTTCATGACATTACTAATCATTTCAAACTTGAGCGGAGGATTTACCCACCCCCGGACAAGCAATTGGTGAAGGCGCAGGAATGCGTCTGGCGACGATTGCAGACTAGATGTTTCTTCAACCCATACGTGTTGAGCAAACTCTACCCGGACATTCAGCCGGAGTGCAAATGGTGTCAGGAATTGGCAACCTATGACCACATATTATGGAGCTGTAGCATAGCACCGCCACCGGCGAATATTATGCGTGATCCTTCCCTCGAGCAGTGGGAGGCCGTGTTGGCCAGCTCAGACCCGGTCGTCCAGACCAGGGCCGTGGAGTGGGCCACCCAGGCCGCCGTCAGCCATGGGTTGATGGCCATCTAACACGGATTCATCCATACATGCTCTCTGACGAAAATAGTTTTTCCATCCATCCAGACGCGGGCGGTCGGGTCAAAAAAAAAAGGAAGGCCCGGTATCCTTTTGGCAGGACGCCACGAAATGATGGACACATTTTATACAATTCAGTCACACCCCTATTGAAAAACCTATATATATAGGACCTATTCATATCGCGTTATTGGACATGGGAGTTGTGCCAGTGGTAGGAGTAGTAGGAGTCTCAAGAGTCGCAGGTTATGTGCGTTGGAGAATGTGGTCAGCGCCTCTCGTTGTGGGGAAAATGCGGATGCAGGCTAGAAAGACGTTCAGGTAAATAAGAAAATGTACGTAAATAATGAAATTGAAAAAAAAAGAAAACTTGTCGCGCCAGGAATCGAACCATGATCTCAAGGATTACACCGCATACCAGCCCAGCACGCTAACTACTAACCACGGCGACTTTTTATCTTTCTTTTTTTCTGACATGGTATGTATTATACAGAAAGGGTTATGTACACAGACTATTTACAATTCACTCAGCCATTGCTGAGATGCACAAAAGAAGACACAATTTTTTAAAAGGCAGGCTAAAATGAGCACCATGTCACCAGCGGGAACCAGTCAGGTTGAAAATCATTTTCATCGTAAGTGTCCTTCAGTTGCAGCATCGTTCTGCTAAAATGAAGTCTAGGTGGAAAAACAGGTTTAGCGTTGCTATCCGACATGCGTGTCTTCCACAAGCTATGAAGTCCAATAAAGAAAAACATGTCATATGGTTCGTAATCAGATTGTGTAACAGCAAGATACCGCACACTGTACGAATTTAGAACAAAACCTTTCTTTAGAGTTCTTTGCAGCACATCCCAAAAAAGAATTGCGTCTTTGCAGTTAATGAAACAGTGCTCAATTGTTTCAGGCACATCACACAGACGGCAGTTTACAGAAGATACAAAAATATTTTTCCTATGGAGCCATGTGTTAACAGGTAGAGCTTCGGTGTGTAATTTAACAAAAAATGTTTTCGTACAAGGAGAAATCTGCATTTTGCGCACCCTTTTTAACACATCATGACCCTTAAAACCAAAGTATAAAGAACGATACAGTGGTGGCGGAAAATCATTGCTACCAAATCCTTTTATAGTATCTTGCGCGAAACAGAATATAAGTACTCATTCGAGAATCGTACTGTCAAAAACCTCACCGAAGCATAAACTTCCTGCATAAATCCTAGTAACTGCGGGCGGTCAGTAAAATCTGAAGAAACCACTAAGTTGGGAAGCAGATTCATGAAATTAACTTGTAGGAATGCTCTAATAATCAGATGCGAACAATCACGAAAATAGAAGAAACGGGCAACTGACTGCCTTACATACAGATGCACTAAGCCGAGCCCCCCTGCACAAACAGGTCTGGATAGGTTATCACGCCGAATCGGTTCAAAATTGGATGACCAAATAAACGTCGCAAATATTCGGTGAAAACGCTGGATGTAATGCCTAGAACAGTGGAGGACCTGAAGCACATAATAAAGTTTTGTCGCCAAAAACATGTTGCAGGCATGAGCCCGACCGAATATTGAAAGCCGATAGGGGACAAATGTATCAGCATAACGCTGGACGACTGGAACGCGCTCTTTACAGTAATTTGAACTTGACTTAAATGCATGCAGTGGAATGCCTAGATATTTAGGGGGCACACATGACCATTCAACTCCTGCATATAGGGGGGTGTTGAGCCCCACGAGCCAAACCAAAGTCCGGAACTCTTGCAGTGATTCATCTTAGCTCCAGAAACAGCGCCAAATTCTTCTATGCTGAATATAACTTTTTCTGTGCTTGGTTTTCAGTGCAGAAAAACGCAAGATCATCCGCATATGCAAGCACTTTAACCTCATTTCCAAGAAGAGGGAAGCCATGGATACTACTGTTATATAAAACACTCTGACAAAGTGGCTCCAAGTAAAGAGCAAAAAGCAGTGGAGTCATCGGACAGCCTTACTTTACAGAAGAGTTGATTGGTACGGGGCTTGATAGGTGGCCATTTACAATTAGGCGAGTCCTACAATTTCTATAGCAAAGTTGCACCCCCTTCAGTGCTACAGAACCAACGTTCGCTTGTTCCAGAAAAGAAAACAGGAAAGACGAACTCGATCAAATGCTTTTGCGAGGTCGACCTGAAGTAAAGCAACCTGATCATGAGAGCAGGAGCACGATTCGAGGATTGTGCGTGCAGTATGTACATTACTTTGTATGGCTCGGCCCCTCAAGCCGCGCGTCTGGTGAGGACCAATGAGAACCGACATTGCGAACTGTAGGCGATTTGATAAACTTTTGGCGAAAATCTTGTAATCCACATTTGCCAGTGTGATTGGTCTATAGCCTTCCACTGAGCGTAGTTTTTCTTCATCAGGACTGTGTGGCATTTTGTAAAATTCTCGGGAAGGGCTTCTAGATCAAAACTTATCACGAAGACATCTAGCAGGATAGGAGCAAGAACAGTTTTAAAAGTTTTGTAAAATTCAGAGGACATGCCATCAGGACCAGGCGTTTTTGAGAAAGG
The DNA here is from genome assembly GCF_055883805.1 of Amblyomma maculatum. Taxonomy (NCBI): domain Eukaryota; kingdom Metazoa; phylum Arthropoda; class Arachnida; order Ixodida; family Ixodidae; genus Amblyomma; species Amblyomma maculatum. Next base: position 160,185,514 of record NC_139353.1, on the reverse strand, counting down.
TAATTGATTAATTGCTACTTCTACCTCTTGCTGCGTGAAAGAGCTACTAATTACAGAACAATGATCTTCTGATAAACGGGTCACCAGGGATATGAAATGCGAGATAATGTCAGAATTTCTTACAGGCGGAGTGGAACTAAACAACATCGAGTAATAATCCACGAATGCGGACGTAACCTCACTCGTACTCGTAACCAATGTGCCATTACGCATTAATCCCGGAATCAGCTTTGCAGTCGCATGATGACGTTCATCAAGCAAACATTGTCGCGTCGGCCGTTCGCAGTGCTAAGCACGCTTGACACGAGATCGAATTAAGGCACCCCTTTATCTTTCCGCATCATGCCTTTGTAACTCACTTTTGACACTAGCAATTTCGTCCGTATATGATACATATATTATGTTGAGGCACGAAAACGAAAGAAAAATAAGGGGGGATTCACTTTCTACCTCATACAGGTTACACAAGTTTTTGTTAAGTGTCTCCTCCTGATGTTTCCTGTAGAAAGATTTAATTGATCCAAGTTCAATTGCTATCGCACGTACTTCCTGCTTGAGCATTTCCCAAGCGGCGAACAATGGTAGATTTCTGGAAAAACATGATTGGAGCTGTGAGCGCACACGAATGATAAATTCTTGGTCATTTACCAGCGATGAGTTTAACTTCCAAAGTTCCCACTGCGGCCTAAACTTTGAATGGCCAATGCCACCGAGCCGGGCTACTACCATGCTATGATCAGAAAACGAAACCGGTGTAGTTTCGCAAACAAGCCAGCGGGAAACTAATGTACAAAATGCATAGATCCGGTCAAGACGAGCGTGAGAATGCCCCTGAATGTGGATGAATGATCTTTTATAAAAGCACGGCAGGACGGCCCTGCATCAACCAGTCCCGCATCTTCTGTAACACGGAACAAAAGTTCCCCACTCCTGTCACTGCGTACGTCTGGACTAGAACGATCTATGGGGTTGCAAACATAGTTGAAGTCACCCATTAGCATAAGATGTCGGTCACAGTCAAGTAAGCTGGCTATGTGTTAAAAAAAAACCTATTCGCTGTGTCACAGTATTAAAAGCATAAACATTAATTGTCCGCCATGGCTTCCTAAAGAGTAGAAGATCGCAACATGTCAACCGACCCTCGGCGCCGATATTAACAGTTAGGCCAGAACAAGGCGGCGTCTTTCGCAGAAATAGAAAGCAACCTGTCGACAAGCCCACAGCATGCGCAACATTGACATTAAACTCTGCCAAAACGGGCTGTAGCGCCCTATCGGGTTCCTCCTCTCTCTCTCTGTCTTCGTCTCTTGGACTGCCACAATATCTAGACGCCTGCTGTGCAAAAGTCGGCGACGTTGCATCTGTCTCTGGCGAGACCAAAGACCCCGTACATTGAGAGTGGCAAGCACTATCTCTTCAGAGACCGCCGTGGTGACAGCACATAGTTTTGTCTACAATTCCATTTACCTCTCGGAAGACGGCGAAGCCGCCTCCGTACCACCGCCAGGCCTCCTCGACCGCGAACGCCGGCACTTCCCTTTGTTCTTCGACGCTCGACCGCGACGACGATGCTTGTTGCCAGCTTGATCGTCCTTCTCACTGGACTCGGAGGCACATGATGCACGACGTTTCAAGACTGGCTCGTCGGCAGCCGCGAGCCGTCAGCCACAGGAACTGGGCCCTGGTCTGGACGTTGTTGTACAGCAACGGCCACAGGGGTCACAATAACCGCGGTGGCACTCGCTGGGTGTTCGGGAACGAGTGGTGGATGGACTGCGGTTGGCTCCTTGTCGGAAGCTTGACACGACATCTCGTCCAAGGCCTGAGACGCTGAGTTGTTCCCATTAGACGCATGAGCAGTATTTTGTTCCTCAGTATCCTGCGCATTAGCACTTGAGGACTCAATCAATCAATCAATCAATCAATCAATCAATCAATCAATCAATCAATCAATCAATCAATCAATCAATCAATCAATCAATCAATCAATTAATCAATGTATTTTATTTTTCCAGAAAACAAGCTGGATGGTCTCCTGGGCTAAAAGCTCCTCAAGAAGCTTGACTAAGGCCCAAGAGACCACTACGTGACAGTAGAATACAAAAAGAAAACACAGCAGCAGGATATAGCACCAACAATCGTTATATAGTTGGTTGATAAACAGTCGAAAACATGATATTGACATAGGACATTAAAAAGGAAGACAAAAATCAAACAATTTATTAAATACATCCTAAAACTGTAAACACGAAACAGTTCAAAACACGAAATTCACATCCGGGATGATTAAAGAAAAAGAAAGTAGTGAAACAAATGCAGTAGCTTCAACTTAAAAAAAAATGGGTTGTTCGATCTTAGCAATAAAAAAAAATAGAAACAGCAAACAGGAATTTTATTGCTGTAAAAGCAAAGACCTGAGCTCTTTTCGATTAGGGATTACTATGTGCAGAAGTTTTTTCATTATGACTGGTAGATTGTGAGCCAAAGATTGGAGCTTGTAAAATGTACGGAATCGTGGAATTTCCCATACATCCAGATTTCTGGTAGGCATATTAGTATTTCGGCGTTGTAAGCTTGCCGGTGATGTCATGTAGTTTGCAATATTAGGAGAGGAAAAATAGTATGTTTTTAGCAATCGGAATTGATAAATGCGTTCTACAGATACAATTTCATATAACCGAAAGGCATTTCTTGTACTGGAAATATATTCCATATTTCCGATGTGGCGAATTATTCGTTTTTGTATCATGAAAATCCTGTTTAAAATTCCTTTTGTGGTTGTACACCAAACTAAGGTGCCGTAAGATGAATAGGAAGCAAACAAAGCTTGATATATTAAGATTTTTGTTTTCACAGGTAGTACGCTGCAATAGCGTGATAAAACTCCAGTTATCGAATATAATTTCTCGGGCACAACGCCGACAGGAAGCTCGCCAGACGCATCAGTTATCTCAGACGCGTCCATGAAGTGCTCCCGTAATGCTTCGTCAGGAGGCCGGACTCGGTGCCGAAGCTTGTCCGCGTATGTAACCACACACTCCTCCGCTGTGTGGCCGAAACGCCGGCAATCTTCGCAAGCGGCGTACAGCAGTGCCGACGAATGTGGCCTACACGGTTGCAGCGGAGACAGAGAAGTGGTCGGCCAGGTATCAAAACGAGGCTCTGCACTCCACACACAGCTGATCTGGAACGTCACCAACGCTAACCCCTTCGGCAAGAGTCAAAGTCACATCTCGGCTGAGTGTCTTCATCTGTTCCATATCGGCAACTTTCCAGTTTTCCCTCGAAATCAAGGTGACTTTGCCATAAGCTTGTAGAGCTTCGCAAATAAAGGAGTCATCCAAGCGTTCAGGCAGCCAGAGAAGTTTCGCCTTTATCTCCTTCGGTTCTGGATCTACAACAACACAGCGACGGTTCTTAACCAATAAATCTCCACATGAGACTAGTTTCGCTTTAGAGTGCACCGATTTACATGTAACAATCTAGACATAGACATTTGAAATTGTCCGATAGAGCTTATTTCTTCCAAATCCACCACGTTCCGAAGCGCGTCTCTGAAGTCATGGGCACTGTAGGGCCGACCGGCGAGGTCAGCATGCAGAAAAACAGAGTCGGCGACAAGCTTACCAGTTGGGAAACGGGGAAGGACAACACGGTAATCATTACTGCTGTCATTAACCTGAGCAGTACCTCGGCCAGAGGCCGATTGAACCTTTGTAGCGGAGAGCATCGTGAAACGCTACCACACGGTACCGATAGTTAGTTTGCTTAGATGCACTGTTTTCTATTGCTAATTTGCTCTTTGCATCTTTTTCTCAACTGCGGTCGTCCTTCGACGATTGTCCTGTCGAAGGACGACCGCACGATTGTCCTGCCAATAGGGACCTAATTTTTCTATGTGAAGCAGAAAGCAGAATTACTTAGACTCACCGTGCTTAGACCAGACCATGTTTTCAGGAAAACAGGTGAAGCTGTCTGATGGCTTTCATAAAGTAAACTTCGTCTAATATGCGCTTCAGCTTATGGCATCATTAGGGGCTTTTAATGTAAAAGTTTATTTTGCGACATATTTTCATTAATTATTTATCACTTTACCCGGAGGATTGTTTTTGTGTTCTACATAGTGACATTACTTGAGTCAGTCCTTTACATGATAGCATTAACTTTGGATTCATGTGCACCGTCACCTACTCCACACACATAAAAGTTCGATTTTTAATTCACTTTGGAAATATCGTTCATTTTTGGCGATTAATGCACCTCTGCATGATGAATTCTTTAGTGGCCTTCACGATTGCTAGAATAAATTTGGCTAAATATGTGCCTTTATTTTCGCACCTTTTGATAGGTCTACCGCAAAAAGTTCGCCGTCGACCACCTGAATTTGCGGCTCTACTATGGCCAGATACTGGTGCTCTTGGGGCACAACGGTGCTGGCAAGACCACAATCTCCGGCTTGCTCTCCGGTGGGTACTCACCTCCTTGTGACGACCTTGTCTTGGCTGTCATTGAAGCAGTTACTGTTTTTTTAAAAAGCCGTGGTTTAGACACCAGAGATTATCAGTCCACTTTACATGTTTCAAACTGCGGCGAACAAAAGCGTTTCACGTAGACGGCTCCAGTGTTGTAACTTATGAAGAGTAGACAAGACCAAGAATATCGCAGCAACCAAGTTGTAGTAACGGGCCCATGTTAGAGCTCATCAGGAATAAATGGTGAAGCCTACTTTTAATATTAACGATATCCTGTGATTTGTTGCGAAATACCAATATGACAACGCACCATTCCGTATTAGTGACAATCAATAGTTTTTCGCACAACTAGCGGTAAAATATCTGCATATAAATTACACATAATGGAAGCCAGCAATCACAAATATCAATGAAGGCATAGGAAAATAATTCGTGAATCCCTAAACGAAATATTTTATTATTTTTCAAAGAAACCCACCGTTTACTACCCGACACTACTCGTCTTGCAGGGATGAGACTAAGTTTTTTACTTACAGCGGTAAGTAGAAGACAACTGGACATTGATATAACGATGCAGGAGAAAGAGGAAAGAGCAGGTGGGTTTTGATAAAGCTACGATATTGGTGGAAGAAGTTGGAGGGGATGGGGGGCACCTTTCATAAAGGAACCAAGACGGCTCCGAAACGTCGGGCTTCTTTACAGAGGCTCAAAGTTTTCATTCGAAGTTCATCAAGTTTCACTTATTTTGTACACAGTACGAGAAACATGTTATTTACAAATATAAAAATGTCGAAACAGAATATATGCATAACCCCAATATGTGCTACGAGTTTTCTTTCTACATATTTGTGCAAACAACATGTGAAAGAGTTTGTTAACTGCCGTTTGTCACACCTCAGCTGTGTATGTGAACGCGGGTGCTTTCACAGTTTGTCTGCTCCACACATCGTTATGTATATTATATCTGTATTACATATGTCGGTCGGTCGAATATTCGAATCCTTGTCGAATATTCGAGGTCGAATCCTCCCCAAGGTGGAGTAGATTTTGTAATAAGGGAGTAATTACTCACTAGCTTCCACCCAAGCACAGCTATACGGCTTCAAAGGAATCTATACAGCTGTCTTAGATACTTCGTAGGTAATAAAAATTTGTCTTGGTCCGCTATCTAAGCCGGGACCACCGCCTTTCCGGGGCAGTCGCTCTATCAAGTGGGCTAATGAGGACAGATATATATTTATTGTATTAGAACTAGGGCCTCCACTCGACCATTCCGCCATCATATGATGTCTAATGAATTCTTTGATTTAGGCGAGCTGGTTCATGTCTGGTAACGCGCGCGTTTGTGCCAAAAAAAGAAAAGACTGGAAAAAACGCCGAAACACTATTACATGTACAGAGCGCAAACCTACAATTGGTTTATTAAGAAGACAGCGACATTTGTACCGAATAAGTTGCCACAAATTTAAAATATTCATACACGTGAGCATGCAGTCCATGTCAGCATGTAGCTGCCAAGTGGGCAGCCAGATATTAATAAATCTAAACTGTAACAAACCCACTAACGGGACGAGCAAGAAAGAAGAATGATGAATCAACGACATGAACGGTGACAGAGAGTGCCTTGAAAACATATCTTAGTGATAAGTGAGGAAAAAGCATGCGCTATTAAAGCTCAACAAATACGACTAGTCGACAGAGTAAACGGCGAAGCAAAGCAGAGGTAAACTTGAAGCTAAAACAAACAGAAATTACTACGTCAATACGAATATGAGTTACACCAAATTGTTTCTGTGTCTAGACGCAAAACGCAGACAGAGCTGATGTGGTTGTCACCAGTGTTAGTGAAATGGAAGGTTACAGTTACCTCTCTCTCAATTTTAATTTTGTCATGTTTGAGCCATCATCGTCATCAGCCTGACTATGCCCCCTGCAGGGCGACCGCCTCTCCCATATTTCTCCAATTAACCCGGTTTTGTGCTAGCTGAATCCACTTGACCCCTGCGAACTTCTTAATCTCATTCGCCCACCTAACTTTCGGCCGCCCTCTGCTACATGTCCTGCCCATGCTCATTTCTTCTTCTTGATTTCCACTAGATTGTCAGTAACTAGAGTTATTTCTCTGACCCACTCTGCACGCTTCCTATCTCTTAATGTTACCCCGGCCATTTTTCGTTCCATAAGCCATCTGCGTTGTCCTCAACTTATGTACAACCCACTTGGCTAGCCTCCACGATTCAGCCCCATAGGGCTAAAACGTGGAGGCTAACCATCAGGGTCTCAGAGATGTCTCAGTATTGATCTATATTAACGGTATATACACAGGCTTACATATTGTGACTTGCAGCTTGCTCTTTTTTCGTCGTCTGCTTATGTTCATGCACGCTGCGCCAACATAAGCGGATATAAAAGAGCGTGAACATAAACAAATCATAAAAACCAAAAATTAGGGCGCCGGCTAAATCATATTGCAAATTACAGATGCAAGCCTATGTTTAGAAGCACCCTAATTCTAGCACATAGTAAAAGTACACTTCTAAAAAAGGGAGATATAACTGAGGCTTTCCATATTACTAACACTGGTGACAAATGCATTAGCTCTTCCTTCGCTTTGCTGCTAGACCAAGAATTCGCATTCTTAGATGGCCACGTGTATTTGTTATGTCTCTAGTTGTTACCGCAGTATATCGTGTCTGTTTTTTCTGGTTTAGTTTGGTCTGTGGGGTTCAACGTCCCAAAGCGACTCAGGCTATGAGAGACGCTGTAGTGGAGGGCTATGGAAATTTCGATCACCTGGGGTTCTTTAACGTGCACTGACATCGCACAGCACACGGGCGCCTTCCTATTCGCCTCCATTTGAAAAGCGGCGGCCGAGGCCTGGATTCAATCCCGCACCCTTGGGAATTAACAGTAGTCGAGCGCCGTAACCACTGCGCCACCCCTGAAGGGGGGGGGGGGGGGGGGCTGTTCTTTCTGTTTCCCAGTCCGTAGCTTGGAGTTTACACTGCTGGATATCTAGCCGTATTTATTCCGCTGTTTTTTAAATGATGTTTTGGCATGAGTAGTAGTTTTACGTTTTTACCGGTTTTGTTGTTTTTCGTTTTTGGTTTGTTTGTTTATCATGTGTACTTCTTGACATTGCTATTGCTACGATATGTTTTGAAGTCGCCTTCTTTTATTGTTCACCTAGTGATCCATAATCCTTCTTGCTCGTGCTGCGGAAAGGTTTCGGTTTAGGCTTGATGATATCTGGCTGCACACTTGGCAGCGGCAAGACATACACTGCGCTCGTGTTTCAATCTTGATAATGAGCGCCTTCTCAAAATAAAGCAATCCTAAATTGTGCTAGGGACACGTCACTTGTGTCACTTTGTTTTGTCCCGCCTTGGCGCAAGCAAATACCTTATTAGATATGATGTCTGAAGTCTCCTTGCCGTGGAAAAAACTAAATAATAATAGTTATGGTTGTGAGCGGAGCTGGAATCCATGGGTACGCGAACAAATCACCAAAGGCGAACATTCCATCAAACCATTATGTCATAAAGACAGCCCACTATCTCTAGCGCAAGTCTCTCGCTCTGTCCAATGAATGTCGTTTGTTCACCTGCTTCCGATCGTACGCAATGGATCCGAACACAACATTTTTTCGTAGCCGCCATAGGGCGCCCATTCGTGGTCCATATTTGGCGGCTGTGCTTTGAAATTTATCCCCGAACCGACATCTAAACCATCGTGAACTTCGACGTGCATGTGCAACTAATACGCAGTTTATGTAATCACTCCAAGACATCGCTATTGTATTGTATGTCAGCATGGCCAGAATTGGTCAGAATAGATATCAGAATCGGCCTGGTGCAGAGTACACTTCCAGGACACCACGTATTTTGTTGGAACTGTTTATGGGATGCCAACACTCCTGATTTTCTCCATGAATTGAGACTGTTGCTATCCGCGCATGTACATGGCGATGCACGGTTGGTAATGACTGGTGATTTTAACCTGCCGCACATTGACGGGGATGCTATATCACCTGAACACATAGAGACTTCGAGTGCAGAAAAACTCTTAGAAATTACGAAAATACTAGAGCAACACCTCATTCTCAGTGTTTACATGATCTTGTATTTGTTTCAAATAAAGTCGGCGATTGCGAACTGACTGTCAGGGAATGCCGAAAGTTGGGCGAGTTGGTTAACATTCATGATGGAAAATAGCGCGAAAGTACACGAAGGACGGAAGGAAGAAAGACACGGACAAGCGCTTGTCCGTGTCTTTCTTCCTTCCGTCCTTCGTGTACTTTCGAGCTATTTTCCATCATGACTGTCAGGGATGGCTTATTGGATCATAAGATGAATTTCCTTAACATATCTGTCTAAAAAATGGCTTCTACAGAGACTTCTCCTCAGGTGCTAGTGAAAGATTACGCACGGGCGGACAACAAATCTATATTAGATTACTTGGAAATTTTGTTTAGCGTATGTGAGTTAGCCTTCGAGCAGGAGTCTGTTTAGCACTTATGGCAGCGGTTTAAAAATATAATAAAGATTTGCGTGGATCGTTTCATTACTACACAGCGCAATAAGATGCCGAAACACAACCCATGGATTACCAGATATATCATACACATGAAGCGTAGACTACATAGATTACGTAAGAAGAAAATTACTCCTGTCACCCTGATAGAACTAAGTCACAGGATAAAAGCTGCTGTATCAGCATCGAAGCAACACTTCTTCGATTAAACATTTACGGACTATCTCAAAGCCTCTCACGATAAATTTCATCGTTATTTAGGCAAAAAAGCTTAAGATATAAACCACATCAAACTGAGAACAACAATTTTGACTGCAAAGTCTGATATAGCGGATGGGTTTAATAGTTTCTTCACGAGATCTGCCGAAAACATCAGCACCGATCACGTAGGTTTCGCATGGCCTTAGCAAGTTCAATGGAAAACATTTCTTTCACGCCAAGGGGCGTGCTTCAGCTATTACCTGATTTCAATCCGGAGAAGGCTGGTGGTCTCGATTGAATACCCACTGCATTTCTGAAAAGATATGTCGAATTGATGTCTTCTTACTTGGTCGCATTGTCGACAAATCGCTTCAAGTGCATTCCGTACCAGAAGATTCGCGTTGTGCTGCCGTTATTCCTATTGTAAATAGGATGGGCCCCTTCGTTGGACGCTCACGAAGAGGAAGCAGATGTGGAATTGCCATCGCGCAGATTGTGTTGGTCTTGATCTCCCCGCTTCCCCGCCAACCTCGACGTACTTCTACATTTGGTGGAGGTGTGACCTGATATCCTTGCCTCACGCTGGAGCTTCGCACCCGCACGCTCCCGGTAACTCGTACGGCTGACGACAAACATCCCCCCCCCCCCCCCCCCCGATGACCCCGCCGGCTGTCAGCTCTGGCTCCTTACGCCAGCGAGTCCCTGCGCTCTTCAGCGGGACTGGCGAGACTGACTGCGATGACTGGCTCGGCTCGCTTCGTACGAGCGAGTGAGCTCATATAATAAGTGGGACGACGCCACAAAGTTAACAAACGTCATCTTTTATTTGACCGGTGTTGCCAACTTGTGGTATCGTAACCACGAAGCCAATATCCCGACTTGGGACTCATTCAAGGCCAATCTTACAACCGTCTTTGGTCGCCCTTCTGTAAGAAAGCTCCGCGCCGAACAACGCCTGCAAGAGCGACAACAGCGGCTTGGCGAAACATTTACATGTTACATTGAAGATGTGGTCCATCTGTGCAGTCGCGTCAACGCGCAGATGTCCGAGAAAGACAAGATAAAACAGACACTGAAGGGCATCGAACATGACGCATTTCAAATGTTAACATCCCGCGATTTGACAGCTGCTGTCCAAGTTGTCAACCTTTGCCAGAGCTACAATTAGTTGCGCAAACAGCGTCTCCCGTGCCTGTCGAATCACTTTCTGGTATCTGATCTGCATCTTGGAGCTCCACGCTGCTGCAGCAGCTTAAAGATTTCATTCGGGAGGAGGTGGCTCACCAGATATCACTGCTGCCCACGAAGTGCAGGCTGTCCCAAAGTTTGGCGCCTCTTCTGCAGGTCATCGCCGACTGCGTGGTGGAGGCCCTCCGTCTGTCGCTCCACCAGCGCTCATGCCTCAGCCCGCCCCAGCTGTTGAGCCCCTCGCATACGCCGACGTTCCTATCGCTTCACCAATGACACCCGCTCCTGTCGCACCGTTGACTTACGCTGTCGTCGCTTCCCGACCACGGCCACCTAGCTGCCCTTTGGTCTACGCTGCGCCTCCAGCGCCTGTACAGGAATCTCTTCAATCGCCGCAGCCTTTTATTCCACCTGGTCCGCAGCGCTACAAATCCATGGCTAACCAGTGATAACCATCCCATCTGTTATTCCTGCGGATTCGCTGGCTATATTTCCCGCTATTGCCGAAATCGCACTCCCGATGATTTCCTACCGCGCCGAATGTCAGCTTCCTGGCAGCCGCCCCAAAATCACTATGCGGCTGCCGATCCATCTGCAATTTAAGTCGCGCATAAACGTGCCATCTTTTCTCCTCGCCGCTCAACCTCGCCGCGTCGCCGTTCTCTATCCCCTCTGCGACGGCGTTCCAATCGTGCGGAAGAGGAAAACTGAGTGCCGCAGTTCCTGAGGCGAGAACGGCGCAACGAGCGAACTGCCGAAGGCCTGTTGTATCTCCCGCAAATCAGCTTGAAGTTGCTGTTGAGGGCGTTGTCGTATTGGCTCTGGTCAACACCGGCGCTGCTGTTTCTGCCATGGCTGCAAGTCTTTGCCGTTCATTGCGCAAAGTAACGACACCAATCTCAGAATTCTCGCTGTGCACGGCAAATGCCCAGCCTATAGAGCGTATAGCGGTGTCCACAGCACGAGTCGTCATTCAGGAAGTTGTGTGGAAGGAAGTTCGGCGGTTTGTCTTCCTGCTGGCATGATCTTTTCTTGGGCTCGGATTTTCTGTCGCGTTATAATGCGGTGATAAACTGTGCTTGTGCCGAACTGGAGATTTGTGCGTTTGACGAACCGGCGCCCGACGTTCTTTTTCCCAAAGCTGTCGTTGCCGAAGATATTGACTTCCCTGCGTACTATTTGGCCTTGTGTCCTCCGCTTGTGCTTTTTCTCGCAGTACCGATGTTCTTTTACACCATCGCCAATCTTCCTAAACCGCAAAAGTCTTCCCCTGCCTTATGCCGTACGTTCTATATCAGCTGGCCTCACCGCGCTCTGGTTTTCTAATCCGTTCTCATTTCCCGTATCCCTGCGTCGCGGTGAATGCCTGGGCACCAGCCAGCTTATTGATTCTATTCTCACCACTGACGAAACTGCCTCTTCGCAGCCCGCTGACTTGGCTGCACTGACACCACCTGTTCTTGCGCTGGACCAGTCTTCTGCCGATGATTTTCTCCGCTCCATCGACGCCAGTCTTCCGGGCCTCATTGTTCTGAACTCCTCGCACCGCTTCATCAGTTCTGCTCTACATTCGACTCTCATCAGCATGCTTTGAGCTGCACATCAACTGCTGCCCACCACATTGACACCTGTTCCCATGGATGGATGGATGGATGAAATATAGGAGCGTCCCCTCTTTTATTTCCAATACCTTAAAGACCCCAGGATTACGGGGTTTTACATGAGGGGTGGCTTGATAGTATTGTCGAGATTAACAAAAAAAAATTTCAATGGCTGTTCTGAAATGGCTTGTGCTAGCGTGAGCGACGATGTCAGCGGGAAGATCATTCCAGTCGATGGCTATCCTTACAAAAAGTTAGTTACTGTGCGTTGTCGTTCGGGGAACGCTCCTTTGAATATAGGAGCGTCCCTCAGGGCCCCTATCGAGTGTCTGCCACCATGCGCGAAGCCCAAGTTCATACTATGCTTCAGAATGGCGTGATTGAGCCGCCTAACAGTCCGTGGTCCTCCCTGTTGTCCTGGTGAGGAAGAAAGGTGGTTCTATACGCTTCTGCATCGACTGCCATCGCCTACCGTCGCCTAAACGAACTCACGAGGAAAGACATCTACCCCCTTCCACGTATAGATGATGCAATGGACTGCTACAAGGTGCTGAACTCCTTTCTACGCTCGATTTACGATCCGGCTACTGGCAGGCGCCTATGGCTCTGGAAGATCTCCCTAAAACAGCATTTGTCACCCCCGATGGCCTCTTTGAATTCACCGTCATGCCTTTCGGTCTATGTAATTCCCCTGATACATTCGAGCATATCATGGTATTAGTGATCAAGATTTCGACGAAACATCGTCTGGCCAGGTGGGGACAAAGAAAATTATAGGGTCACTGACCTAGTCAAAGTTTAATAAAAAAACGTAATGACGCTTCGAAAGTCCTACGGCTTCCTTGTTCCCAATGGAGAAACCTTACATAAAGCATGTGCTTATAGCTTCTTCAAAATGCATCGCAATAATCTTGCATAATCAGACGGTAGATTCTCTTGCGTCCGACTGAGTGTGCCATGAGTGGTCTGAATCATCAAAGACTCTAGATACAATCGTCTAGAAGCGATCCGTTCTCTGGCAAGCACACGTTCCCCGTCCCATTTGATGGCGTGTCCAGTTTCTTGCACGTGTTCGGCCAGAGCGTTAGTAGCTCTGTCATTTCGTCACATCATTTTTGTGCTGCTGTATTCGTTTGCAGTAGTTTCCTGATTCGCCTTTATGACTGCGATCGCAATCTGCGCACGCAATCTTGTACACAACCCCAGGATATCTCTTAAGGGGCTTCTCGTCCAAGCCCGCATTGAAGAGTGCAAACTTGCTTTAAAACGCCTTGACAACGATGCGTTCTGTGAGAGGCGTGTCCTAGAGCTTGAAACTCCTGATGTTTTCCGCGAAATGCAACTGGTTGCCAACAAAGAAGCCCACTTGACGAAGGAAAAGCACGAAAGGGCCCAGGAAGTGAAGTTCGACAAACTCACCTCTGAAAAAAGGAGCATACAGGCGACACCAATGTTTGAGGTACGGAACTTTTCGTCTTACACTCTGACTCCGAGCGAAGCGCAGGTTCCAAGTCACGGACGTAACTTTAAAAAAGGGAAACCGCCAGATTCACGAAAAGTGATTTCTGCTCTTAAAAGCGCTCTCCAACTTTTAGATGTTGGTATCAGGGATGAAGTCCGCAAGCAGGCAATAGGCATATTTTCACGTATGCGCAAATCTCACCCTCGGTTCTTCTATCCCCCGAAGAGCGGAAGTCATTAGAAATCCTATGCAGTAACCAGATGATTGCGATACTACCAGCCGAAAAAGGAAACGTCACTGTTATTCTCGACCGTGAATCTTATAAAGCCAAAATTGAAGACTTCTGCAGGACCCGACAACTTACAGCCGCCTAGCCAAAGACCCCACTGCTAAAGATGCTATCAACGATTTTTCAATTTCCTCCGCCGTCAAAAAGGGGCCGATATTAGAAGCTGCTCTGCAGAAACCGATCGCCTCCAGCTATCTACGGGCTGCCGAAAAATTATAAGGAAGGGGTTCCTTTGCGTCCCATTGTGGATTTTACAAGGTCACCATTGCAATGTTTGTCTCCCTACTAGCACAATATTTTATCTCCTTTAGTTGGCAAGAACGAGACGCATTGGACTTTATTAACAAAGTGAAAAATGTCGCACTTGAAAGCGATGAAGTGTTGGTTTCCTTCTATGTTTGCTCCCTTTTCACGAGCATTCCGGTTAACCTGGCGGTGGAAACCTGCAAGCTACATTTGAACGAGGACTCATCTCATGAAGAGTGCACACCTTTCAAGGTACCCGATCTATGTAAGCTTATTTCCTTCTGCCTTGCAAATATCTATTTGTCGTACGGTGGCAAATATTATCGGCAGACCCCTGGCACAGCTATGGGTTCAGCAATTTTAGTGACGGTGGCTAATCTGAACATGGAAGCCATCGAGACAAAAGCCCTGGAAACAATCCAGCCATGGCCTAAATTATTCGTCAGGTACGTGGACGATTGTTTCTGAATCTGAAAGAAACAACTCGTCCAGCGTTTATTGGACCACCTGGACGGCATAGAAGTTCACCGTAGGAGAGGAGGTGAATGGCTGTATATCGTTTCTCGACACTCGTGCTATCTGAAAGCCCACGAGCCTGGATTTCACTGTGTACAGAAAGCTATACTACTCAGGCCATTTCTTGACTTTTATTCTGTCCACCCGATGGCACCCAAGCGATCTGTTGTCTGCTCCTTAATCAAGAGAGCAATAAACGCGTGCTCTAACGAGCAATCCCTCAAGGAAGAGCTGAGGACCGTCGAAAAGGATTTGACGAGAAATGGTTACGCAAGAAGTTTTGTGGCAAACACAAAAAAAAACTCCTACAGCGACCGCCACCTTCTGACGTTTCCGATGCTTCCAAGCCAAAACGCGCAAGCATCCCTTACATCCCACAGATCAGAGAAGCGCTTGGTCGGGTATTCCGAAAGTACGGCGTGCAAGTTGCCACGTTCTAACGAGCAAACTTAGGCACGAGCTTGTCAATGTGAAAGACCCCTTTCCCCTTAAGAGATAGCCTGGGGTCGTGTACAAGATTCTAGCCGCAGATTGGGACCGCCGTTATATCGGAGAATCAGGAAACTGATGCAAACGGATACAGCAGCACAAAAATTATCTCGCGAAAAGACACAGTGCTACTAACTCTCTGGCCGAACACGTGCAAGAAACTGGACACGCCATCAATTTGGACGGGGAACGTGTGTTTGCCAGAGAACGGATCGATTTTAGACGCTTGTATCTAGAGTTTGATGATTCAGACCACTCATGGCACACTAAATCGGACGCAAGGGAATCTAGCGTCTGATTACGGAGGATCATTACGATGCATTTTGAAGAAGCTATAGACACATGCTTTATGTAAAGTTTCCCCATTGTGAACAAGGAAGCCGTAAGACTTCCGAAACGGCAATACGTTTTTTTATTAAACTTTTACTTGGTCAGTGACCCTATAATTTTTTTTAAGTATGGTATTAGACATCTCCCTCACCTGTTTAAGAACGGCTACTTCCTGGTACGTTTTCAACCCGACTGACGTGCGTCCGACCGATGGGCTTCTCCCTTGGCTGGAACTCCTCTTCCTCCAGGTTTTGTGGTTCCCCGACGAAGACCGTCACTTCCATACTCCTCTGGAAACTTTTGTTTGCCCGAAACTTGTTTTCAGGTGCCGAAGCAGAACTCTTTTCTAATTCTAATTAGTACACAGGACGAGAAAGGCGCAGTATTTTTCAGTTTCTATGGACACCAGCACCGCGCCGTAAGGGAAGTGAGGAAGGTGGGACTGAAAGTAGAAAGATTAGATATAGTGTAGGGCTAGTAAATTCAAGCACCTCAAGATTTTTAATGTGCACAAACATATCACTGCACGGGGATATCTGAAGGTTTCGCCTCCATCTAATCGCAGACGTTGGTGGTCGGGCTCGAACCTGAGTACTGCGACACAATAAACCACCCTTGGCACAAATTTGTTTTTGCAGTTCATGTTAAGAAACCTCAGGTTGACAATATTATTCCGCAGCTTTCTGCTGTTGCGTCTCTGAGTCAACCAACTAAAAAGAAAAAGAAAATAGCAAGAAAATTTCACTTGTGATGGGCAGGAGAAAATTTTCTAGATAAGCCTTGCATTCAAAGATTGATGCTTGTTGGGCTAGTTGGTTAATCATGACTTCAATACCACTTCAGGTACCAAGAAAGGACGAGAAAGCACGAAAACAGAGCGCGAACTTCTATTTATATCACCAAGCGTGCCGTGTATATGTATATACACCAGCAAGTGTTTGGTTTGGTTTGGCTTTGGGGTTTATATAACGTCCCAAAGCTGCTCAGGCTATGAGAGACGCCGTAGTGGAAGACTCCGGAAATTTCGACCACCTGGGATTCTTTAACATGCACTGACGTCGCACAGTCCACGGGCGCCTTGCTTTTCGCCACCATCGAAAAGCTGCCGCAGAGGCCGAGATTCGATCTCGCATCCTTGGGCACAGTAGTCGAGCGCCGTAGCCACTGCGCCACTCCGGCGGGGTACCAGCAAGTGTGAAACATAGAAAAGGAGAAAGGAGACGACACTCGTCATGGTGCCACAGCATAGCACCAGGAGCCCAATTTCATCCATCTAAATATCTGAGTTCCTTCTGGCTCAAAAAGACCGATGGCATGCTCACACACTTATCTCCCGCACGCGCAAACTTCACCGCCTCGGTAATTTCTCGAACGCCCTGATCCTTATGCTTACTTTCAATTGTGCATTGATTAAAATCTGGACACATGGCTTTTTCCGATCCTGACGTTCACGTTTATTGTCGCAATAAGGGCAGTGCAGGCTGATCTTACCCTGATTCCATTCTTTTACGTTGTAATTGTGTTCTCTCAATCCTGTGTTAAGGAGGTATGGTAGGGTAAACGGTACATGTTACATTTAACGTATTATTTTAGAAACAAGTGCAGATATTTACATCAAATTTCGTACACTCACAACAGATGCCCCTGCGTACAATATGGAACACTTTGTTAGAGCTTAGATTGTTTACC
The DNA here is from genome assembly GCF_055883805.1 of Amblyomma maculatum. NCBI lineage: Eukaryota > Metazoa > Arthropoda > Arachnida > Ixodida > Ixodidae > Amblyomma > Amblyomma maculatum. The sequence continues at coordinate 160,168,498 of NC_139353.1, read as the reverse complement.
TGTCCTTTGGCCCATTCCCAAAATGTCAGGTGTGTTTAATTATTCAATCTACCTTTTCTCTGTAACCACACAAAGGAATGTGATGATTTTAGGAAGTGTTGTTCTACATATCCATAGGTTATATCTGAACTAAAGACATGCCATATTCTTCAGGAATTTGTTCCCGAAAAAATAATACCGCTGCATGTACAGAGGCACAAGGGGGGGTGTCTCGAAGTGTAATTTTTTTCCAGTGTTATCATTCATATCATCTGCAATTTTTTTAGTTCCGAATATTTAGGACTGGCTAATGTACATTTGGGCAAAGTTTCACGGAAATCCGATGAATGTTTTCTGAGAAAAGGTACATTGAATTTGAGGAACTTGCAAAAAACACAATTTGAGAAAAATGAAGCTTTATGTTTGAATACTTCTCATGCATGCTCAAAATGCCCCAGGAGAATACATTTCATGGCTGACATTCTTGCAGGTGTCTCCAAAACCCTTCTTAGAGTTCTTTTTTACCCGTCGTGTTTCCTTGCTCTCGGCAGAGTCATACAATTCTGCCCTGTCAACGCGCTTTTTGTCCGTTCTGTCGAGGGCAACATAACAAAACACACCTGGAACAATTCTAAGAGCTTCTAGAACAGCTTTTCTTGCAGAGTTACCATCATTGTAGTAGGCTACAGCATCGTTAGCAGCTGTCCTCAAGGTGTCAGCACTGACAAATGTTGTCTTAGGGCAACGACACCAGATGAGTTGGTTCAGCGACTCATTGTTGTTCTGTGTTCGTCCGTGAAGACATTTGCTCAGAAGACCTGGATTTGACAACGCCTTGAACACTGGCTTGAGGACGTCCATCACGGCATCAGGAAGGTACCTTTTGTGGGAGTAGGTCTCAATGCTTCCCTCAACAAGGCTGCGGGTATACCCACACCATGAAGAGGGTCCCTTTGGGCTGAGTCCATGGTGGGGCTTGATATCTGTGGATAACTTAGTAAAGTATATCGCCCACACCGCTCGTCTCATATTATCCAGACTGTCTGTATTTCCCCGAATAGCTTTGCCATAGTAAACCTGAAGGGAGTCAATGTCCTTTTTTGTGAGGCGCCCTTTGCCGGAAAGTGGTAGACCATCGGCAAGCTTTTTCCGCTTCTCATTCTTCTTGATGTTCCTGCGCCTTTTGTGCCCATTCGCTTCTGGACATGTCCTACACATTCATGTTTTTCTATGGCCTTCTCGTATGGCTGCGAGTCTCTTACAGAAATGTACGCCTTACCGTCTCCATCACCAATGTAACTTGTGTACATTAGTTGGTGCTTTTCAACAGAGCTGCCAAAGATTTTTACTGCTCCAGCAGATTCCATTACACCGGATGGCCCATCGTAGGTAACTTTATATTCATTCAAGTTGTCATCTGTGTGAGGATTGCGGGCACAGATGTGGCAAAACTTAGACTCTACTTCAAAGTCGAGCACGTTTCCAGTGTCGGCCTATATCGCTGCTACGACGCTATGTAGAGAAGAATAACCCCGCTTCATCCACGTCCCATCCACTGTGACCGCAGTTTCCAGCTCTCCATCAGAGGCGAAGGCCTCTTTCTTCAGTTCTTCGGCAGCTTCTGTAATACTATTACTCACAGCGGTCGTAGATGCACAAAGAAGCCTCGCGTTGTACGATGCAAACTCTGTTGGCGGTGGCGGTAGATTGAGCACAGCACGCATGATACGACCAGATGCCAAACCTTTGCCGCAGGTGCGAAGGGCATAAACGAACCTTTGATTTACTTCAAAGACGTTGCCAGCAATGCGCCTTGATGTCTCAAGCACACTGAGAGCATCGCACTCGCTGCAGATGAACTTCATAGAGGATGCCAAACCGCTTCGCCTGTCAATAGCTTCTTCCAGTATTATAGCACCCTTGTTGCACTTTTTACACACAGCAACATCTTGAAAGAAACTGCAGAGAAGAGCGAATTCGATTAGACGGTAGCCAGTCGTACTTGCCCCGTCTACATCAAAGGAATCACTACTGATCCTCTCACCAAGAGTTTGAGAAGTTTGCGCTTCGTCGTGCCGGTTTCTCACTGCCCTTCTTGCTAGTGAACCGATTACCTTTGAAAGTTCTCTTTCTGCTCCATTTGCTGGACGATCGTGCCATCTTCTGGGCAAGCAATACGTTTGAAACACGAAACAGACACGACCGTAACCGTAATGATGCCAACAATAACAAACACGAAACACGCTACAAGAGCACCAGTAGCGGAACATCTGCTATCAAAGTAAATATTTTTAATACAATATAATCTTTTAATGCAGAACATTTATTTGCCACACATACCCAAGCAAAAAAAAACGCGCCATAATGAAGGAAACTGCGAAAGAACGATAAACAAACCGGCCTCCGAACTCCGTCCGCCATTTTTAAACAACAGAGCGCGCGGCACATTTTGGCCCGGCACTTAAACCGTTTTGAGCGGGCGCTCGAGGCCGCGCTTCCGCAGGTTTATTCTTCATAGTGCACTCGATTTTTCTGGGCCAAAATTGCAAATTCGATTTTTTGGAGGTTTACCCTACCTGACCTTAACACAACTGCCCGTCTGTACGATATATTCGGGGCCACATGACAATGGCACGCGATATACTACACCCTCTTGACAACTGACGAAGTGGTTTTGGTGACTAATACGACAAGGTCTCTCTTTAGTTGCGAATGGGTTTGTTTCCTTACATAGTACTGATAGTTTCAACGGAGCAGAAAACACAACTTGAGCCCCATTCGCTTTGCGATTTTTTACAGATTATGCGATGTCTTGTGCACATATGAATTACGGCTACTTTTCTGCAATCATCCTTTTAGTGTCCTAATGTTTTCTTTCTAAGCATACCTTCAGCCACAGCACTGACCTCATCCGCCCACCTAACTTTCTGCCGCCCCCTGCTACGCTTTCCTCCCCTTGGAATCCAGTTTGTACCCTAAGCGACCATTGGTTATCCTCTGTTTGCACTACATGTCCTGCCCATGCCCATTTCTTCTTCTTAATTTCCACTAGATTGTCAGTGACTTGAGTTATTTCTCTGACCCACTCTGCACGCTTCCTATCTTTTAATGTTACCCCGACCATTTTTCGTTCCATAGCCCTCTGAGCAGTTCTCAACTTAAGTAGAGCCCTCTTTGTTAGCATCAATAACGGCAGCGTTTGGGCGAGTTGGTTAGACATGTTAAACCTGGAAAGCGCATAAAAAACACACGAACAACAGCAAGAGACAGATGCACGAGCGCTTACTTCCAACTGATTTTAATTTCATGCGAGAAGCAGAATATATGTACACTTGAGATCACATGCGCATGCGAAGGAAAAAACTCAAACAGAAAAAAATATTATCTCGCTGCACATGTAAAAGATGAAAGATATGCAATCTCTTTCACAAGGACTGTCTGCAAGCAAGGCTTTCCTCAGGTGAGAGCCCGCCGAGTGCCAAGAAAAAATGGCGGCAATTCGCACGAGTGCTGGACCAGTCCGCCCAGATTTTATGGAGTACTGTCCTGCCAGGGCTTCGACAACTGGTCCCTAAATGGAATTCTAGGTCGCACAACCACGTCCATACATTTGGGGAGATAACGCGTCCCGAAGATGTGCGCCGTACGCTTCAGTTGGGACCCAAGTTCGCCGTGGAGCAAAATAAATCTAAACCACAACTTTTGGCCATGGTCCGTACGGTTTCGAAGCGTGCTCCAACAAGTGAGCATGGGAGCATTGTGTGGCAGGGCATCGACGTTTTAAAGAAATGTTCGAAGACAAGGCCAATAATTTCCCTTTCAAACGTATTGAAAGTCCTCAAGGAAGACAACTTATGTGTTCTTCCATGTGATAAGGAAGGTGGTTTTGCTGTGATGCCAAGATGCCTTTTTGATGAAAAAGTTGACAAGGCGATTGAGAATGTATTTCACAGGCAGCAAAGTATCAAGCTTTCAAAAATTAGGCTGAAGGCAAAAAAGTTATGTACTTCGTTTAATCTCTACCCCTTTAGCTCAGTCCGCCGAAAATTCCAGAGGTCTAAATCTTGACATGTTTTTTTCTGCTAAAACCCATAAATTGGATTGTCCTTTAAGAATAACCGTTTCTGAAGCGGCAACGTGGCAAAAATCAGTCTCAGACTTCCTGCAAAAGAACCTAAAACAGCTACTTGTTTAGGACCCCTTCTTAATAAAAAATTCCGATTGTGTGACTAATTGTTTTAAGCAAAGTGAAAGAAGAAGTTTCAGTGCTTTCTCTGTAGATATAAAGGACCTCTACTACTCTTTGCCCCAAAATGGTTTGCTGCAGTGCGTTGAAAGATGTATTGAGAACTCTGGTATAATTGATTTTCAGAATTCAGTGGGTGTGAGTGTCGGCGCTTTTCTAGAACATTTAGGAACATATCCTTATTCTACATTTGTTAGGTGGGGCGATGACCTATTTTTACAGAAGCAAGGAATATACATAGGGTCCAGTGTGGCTCCCATTTTAAGTGAACTGTTTTTATTTGAATGTGACAGAAGGCTATTTGCCTGCCAGAAAAACGTAGGGGTGTTAAATGTATTTAGTTATGTTGACGACTTTTTAATTTTTTTAAACACATCTGTAATCACCCTCGATGAGGCCGTTGGAAGTGTTTTAGATTGTTTTTCGAACTGTTTATCTCCACTTGTCATCACACATGAGCTCCCTGATAACAATAGCATACGTTTCCTTGATATCATGTTAACATTTTTTGAAGATCATATTTGCTGGATTTATCATCCCAGGGATGGAAAAGTGCCTTTACCTTTCAGCTCCGCGCACTCTAAACTCATTAAACGTAACGTGGCTCGTTTAGGTTTCGTAAAATGTTTGAAAAAGTCATGCCCACATTCTGTTGAAGAAAGCATCTTTTTACAGTCAAGAAAGTTGCAAGATGCTGGCTACCCATTGCACATGCTGGTCTGTTGCAGAAGGACTTGTTGAAACAAACAAAAGGAAAGCTAACTCACAGGAAGAGCCGGATAAGACAAAAGATAAAAGAAAGTTTGCAGTCATCCCCTATAAGCACAGGTTGTCACACAACCTAAGAAAAATTGGTAACCGAGTGAATGTAAACGTTCTGTTCTCTGTCCCGAGTAAGCTGAGTGCGCTAAGTAAGCAGAGCACGTCAGAAAACATGATGAAGTCAGGATGCATGATCAAGCACCAAAAGCCATTTGTAAAATGCACAGAAGGGGTTGTGTACAAGGTGCCATTGACTTGCGGTAAATATTACATAGGCCGAACTGGTAGATGCCTAAATGAGAGATTAGGTGAACATAATTACGCTGTGGACAATAGAAAAGGTGGGCATTTGAGCATTCATTGCCTCAAGTGCAAAAGCAAGAAGAATTGTCGTCCTCTCTTTCCTCAATGTAAAGTTCTTTATGAAAGCAAGTGTAAAACAACGCGTGAAATTGTTGAGGCAAGTGAGATAGCACGAACTGGCGATGATTGTGCAAGTGTTGCGTCGATTTTGCTGTCTGAGAAAGAGATTGCATATCTTTCATCTTTTACATGTGCAGCGAGATATTTTTTCCTGTTTGAGTTCTTTCCTTCGCATGCGCATGTGATCTCAAGTGTACATATATTTTGCTTTTCGTATGAAATTAAAATCAGTTGGAAGTAAGCGCTTGTGTGTCTGTCTCTTGCTGTTGTCCGTGTGTTTTTTATGCGCTTTCCAGGTTTAATTTGGTAGCCTCCACGTTTCAGCCCCATAGGTGAGTACAGGTAAGATTCCACTGTTGTATACTTTCCTCTTGAGCGATACCGGTAAGCTGCTAGTCATAATCTGCGAGTTCTTACCAAATGCGCTCCATCCCAATCTTATTCTTCTTGTTATTTCCTTTTCTTAGTCCGGATCTGCGGTTACTACTTGTCTTAGGTAGACATATTCGCCTAATACCTCCAGTGCTTCGCTACCTAACGTAAACTGCTGTTCCTTCCCGAGGCTGTTGAACATTACCTTAGTCTTCTGTATATTGATATTTAAGCCTACTATTCTGCTTTTCCTGTCTGAGTCATCAATCATTAATTTCAGTTCATCCTCTGAGTTACTTACCAAGGCAATGCCATCACCAAATCGCAGATTACTGAGGTAGTCTCCATCTACCCTTATCCCTAACTGCTCCCATTCCAAGTCTCTGAATACTTCCTCTAAACAAGCTGTGAATAGTACTGGGGATTGGATTGGAAAACATTTATTTCGTCAATGCAGATGCAGACGGTCCGCTCTAGATCGTGTCTCCTTGCCTAACACCTTTCTTTATCGGAGTTTTGTTACTTTCTTTATGCAGAACTATGGTGTATGTGCAGCCACTATATATATCTTCCAGAACTTCCACGTACGGCTCATCTACCCCCTGATTTCGCAATGCCTGCATCACCGCCGAGGTTTCAACTGAGTCAAATGCCTTTGCGTAATCAATGAATGCTATGTATAAGGGCTGGTTATATTCCGAGCATTTTTCTATCACCTGGTTGATGGTATGGATATGATCGATAGTACAGTACCGTTTCCGAAATCCTGCTTGATATTTTGCTTGATTGCAGTCTAAGGTTGTCCTGATTCTATTAGCGATTACTTAGCAAATACCTTATACGTAACAGTCAGCAAGCTGATTGGTCTGTAATTTTTAAGGTTCTTAGCGTTCCCTTTCTTATGAATGAGGATAATGTTTGCATTCTTCCATGGTTCCGGTACCGTCGATGACACCGGGCACTGCGTATACAGGGTGGCCAGTTTTTCTAGCACGATATCCCTCCTCCCCCTCGTCCTTTAACAGATCTGTAGTTATCTGATCCTCTCCAGCTGATTTCCCAATTTCGTAGCTTCTAATTCTTTCTTGACCTCGTCCTTCGTCACTGGTGAAACGTCTGATTGTTTTTCCCTACCGCGAATCGTATTACGGTCCTGACTACTTTGACTACTGTAGAGATCTTGTCCATTATAGTGATGACGTTGCCCGCCTTGTCCCTTATCGCATACATCTGGTTTTTGCCTATGCCCAATTTCTTCTTTACCGCTTTAAGGTTTCCCTCTCTCTTTACCGCATGCTCAATTTTATCCACGTTTTACTTCCTCATATCGACTACCTTGCGCTCATTGATTAGCTTTTATATCTCGGCCAATTCTATCTGGTCTGTTGGATTGGAAGCTTTCATACTCTGGCGTTTTTATATCAAATCTTTCGTTTGTCTCAATCGCACTGACCGCTCCAAAGCATCGACACCCTGGGAGATAGAGTTGTTTCTTTCTTCCTACGGTGCTAGTCGTGCTATTCTTCGGACCATTGCAAGCGGTTAAGCGACGTCTTTCCTGTGTTCCACAGCCCATTTTAGGCCAAGCTGGAGAGTGCGAAGAACGTCCGCCGGAAGCACGTCGCCTTCAATGTGAACGTGTTTGCAGGGTCTCACTTTTTTTTCAGACTTAAGTGCTCGAAGCCTTGGTGCAAACACCGCAGGAGACCTTCCGTTGAAGGGCGAAGGTGTCGCCGGTACTCCTGCCAAAGGCGCGGCGCTGCAGATCGAGGTGCTGTTGCGTTCACTTGCACAAACAGATACTCCCTGTAGAGGCGGGCCTTGAGGATCCTTGTCGCATGCCCAACCGACGGATTTATGGCTCCTAAATTAAATTATTAAATTGGTTCACAGGAAGGGAAAGGCGCAGTAACTGTCACACTTGCTCTGTGGACACCCGAACCGCGCCGTAAGGGAAGGGGGGAAGGTGGGATTGAAAGTGGACAGAGAGAAAGAGGAGCCGTAGTGGAGGGCTACGGAGTAATTTCGACCACCTGGGGATCTTTAACGTGCGCTGACATCGCACAGCACACGACGCCTCTTCGTTTCGCCTCCATCGAAACGCAGCCGCCGCGGTCGGGTTCGAACCCGGGAACTCCGGCACAGTAGTCGGGCGTCTTACCACTGCACCACCCCGGCGGGGCACCCTCCTAAATTCATCGTGAGCATAGGCGGTAAAAACGTGTTAGGTATGCAGAAAGTGCGCGAACCTGGCAAGCTACATTGGCCGCCAGTGAATAAACTGTAACAGGGTGGACAAAATATAGAAAGGCGTCCGATGTACTGAAACATAATCCAAGATTGATGCTCGTTGGGCTAGTTGGTTAATCATGCCTTCAATAACAGCGCAGGTACTATAGCACTCAATGTTACTTGCAATGGCCGCCAGTGAATAAACTGTAACAGGGTGGACAGAACATAGAAAGGCATCCGATGTACTAAACATAATCCAAGATTGATGCTCGTTGGGCTAGTTGGTTAATCATGCCTTCAAAAACAGCGCAGGTACTATAGCACTCAATGTTACTTGCAACGGCCGCCAGTGAATAAACTGTAACAGGGTGGACAGAACTTAGAAAGGCATCCGATGTACTAAAACATAATCCAAGATTGATGCTCGTTGGGCTAGTTGGTTAATCATGCCTTCAATAACAGCGCAGGTACTATAGCACTCAATATGACTTGCAACGCCCGGCAGCATGGCCGGAGCGCTTAGCGGAAACGTGGGGGGGGGGCCGGCAAGCGGCAGTCTTGAAAACCAGAGGAATTAATTTTGCTGTTCCAGCAGTATACCTTCTCCCCTGTGTCGTCTGGTCCTGAAAGAAGCATAGCTTATTGAATCACCAACGTTAGCGCGGCGACATTTGCGTCGTAATGCAAGGCGCATGTCGCAATTTATCCTGTATCGTTCATTTTTTATCACCTGATCTTGCTGATAATATCTGCGGCCAAAATTTTGCATCGATTCAGCTCTCGGAGGCCACTCCACAGGTGGACAACCACCTTCTGCACCTTTGGGAAGCGCGGCACAGCCTCGTCCGCAGATGGCGCCGCCAAAAACGTAACAGAAAGCTCAGAATTCTTATCGCCGAGCTCACTCAGCGAGCGGCAGAGTACGCGGCCCAACTCGCCTACTCGAACTCGATAGACCGCTGCAACACGGCGGCCAGACAAATGTCGAGCCGGAGCACGTGCCGCCTTTTCCATGCCCTAATTGACCCGACTCAAACCCGCGCCGAGACACAAGAATATCTCCAACTAGCTATTCATAGCTTCGACGGAAATACATCAAAATCAGCATGCAAACTGCGCGACCAGTATCTTTGCACTAAGCAGGACCCCGGAGGACCCGCGTACTCGTATGCAGGTTGAGAGAACGCGGATCTGGATCAACCGTTCCAGTTACACTACCTGAAGGCGGCCCTTGCTACACCGGACCGGGACAAGATAACTGTGAAACTGCTTGCCAGTCTTCCCGACCCCACCTACAAAACCCTCCTCGCTTTCATCAACTCGATCTGGCTTGGTGAGGCACCTCTACCAATTGAATGGAAGACCACCCTGGTAACTTTCATTCCGAAAGCCGGCAAAGCCATAAACACAGACAACCTCCGCCCCATCTCCCTCACGTCTTGTGTGGGAAAGCTGATGGAGACCATGGTGCGGGACAGGCTGTCTGGGTTTCTGGAAAATAAACATACATTCGCAGACACCATGTTCGGTTTCCGCCCGCAAAGGTCCGCTCAGGATGTTGTGCTTCAACTCGACCGAGAAATTCTCAATCCTGTCGAATATCCCTTCAACGATAAGGCAGTACTTGCCCTTGACTTGAATGGGGCTTTCGACAATGTCACACACGAAATCATACTGCAACATTTCTCCCAGACAAACTGTGGACATAACACATTTCACTACATCAAGCAATTTCTCTCAGATCGGTAATCTTTCATCCGAATACAAGACGAAGAACATGGCCTATATAAACTGGGAACGAGAGGCACCCCACAGGGCGCGGTCCTCTCGCCATTACTTTTCAATCTGGCCATGATGAAGCTCCTAGCTTAGTTGGCGACGGTCAAAGGCATCCAGCACGCGGTGTACGCCGACGACATAACCATCTGGGCCAAACACGGATCGGTTGGAGACATTGAGGCCTACCTGCAGCAAGCGGCGCAGATCGTAGACGCTTACGCCCGCCGCTGCGGCCTTCAATGCTCACCGTCCAAATCCGAATTTATGCACATTCGCCCGTCGCCTAAGTGCACCACAAAAATGGAACTATCCCTGGCCAGCGGTCCGATACCCGAACACGATGAGATTAGAGTATTTGGTCTCCATATCCACAAACATCGACGGGCTGATACAACACTAGCAGAACTGAGCAAGGTGGGAGACCAGGTGGGCCGGATGGTGCGCCGGGTTTCCAACAAACGCGGGGGGTTACGATGCACAGACGCTCTGCTGCTGGTGCATGTATTCGTGACCAGTCGAGTACTCTACTGGACTCCTTATCCCCACGTGCGCAGGTTTGATGAGATCGCCCTCGAAGTGATCATCAGAAAGATGTACAAGCGTGCCCTCGATCTCCCGATCAACACATCCAACCAGCGTCTTATAGGCCTGGGAATGATAAACACACTCGCGGAGTTCCGAGAGGCGCACTTGACTAATCAATACAGAAGACTTTCAAAAACACCGTCGGGACGCCGCCTATTAGCCCGACTACACATCCACCACCCAACAATTACGGAAGAACGCGTACGCATTCCTGAAGTCTGGAGATACGCCCTGCACGTACGGCCTCTTTCGGCCAACATGACACGTGACGACCACAGTGGCAAGCGCCTTGCGCGGGCGGAGGCACTGGCCCGTCACTATGGGAACACGGAATTGTCTACGTGGACGCCTCCGGCCCTCACCATGGGGGGTGGTACACAGCCGCAGTCGTCCATCAAAAATCACGGTGAATGGCCTGACGTTCCGAGCTCAAGACATAACACATGCGGAAGAAGTTGCCATCGCGTTAGCCAAGGACTCACGAGTCATCATCACCGACTCGAGAGGGGCCTGCAGAAATATTAAACAGGGGTACATTTCTCTCTTTGCGCACCACATCCTTCAAAACAGTGACTACCTCGGGGCCCCCGCGTCTGGAACGATTGTATGGGCTCCAGCTCACATGGGCCTCGATGGCCATGAAACGGCCGACGCCGCTGCCCGCGCGCTCACTCTCCGGGCAACGCCTTCAGACCCTTATGATACGGATCTCGGACTGAATCCGGCTCTCACTTTTCGAGAAATTAATTAATTATTTCAATTTGGCCATGCAATTATCCTAAGCTTGGCTGTAGGCCGTAACCGAAGAGGCCGGAAGACACAGTAGACACCGCCTATTCAATACGGGCACACGAGTACACTGTTGAAGCAGACACGCTCATACGCTTCACTCACTCGGGTGCCGACGAGCAGGCTCCGTCAACAGACACCGCCATAACCTCGGTTAAGGACGCAAATCGAGGTCGCCAAACTCGGTTTGCGATAACCGTGGTTTGGGGTGTAACCATGGTTTGGTCTGCCGTACAAATGGGCTAACCACGGTTTCGCGTAACCGTGGTTAACTCTGCTCGTATAAAGAGGGTATTACGCTGCCACTAATACTGAATAAAAGAAAGTTGCATCTGAAACAAAAAATCAATTTTACCACCACACCCTCCCATCTCTTCTGAAAGAAAATCCCAAGAAATTTTGGAGTGTGATCAGCGGGAATAAGTCGAATATAGTAGATCTTTCCGATGATAGCAACACACCAACACCCGAGAGTGAATGTTGCAAAGTGTTGAACGAATATTTTGCTTCATGTTTCTCGTCTACATCTCTGAACTGTTTACCCGATCTTTGTAGATCTGACTTTTTAACTATCTATCCGATAACCATTGATTCTGTTGGTGTATTATGTTTAATTGAATGACAGAAGGTTTCAGCTTCCTGGGGTGTGGATGCAATAACATCAAAGTTTTTGAAAAGTACTTCTACATGCTCATCTTTGATTCTTTGTGAAATGTTTATGCAGTCATTGGAGAGTTGTTCCATGCCCAATGATTGGAAGGTGGGGAAGGTGTTTCCCTTACATAAATCAGGTAACACTGTTTCAGCACTAAACTATAGGCCCATTTCACTATCCAGGGTACCGTGCAAACTTCTTGAGCACACAATTTACTCTCACCTTGTTTCTTTCCTCGAATCTAACAACTTTTTTAGTTCATACCAACATGGCTTCCGAAGACTTTTCTCGTGTGAAACGCAACTCCTCTCTTTCACTAATGATCTTTTTCGAGCCCTGGATGCTAACTTTGTTGTGTGGACTGTATATATTTGTCTTTTGCTAAGGCCTGTGACTGTTTCGCATGGCTTGCTACTAATTAAGTTCAGTGCTCTGAATATTGACAATCAGGTATTGGGCTGGATTAAATGTTTTCTTTCTAACCGAAGCCACTATGTCACAGTCAATAGTTATGACTCGCCTCTGATTTCTGTAACCTCTGGAGTATCTCAAGGTTCTGTGTTAGATCCTCTCGTGTTTCTCATTTATATTAACGAACTTCCTAACAATGTTTCTTCCCACATTAATTTTTTTGTAGATGACTGTGTTCTTTACCGTATCATTACTAATCCCCTTGATGAAACATGTCTGCAGTCAGACGAATACAATTTCTTCATGGTGCAGCGACTGGCTTATGAAGCTTAACACTTCTAAATGCAAATACATGCGTGTTTCTAACCGAGCTCATGATAACACCACTCGCTATCTTCTTAATTCCACTCCGATATCACCTGTTTCATCGTACAAATATCTTGGCGTTCACATAACACATAATCTCTCTTGGAAAATGCACGTGCACTATAGTATGTCTAACCAGGCTAACAGCACACTAGGCTTCTTACGCCGCCATTTCGCAGCTGCAGACAGTTCCACTAAGCTTCATTTGTATAGGACGTTAATAAGACCCAAACTAGAATATGCATGCTCGATTTGGGATCCTAATCAAATAACTTTATTTAACAGTTTACAGTCCTTCAGAACCGCGCCGCCCGCTTTATTGTTTCTAATTTTTCACGAACTGCAAGCGTATCTGCAATAAAATCAACCCTTGGTCTTCCTGTGCTTTCTCTGCTTCGTAAATATTTTCGCTTATGTCTTTTTCACCGAATTTATTATACTAATCCTATTCTCAAAGATCAGTTACTTCTTCCACCTTCTTATATATCCTCACGCATTGATCATAGCCTCAAGGTAGGGAGCCCGTACTGCCGAACCACACTTTGTTTGAATTCATTTATTCCTCGAACTGCGAATGACTGGAACCCTGCCTTCATCACTGCCATCACCGATGTCGAAAGGTTTAAGACGGCTACTGCCGATTTTGTATGCCCCTCCTCTCTGTAGCGCCTCGGGGCCTTGAGAGTATCGAAAATAAATAAATAAATAAATTCTCCGTTTACGAGGTGTTCTGTTGGAGGGGTCTATGTTATTCTCATAACGTGTGGAAAGCTTTATGATGGCCAAACTGGCCGATGCATCAACGCGCGTTTGGGGGTCCATGCAAGATATTTATGAGAATTAAAAGACCAGTACGCACATTTTGTTGCGTACGTAACCAAGTGCAACAGACGCGGGGTGCGGTTTAATGAGAGCAAGATGTTTGGAAAGATTAGGATAAAACGCCACGTAGTACTTGCGAGCGGGCTAGTTGGCTCTACGACTCCGTAATGATATGCCATGTACGTATGGCAGGGCAACAACCTGTCTTCTCCTTTCAGTCTCTTTACGTTCTTTTGTTCGGGGTCGCATCTTCTTCAAACAGCTTTCAGCCGCAGATATCAGCATGCTGTTCGGATATCCGCTTCGTTTCAACCTCTCAGTCTGCATGTTGACACTGTCGCCCATCAAGTGTGGGCAAGATTTGATCAGCGCCTGCCGTAAACAAGACACAGCCAGACCCCGCTTAATCAACTTAGTATGACCGGAGTCGTATGGAAGAAGGCCTTTGGCCCCTCGTGTTCTATAAAACCAACATGTGTGTCTTCGTGCAGCACAAGTCTGATTAACGTAGAAAGGCGGGCTAGTTGGTCTTGATAAGTGCATATTTTGTCAGCGTAAAATTAAAAACTATCAGTTGAAGTTCAGCGTTTCTCCCTTGTCTTTCTCCTTTAGTCTTGTCTTTAATTTTACGCTGACAACATATGCACTCTACTTGACAAGTCTGATATCCAGGTACTGGATCTGTGCATTTTCTGGTTGCTCAAAGGTGAAATCAAGCCCCGGATGTGCTTTAGAAAATAGTGCCACAATGCTCTCAACCTTGCTCTCTGTGTAATCTTCATACGACAGGTAAACCAAAAAATCATCGACATATCGAAATGCCTTAGCAACGCCAGCATCAACAGCAAGGAGGTGATGCTTCTCCGTTTGAACAATGTGACAGAACGTCAGACCTAATTTGTCATTATTTTCGTTTTATTTTCATTTATTTTTTCTGAATCTTTTGTTTACTTCATCATATTATAACCCCACGTTTTGTGTGAAGCTTTCTTCTTCTTCGTACCACAAAAACTGGCAGTTGGTAGCGAGCGCATCATCTGTGTTAACGTCCTGGTTCATTTCTCTTGCGTGTACATTGTTTTTTGTGTATAACCATGCAGCGCCGGAGGTCGTCGGAAAGCGGCACGTGTTTGTTTGGAAGCATTTTGCATTAAGATGTTTGGCAGCAGGTGTATCAGCACCCCATGATTATCTCTTCGCCTCCGAATATTTAAGGTTTTAGACGCTGCTATTCACTAACGGTTTTTTTGGGCTGTTTCCATACCACTGCGTTCCCAATGCTTGTTTTTGTCTTCCCTCTCTTTCATTCTACCCTTCTTTCCCCTTGAAACTTCACCTTATATAAGGTAATAATAATAATAATAATAATAATAATAATAATATTTGGTTCGCAGGAAGGGAAAGGCGCAGTATCTATCACACTTGTGTCTGTGGACACCTGAGCCGCGCCGTAAACGAAGGGAGGAAGGTGGGAGTTAATATAATGTACCTCGAGGTTTAATATAATGTACCTCGTGATAAAATTTAGTTGAGTGGCGCCTATGTCCCGCTTATTACTTATGGTGGGGATGGGTGGGCGCAATGTTTTTTGCAATTCAAGCATACACTCAGCATTGTAATTTAAACTTTTTTTTGTATGGTGTGACGTCTCTGCATTTAAAAATAAGGTTATATTTGGCTGACTGAGCCAGTTGGTGTGTTGCTTCCTTTGTGTCGAAGTGAGCCCAATTTTGCTCGTCATTGTATGGCGCTTGAGTTAATAATGCATTATTTTCCTTTCTTTAAGAGCGCGCTCATGATCATTAGCGATCAGAATCAGGCTTAGTTGTAGGTGTATTATGCTGCCAAAAGACCTGGCATAGTACAGCGCTGGCATCTATACACCGCCCTAAAATGCGCTATACATTTGTTGCGCTGCCATCTGTATCTTCTAAAGGATCTGTGCAAGTGGTTTCACAAACTGCCTATCAAAGCTTCGACTGTGCGGAGCAAATACCACTCAGAATGCTTGCCGCATATATATGTTCAGAAGAGAGCTGATAAAAATGTTCCAATACTGCACGTGGTACGACCATCGACGCCGCTATTTACATTCAGGCGAAAGACCCGCATGTCATTATGGGGGATGATCTGCCAGTCGGTGGCTAATTAATAGGCAGCTGAGAAAAAGGCGTCTAGCCTCCCTGCCCACCCTCTTCTACTATGCAGCTGCGGGATAGGAGGGAAAACTGGCAAAATGCTTCACAGTTGATCGAGCCGGATTGGATTAGTGACGCACTGGAGAGCACAGTGGGTGAAATGTGGCTTGTCTTGCCATTCTGGTTCGATGCGCAACGCGCGATTCACGTCCAAAACTTCTTCGTAACCGCGCCTGCAACTCTCTCAGTGAAGACACTGCATCGATTAGCCGTTATGTGCGTGCAGTCGTCGTTTATGTAATTGTGCATTAATGTTAATGTAGTACGCACGATATGAGCTAGCTTCCAAAAATGATGAGTGCCCAATACAAGCGGCTCACCACAAGATTATTATCCTTATATTGCCAACATCACTTGACAGACATGCACCTTTTCAGACAATGTTCATGCCGGATCACGGAGTGTAGGAAGTATGTGCTTCAGAGAAGGCTACTTTTGGGACCGTGTAATTCAGGTTGATCTAAGTGTTCATTACCTTGCTCAAAGTTTCCAATAGTTTTACGTTATTGCCTTTCGGTATGCCCAAATCCTAGAACATACATTCCATTAATAATTAAATTTTACGCATAGACTTTAAAAATTTGCCTTTGTGCCAACTGGCGGCTGCTACAAGCAAGTCGTATAGGCACTCTGAATAATATAAACGCTCATATTCTAATGAAAGAAAAACGTATAGAGCTCACCTCTGTGGACACTGGAATCATATTGTTACGTGGTGGCATGACAAGCGATGGAACACGGCGACACAACAGAAACAGAACGACGTGATGACATGACGATGAACTATGCTTGAATGGCCAGCGGGCCTGGCGCTAGCGCTCCGCCCCACGCCACTGCCCGCTTGGTCATCTTCGTAGCATTACTCGGGGCCACCGAGTGATCGTCCCGATCGATTGCTAGAAATCCAATGCATGATGTGACGATGAACACAGACACAGGATTGGGACATGAAACGCTGGACACCACAATGAATGCGGAGATGGGAAGAATGCTTGCACTGGAGCACCAAGTCCAATCTTCACCGTTTGCCGAAGGCTAAGGCTCATGGACACGCCGAACGGCTTGGGCGGGGGTGCTGTTTTCGCTCGAGTGGTCGTGAGGTCGCTTCGTCGTGGGGTCGGTAGGGTCGGCTTTGGGCTCTTCCTGGTCGTCGTGTGTTGTGGTCAGGGCTGGGGACGAGGCTGGGACAGCGGCTGGTCAGGTCTGAGCAAAAAGGGCTGGGGCAGAGCTGGGCGGCGATCTCCACGAGCTTTCGGCAGATGGACCCGGCGTACGGTTAGCTTCGACGGTGCGCAAGACGAGGATGGGGATGAACCACACCTCAAATACCTTCGTCATCTTCGGAGCAATATGTTATAGCTCTGCATGATCCTTGAAAAAAATTTAAACCTAATTTTAGAAACTCCTGCTCACGCACACTCGCTACATATTAGGGCGACATTTGACATTTTGCTGCCCTCATGACAAATAACTAAGATTTCCATATAAAACTAATGGTGTACGTTGTTTGGTAATAACAGGAAACTAAAGGGCCTGTATTCAAAATTCGCGTCGTCATCGAAGTGTCACTATCTCACGTGAATATGAGTAATCTGATTGGTCGAAACGCCGGAACCGGATGTTGCCACTACGGAATCGGAAAAAGTGGCAACACCATTTTTTAGCGTTTCCACCAATCAAATGGCTCGAGGTCGGGGAGATAGCAATACTTTCGATAACGACGCAAACTCGGAATACGGGCCTTGGTCTACGCAGGGAATAGTTGCGGGTTTATCGACGTTATTGATGTGTGCAGAGTTGAGGCGGGAGACGAGTTCTTAGCCGCTGCAGTCCGTTGGCGACGAAGGGACTAGGGTGCCTCAATGCCCTCAAGTGGTTCTCGCCATCGAGGAAGCCTGAACTGGGTTCTTTTAATGTGCCCAGTCTTTAATTGCGCCAAAATCACACGGACTCAACGGGGTGCACAGAACGCAGTCGCGACTCGCTTTTTCAATTTCTACTTGCATTGTATCGTATGCTGAAATCAGGCGGAAGAGGAGTAGCATCACTTTTGAACGTCGATGTGAATGAAGTGTAAATATTTGTGCTTTACGGAGACTACTGATTGAATATATATTGTTCGTGCATTTTTTAGTTTTAGTAACTGACTTTCTCGTGATTTCTTTCGGGCGCTGTTCAATTATTCTTTTCACCCCGCCTACCACGCGCCGATACCCAATTGTGAATGGGCTCTTGGGCTGGGGCTTGCAGTATTTGAAAATGGCTCCTTACACGGAGCCCTCCATTAACGATTTTCCTTGGGGCATTAGTCTTCGCTCAGTTCCATTAAATATAACTCGTTGCTTTTGTGGTTACTCGGGTCACACAGGGTTCGTGCGTCCTACATACGGCACGGCCACCATACAAGGATTTGACCTGGTCAAGAACCACGACGACGCCTTGCAGAACGTGCGCCTCTGCCCGCAGACCAACATCCTCTACGAAGAGCTCACCGTCTACGAGCACCTGTATTTCTTCGCCATTGTAAGTAGGGGCAAATAATCAGGGCCCGAAACTTTACAAGAGGTCGCTTTCTTTCTCAACCGTCACGAAGGCTAAAGAAAAACTCGAGAGGATTATTGCGGGAATGTCTCGTACGTGCTGCTCACTCGCGTCCGCTGAATTGCGAGATGTTAGTAGCAAGGTTATCGAAGTTGATCCAATGACTTACTGGAGCGAAGCGCTGGACTCTACTTGGCCTTGACATTATTTGTATCAAAAAGGCTAATGAAGCTCTCAAAGTTCATTGAGAGGAATGATAATACTCCCGAACATATTTCAAAAATACGTTTGGTTTATAGGGTTTAACGTCCCAAAGCGACTTTCAGAGACGCCGTACTGGACCACTCCCGAAATTTCGACCACCTGATGTTCTTTAAAATGAACTGACATCAGACAGCCGATGGACGCCACTGCGTTTTGCCTAAATCGAAAGGCAGCCGCCTGTGTCGGAATCGAACCGGTTATAAGCCAATGTTATCATATTATAGGGTACTGTTAAGCATTCCTTGATGTAAATAGTCTAGACTTGCATTTCGTGTCAGAATAAAATTTTAGTCTTTCCTGTGCTCGCAGTGGCTAGTTAAAACTACGATAGCGAACCAACTGGTTGCATTTTTAAAGTGTTTTAAGAGACACCTACAGGAGACCTTTAATAAGCACACTGATGGGAGCACCATAAAAACACAATTTGAGCCAACTATTGATTACTGCGGGACACTTTTGATGAACATTGTGATTTAAATGCTGTAAGCTTCTGACGTGTGCCAAATTCTGCTTTCGAACTTTTTGCGTCCCTCATGACATATAAGTCAGAGGTCCATATAAAACTTCTAGGGCGCTTTTTAAATAGTTACTGAAAAGTACAGCCCTGCGGAGGGACTAGCTGGGGTTTTATCGATTATTGATGGTTAGCGATGTGCAAAAAATTACGTTCAAAGCTTCTTTCCCAACAATATGCGGGATATGTGGTTTTGAGCGAGAGTATTATAATGGGCATCCACCGCCTAAATGATATGGTAGAGCACTGCAAGGCAACATAAGGAGGTCGCGGGTTTTGATCACACAGGAGACAAGTGTTCGAGTTCCTTTACTCTTTCCATTCTGTTAACTTGCAGCCATAAAATGATTAAACTGCAAATTTTCAATTGATAAAAGCGAAAAAGCTAGAAACCTTTCATTGATTTATTTGACGGTTGGGTTCCTTGTTAGGAATGTCACAACAGTTTCCTGAGTTTGCTCCCTCGTCGGCTGAGTTGTTTTCAGCAAATCGCACTGATAATCAGCGCCAAAGAAAGCTAAAGTATGCTGTGAGCTCTATAAAAAATTGCATTAAATAATTGTCTGACAAGTGAAATTATTGCAACGGCCACAGAAATCTCGCTTAGTGAACATTGCAGCCCATGTAGAGCCCTTCATCTAACATCATCATTACAGGTTAAATATAGCAGCGAAAAGACCTTAGCCACTCGCCAACAAATATGTCAATGTGTTCGAGCTGCGCTCAACGTCGGCTCTGAAATTTGCTCGCAATCTTGCTGCATCTCTTTTCTTTTGGAATTTCCTCCATCACAGCAATTATAACTACTTCTTAGCCAGCAACAAAGTATTCACTTGTTGCTATCTCTAGTAATTGAGTCGTGTATCACATCGAAAAAGTTTCGAAACACATCGAACTGATGGCAGCACCCGTCGGGCAGCAGCACGCTTTGCAGTTCAGCGACAATGTGACATTCTCCACGCCCGAAGATAGAAGGGCACGCCCGTCACAGCCGTCCAAAGTGACCAACTAAAACTCGGCATACTGCATATTTTCGCAGAAAAAAGTAGACAGGAGTTTTTCATGCCGCTTGGCACCACTGCAAAGTAACAAAGAAAGGTTAGCTCGAACTTCTTCGGTATGGCCACGTCAGATAAGGAGGTACGACTTTGCACACCTAAGTGTTCAACGACTTTGCCCTCAAGAAATCCGATCGACTGCTGATGGATGGTTGTTGTGATAATGGAACATATATAACTCGCTGAAAACGTTCTCATGGTTTCAGTAACAAAGCCGTTGGAGATGTTGACATCACTGTACTGCCGCGGCATTGACATGTGAGTAGTTTCAACTGTCGCCATGGCAGGATTTTTCAAACAATACGAATACAGTCATACGTATCCGGCTCTTAGC
Organism: Amblyomma maculatum; assembly: GCF_055883805.1. Classification (NCBI taxonomy): domain Eukaryota; kingdom Metazoa; phylum Arthropoda; class Arachnida; order Ixodida; family Ixodidae; genus Amblyomma; species Amblyomma maculatum. The sequence continues at coordinate 160,148,168 of NC_139353.1, read as the reverse complement.
ACCGCGCCTCTGAAGGAGACTATCAGCAGAATATAGTGATATGGTTAGTGTTGTCGCACTCGGTGTCTTTTTCTTTCGAGTTTGCTGCCAACCGACACACCCTTCTCTCTTCACTGTTGACATTTGCAGCGCCGCCGTCGTTTGCGCAGGTTCAGCGCATCGCTCCAGACGCCATCGCGGAGCAGGTCGAGCTTCTACTTAAGGCCCTTCACCTGGGCACGCACCTGCACACCTTCCCGCGGCTCCTGACAGCGACTCTGAGGAGGAAGCTGGCCATCGCCATCGCGATCATTGCTGATCCAAAGGTGGTGCCTACTAACCTGTGCTGCTGGTGCTGCGCCGAGTTGCCACGGGGTCAGATAATGGAGACATAGGAGGCCAATTACATGCCTATTAGTATAGCCGAATGAGTTGAGTTGAGCTGTATGCTACAGGTGGGATTAACCTTGATTATTCTGCAGGAAATTGCTCCACCGTAGCGTCACGTTTGTGTTAAAAAAGTCCCAATATTTGTGAAATCTGCCCCACCATGTGCACAGTCACTTACAATATACATATTGCACTCCGGAAGTCAATATCTATGCACACATTCACTCACAGTAAAACACAGTTCAGTCCAGCTGCCACCATTTATGCATACATTCACTCACAGTATAACATAGTCCACTCCAGAAGTCACCATCTACGCACACATTCACTCAGAGTAGAGCATAGACCATTGCAGCTGTCACCACCTAGAGGCTAGAATAGTGTCCTTTAAAAATTGTAAAATAAGGCGTGTTTCCACTCGGGTAGACAAATGTCCTGAAGTGCACTGTGAAGGGCTCCTGCCTTCTTGAAATAAGCGAGCATCACACACCTTTCTGCGTTGCACTTTGGACAGCACAGAATATAATATTATATATCCCTGTACACACAACATGCAGAACATGGCGGGGAAGATGTCATGCCCGTCTTATGCATCCAGGCAGGAGGACGAGCAGAGCCCGTGCGAATTCAAAGTTGTAGAGTGGCCTGATGTCTTCTCAGTCCCTTGGCGACATATGGCTTGTTGAAGTGGCACTCCACAGGGTACTGTCTGAAGTCATTTTTTATCTTGAGCGAATTTTTTTGAGGAAGTACCTGACAGTGCTTTACGAGCGAGACTGTCTGCCACCTCGTTGCCTCCGACACCTATGTGTGAGGGCAGCCATTTTTGTGCAGAGTCTGCACCAAGCATAGAGAGCTTATAGAAAAGGCATCAATAGCGAACTCGCGCTCTAAACTTTCAAGGGCAGATTTTGAATCCGTTAGGATGACAGCAGGTTAAGCCGGACAAAGCCGTAACGCTACCTCAATAGCAAAACGTTCGGGCGTTCTGGAGGATACGACTTCAGTAAAGCATGCAGACCTGAATGTGAAAAGCTGCTGCACTAGATTATCTTACCTCATCTACAGAACCATTACTGAAAATGTGAAGACGGCTGGCATACGCTGTTTCTAAATGTTCAAGTACGAGCGAACGCATTGCCGCTATAAGACACGCTTTGCGCTCACATGGAGAATCGCGACCTTTCAGTCGAGTGTCGGAAATGACCAGTGTGGTTTAGCCGTTTCCTTTGCCTTCGAACATTGAAACATTGCCTAGCTACGGTTTCTCTGAGGCGCCCAAGTTGCAATAGTAGCGTCTGTGAAGCGACAAGCTCGAGGTTTCGATAGTGGCTCATGAAGTACTGCATTGTTCGCTGCCGCCTGAAGAGCTGCAATGGCTCTTCTTAGGCCCTTTCTATGGAAAACTTCGAGACGTTCAAGCGCTGATTCCGAGAGGGAAATTAGAGGTAATTGGTAAAACATGCGACGGCTCACCAGCACTTCATGATATTTTATAACTGAAGAAGGATAGTTTACCCATTGCTCACCTGCAATGCTACGGATCTCACAGAGACGCTAAGATAGAGATGAGCAATCGCCTAGACAGCGTTTCGCCACTGTAGACGGAAATCAATATGACACCCAGATAAAGCGTGTGATTAATTTGGCGAATGGAACACTGACCAAGGTCTATCGTTAACCACGCATGATGTCTTCTTACACTTGGAAGCAGAACAAAGCCGGATTTTTCCACTGATAGAGACAATCCCAAATATTGAAGTTAAGCTTAAATCGAAAGTAGAGTCTGTCGAGCTATCAGGGGTAATCGCTTGTGTTGGTAGCCAGTAATCTAAATACAGATGTCGACAGCATATATTAATACGCACTTGCCTGCAATTTTCTTCGCAATAAATCGGGAAGGCCAGCCATTACGACATTAAAAAGCGTGGGGGAAAGAACACTTCCTTGAGGCACACCTCGGCCCTTTCGGCGCTTACGGTACTCCCTGACCGTACTCTAACCGCGCGACCACTGTCAAACGAGTAAATGAACATTAGCATATGAACCTGAATGGCCACACTTTGCAATCTGTTCAGAATAGAGCTTTGAACCACTCTGTCTTAAGCTTTTGCGACGCCAAGAAAAATGACTAAGGATGAAAGGCTGAAAGCTCCCTGGTGTTCAATGTGACTCACCAAATCTAAGACGCTATCTTGGGCCCTTAGGCATCGGCTCAATCCTGTCATACATGTTGGCAGTGTCTTGGTGTCCTCAAGCAACCACGATACGCGTTCATTTCCTAGCTCCTCCATCCGCTTATAGCCACACAGGTGGTCAGTGACACAGGGCGATACGAGGCAAGGTCTGTCATGTATTTGTCAGGCTTCAGCACTTGAACTACATATGCCACCTTTCATGCCGGAGGAATGTCGCCAGTTTCCCAAACTCAATTTATGATGTTTAGAAGCTCCTTCCTGAGATCCGGGGCAGATTCTGCAGCTTTGTGTTGGTGATATCGTCGGGATTTGATGCACACCGGTGCCAAGGAGACCACTGAGAGCAGTCTGAAGCTTCCTGAACGTGAACGCAGTTTCCATAATAGACGTGGAGGAAGTAGGTGGTGTATACAGATCATTTCCAATATTTGCAGATACAATCGCATCTGCAAACTCCTCTGCCAAGCACGCAATCGGTTTTTCCTAGCGCATTGAAAGAGTTTCAAAAAGTTTCAAAGGGTGAGGTTCTTCAGCAAGACTGCCAATGATGCGTCACATTGTCGTCACCGGTGAGAATACAATCTATCACAGAACGAGGACCATTACGACCTCCAGAGATCACTTGTGCGCCGCCGAATGGCGGAATTCAGCCTATTGTAGGCTGTGTCGCCCTTCTTCCGCATGAATTATCTCTCCGCCCTTCTCGATGCTCAAGGTTTCCTGAAGTTTAAATCTGCAGCCGGAAAATGATCAGGTAGCTTGACTGTCGTGGTTGTTGCCATGTTACTAGAACTCATTTTGTCAGTAACATCACCAAAAACAGGTTCTAGGGGCTCTCTGTACTTGTCCCAGGTGACAAGCAGGTTGATTTTAGGACCGCTCATAACGAGTCGGCAGCAAACACAAAAATCGGATAATGATCAATTCCCATACGATCAGGTGCTGTTGATCACTTCACGCGGACATCAGATGCATCAAACGTCAGGTTTATAGCGGTCGCGGAGGCTGGATGCCGGAAGAAAGTAGGACTTCCGTCATTGACAACACACAGGTTCAAACTGTCAATAACTTCTACGAGTTTGCGTCCACGGAAATCCGTGTTCCTGTGCCCTCACACAAAATTATGGGCGTTGAAATCACCGGAGATGATTCTGGGAGTTGGCAGCGGTCAGATAACTTCTGCAGAAACAAATCAATCGCTTCCTTTTCCGCGGGGACATGTATACGGATGTAATATAGAGAGTTCGAAAGCCGATCTTTATTCTCATAGCCGCTACTTCAATGTAATCCGTGCAAAGATCGGTAACGTTTAAAGAAACACGTGGAATTCCCCTTCGTTTTAAAGCGGTGCACTGTCTGCAGGAAATGGCTTAAGCTGCAGTTCTTTGGGTGACACATCCAATCAAATATCTCGCGCTTGGCAGGTTGGCTTCGGACAGGGCTAATCCAAATACGCAAGTCTCAAGAATTGTTTAAGTTCAATCACTGAATGCTCGTGACGACCACTTTGATATAGTTTGATTTGAGGAATTTTGTTCACTGAAGCAAACAAGGTTCCCGGTGTGTTGTGACTCTTTATACACAGCCACTTGAAGTTGTGACTGCGTTGATACGGCAATTATTCTAGATGTTCACTGCAAATAGGTCCCAAATTTGGCACAAATATAACAAACAATCCACAGAGAAAGACACATAAGATGATTGACGTGCGCTTCTACCAACTCTTTATTGATGCCAAAGTACAGAGCATGTACACAGTAATATCGGAGTATGCGCAGAAGAGGACAGATAAAGCAGTAGCAGTCAAAGTAAAAACATGTCCAGAAAGGTACATTCCGCTGAGTAAATTTGAACAGAAGTATCGCTAGCGCAACGATCGGATAGCTTATCTATATGATATGCCTCTAATAAAAGCCTTGCCTTATAATTCCAACTTTTGCCCAGAATCGTCGTCTTCTATTATTTAGTCAGTCACTCTTCTATTATTTAGGGATAGTCAGTCACTCTTCAGTGTGCAGTCGACAGTGGAAAGCAAAAAGGCAATAAGAAGAATTCAACGCCAGCTCTTCTGTGAACCGCATTCGAGAAAAAACAAAATCAATCAGTTCATCGCGTGGTACCTGCTACCGTAGTGGTTCGGCTTCGCATTTCGCAAATTTATCTGCATGTTCAGCAGCTGCCAGACACTGCCGCAAATGTGGAAAGTTTGAACATTTTTGAAGCGTCTCCAAGTCAAGGAAAAAGTAAACTGCTAAACGAAGACTGCCGTGCCACAAAGCTGAGACAGCCAACGCCATCACAATCTTAAATGTCAGAGATCAGGCGGGCCAACGAAAAGGCATTCGTGCCACACTTACAATATAGGGCAACATTCTTTTTCTATCATCATTGACATTGCGTCTACAGTCTCTCTGCTGAGCGAAGATCATTACCCAATATTGTTCGCAAATGTGTATGGGTTGTGCTTGCCTGCTATCACCCACCACAGCTACTCCGGAGAGGATATAAACATGATCGGATGCTTTCTAGCCCAAATGACTCATGGTAAAACCACTGCCGGGGTGCTGTTCTACATCACACCCAAAGGCACGTCTTTGCTAGGGGCTCGACGCCATAGGCAGCCTGGGAATAAACATCGCCGGTTCAACTTTCACCTGCCGCAGCGTCACATATGCAGACTCGCTCACCGCAGGGCTGCAGGATCTGTTTTCGCACCACTTGACGACAGGCCTCAGGCGCGTGAACTTCTTGCACCACATCCAGCGACGCTAGTCGTGCCGCTGGTTTCTACAAAGCTACGGCGCCTGCCCCTCACACGGCCAGAGCAAGTTTCCGAGAAGCTACTCTGCCTGCAGTCCCATTGGGATTGGGTCTCCCCCATAGTCGCCGTGAGAAACAAAGATGGCTCGTTGCAGTTGAGCGCGCACCTCTGCGAGGTCCAAGGCTGTCATCGCCGATGCGTTTCCTCTCGCGTACACGTGAGGACTCCTACATCAACTAGCAGGTTTGATATGATTTTCGAAGCTTGACTTGGCGTCTGCACGCCACCATTTTTGAACTTATACCGAAGAGTCGTGACCTAACGGCTTTTATAACGCATGATGGGTTGTTTCGATTACATTGATCATTACATTGGCAACGTAATTGTCTGGGGAAGGACACGCGAGGTGCACGGTGAAATTGTTAAACAGGTACAGCCTTTGTCAAAAGTGTGTGCCCAGGAGCTTTGTTTCTAAACCGTGTAGTGGCGACGATTAAGCATAAGGGAGGTCCTTCCCATTGAAAAGGGTAGAACAAAAATCTTGCCATCAAAAAGTTCGGAACGCTGAAAAGCCGCCAGGGGGCGCCGAGGAGTGAAGACGCTGCCACGTCGAGCTCTGCTGTTAATGGCCTTTTTCGGCGGCTTTTGGGTGCACCCAGCAACATCTCACTTCGGACCGATTTTCGGAAGTCCCGAGGATCAAGTGGAACCAACTCTCTAAAAGGTGGGACCACCAATTTGGTCTTTACGATACTTTGAAGTTCGGAGCAACAACGCCGCCAAGTTAAGCCTAGCGTCCGAGCCTAGCGTCCGGCCTAGCCGCCCTCGAGGGAAGGCCCTCGGAGCGTGGACGGCATGGACTGGCAGAGCGAGGAAAATCAGAGCTACCAGCCGAACTCTGACACTAGTAAGGACGGAAATATGGAGGCGGTTGAGGCCTTAGAAGAAAATTCATGGTTCCGCCGACAAGGAGGCAGATATGTGAAGGAATGCGACGCAGCGTCCCAAGCGAAGAAGGAGGCACCCGTGAAGGGGAGCGAAGGGACCGAGGCCGCCAAATCGCGGCAAAAAGCGATAGGAAGGTCACTCGCCGAGAGATCCGTAGGCACGGTCAGATCGAAAATACCGAAGGAGATGTTCCGCGTAGTGCTGCGACCGCACGGCGGCGCCGATCAGCTGACAAGGAAAGCGGGACCGAAGCTGCGCCAGGTCCTGGTTACGGCTGCAGGCCTCAACCTGAACGGGGAAGACAGATTCATCGCCAACCCGAAGAATCAGTCCCTACTAATTATGACCCCGGAGCTCGGCAGGGCAAAGCGGTACGAGCAAATTACGACCATAAAAATCGGGCCAGTTGAGATAGACGCAACTGCTCACGCGGCCATGCCGGAGGGCGGCAAGGGCGTCATATACGACGTTCCGCTGGACGTCACGGAGGAGGAAATTCGGCAGGGACTCAGAGATAACCCTGGCTACATTGGAGCGAGGAGGCTCGGGAAAAAGTCTAAAACCGTGCTCATCATTTTCGAAGACCAAGAAGTCCCGCGAGAGGTGTGGTTCAACGGATTGCTATACCGGTGCAACCTCTACAAAAAGAAATTCGATGTGTGCTACGCATGCGGCAACCTAGGACATCGGTCCGACGTCTGCCCGGACCCCACCAGCCCTCGATGCCGAGGGTGCAGAATGCTTAATCCACCGGAGGGGCACGAACAAAACTGCGAGCCGCAATGCCTACTGTGCGGCGGCTGCCACCCCCTGGGGCACAACCGCTGCAGAAGCATGTACCGGACCCCGCACATTCTCAAAGTCCGACAAGCAGAGAAAGAAGCCACCCAGGCTCAAAACAAGCAGCAAGAGCCAACGAAAACCCGGGGCAGATCGAGAGGAAGAGGCGACGCCGCGGGCACAACGGGCCGTGCGAGAGACTCCAGCGCATCCGTCACCAGAGATGAGCCCAGATCCAAGAGCAAGAACAGGGGGCCGCCACAACCACCGCCATCCAAGGAAGACAAGAACCACTGGCCGAAGCCCGGGGAGACGCCGGCCGGACAAGCAAAGACGAATGAAGAAGTTAACGCAGGCGGTAAGTCGGTCAGCTTCGCTAGCGGGGTCTCCAAAGAAAAAAACTTGGAACTTTCGGAATTACAACAGACTCAAGCCGAGCATAGCAAAGAAATCAGAATCATTAAAGAAGACATCAAAGAGATTAAAGAAACCCTCAAATCTCTAGTCGAGGTAATTAAAGAGTTAAAAGAGGCAAAAGCTACACCTGCACCGGCACCTCCGATGCTCAGGCCGCCCGTCATACGGGGCCCCGGTGGGGCGAGCGAGAGCAATTGTGGCAGGGACAGTGACGACTCAGATGAAATGAATATCGATCAGGCTAGACCTGCGAAACGTAAATCGGATGACACTAGTGTAATTGGACAAGCCAGAAAGCACGTGGCTTTTAGAAAATTAGTCAAGGATGAAATCATAGACTTCGAATTGAACCTGAATAAGAAACTTGAGGCGAGATTTGGAGTGCTAGAAAAGATGCTTCAAGCCCTTTGCAACGCATCGGGTATACAATATCAAAATCATAATGGATCCCAAAACGTCTAAAATTTGGCAATGGAATTGCCGGTCGTTGTCAATGAAGCGATGGCTCTTGCAACAGTACGTAGCTAGCCACAACACACAGCCTTTGGCAATGGCTCTGCAGGAAACGCGAGGTGTATGGAAGCTTTCGGGGTACAAAAGCTACGATAGCGGGAAGGGAAGTAAAACACGGGTCGTGACGTACGTCAAAAACAACGTCGCCGTCGTCCAGCACGAAGTAGGTAACAGGGAGACCGAAACGGTCTTTGTGGAAATCCTGACCGGTAAAAAGAACAGAGGCAGCATATTTCTACTCAATGTGTACAGCTCCCCGAAGTGCACGAAGGCGAGGTTTGGCCCGATATTTAAGAGAGCGATTAGCCTGGCAGGTAAGAACCCACTAATAATAGCCGGCGATTTTAATGCCAGACATCGAGAATGGGGTTACACGACCAGCAGCCCGAAGGGTCAAACGCTGTTGGAAGATATCACTGAGTCAAACCTCTACATCGCTAACGACATTAGATGCCCGACGAGGGTGGGCAACAGTGTGTCAGCGGACACAAACCCGGACTTGACTCTCTGCCACAGAACTGGCATAGTCAAGTGGACGAACAAGCATCAGGATCTAGGTAGCGACCACTACGTGCTAGAGGTAGAACTAAGTAGGAAAGTGAGCGTTAAGCGCGCTGTGTGTCGGACGGAAACCCAAGTGGATTGGGATAAATTCAGACAGATCAGAGAACGGGAAGAAATTGGAGATATAGAGTGCATTCAAAATTGGGCCGCCCAATTAATTACCCATGTCAACGAGGCCACCGAAGAAATTAAAGGCGAAGCTCTGCCTGAGGCGATGGATAGCAGGTTATTCGGCATGTTCAAAAAGAAAGAAGAGCTAACGAAGAAGCTCAAAAAGCAAAAGTGGAACCGCAATCTCAGGAGAGAGATAGCCAGACACAACGTCGAAATAGAAAAATACGCCCGGAAACTCGAGTCGCAACGTTGGGATAACAAATGCGACGAGATGGAGGGCACCATGAATGGGGCCAAGACGTGGCAACTGCTCAGGTTCCTGATAGACCCGACTAAGTCCAAAACGGTCGCCAATATAGAACAGGTCAAGGCGAGGTATAACTTTAAGGGTACGGACAAACAGCTCATTGACAAGCTCAAGTCCATGTACGTAGCTCCCCCCGCCACAGCGCATTACAGAGATTACAACGGACCGGCGAACAGCGAGCTTGACGCGTCCATAACAGTGGCAGAAGTCAGAGCGGAGCTGCACGGCCTAAAAAGGCGCTCGGCCCCCGGGCCGGACCTCGTTAATAACAAGATGCTCGCAAATCTGGACGACGAATCGATCAATGCCCTAACCAAATATTTAAATCAGGTGTGGGAGAGTGGTCAAGTACCCCAAGAGTGGAAGAGGGCTAAGATCACCCTAATCCACAAGCAGGGAAAACCACCGGGCTTGGAGAATCTCCGCCCAATATCGCTAACATCCTGCGTAGGCAAACTACTTGAGAAAGTTATTCAGAGGAGGCTAACCAAATACACCGAAGAGAATGATGCGTGGCCGGCTGAATTGGTCGGATTCAGGCCCGGCCTTTGTACGCAAGATACCATGCTCAGACTACATAACGATGTTGTCAGAGACTTCAGGAAAAAAAATACGAAAGCTATTCTAGGCTTAGACCTTAAGAAAGCTTTTGACAACGTCAGTCACGACGCCATTCTCGACGGGCTCGCTGAGCTTAGAGTAGGCGAAAGAACCTACAACTATATTAGATCATTCCTGCGAGACAGGACGGCGATCATCAGCTTTCAGGGCTTATGTTCGGAGGAGTTCCCGCTGGGTAACAGAGGCACTCCGCAGGGAGCTGTGCTCTCACCTTTCCTTTTTAACATCGTAATGAGGAAGCTCCCCAGTAAGCTTGGCCATCTCGATGACTTAAAACTAAGCATCTACGCGGACGATGTGACCGTCTGGATGTGCGAAGGGAACGACTCGTACGTCACATCCAGGCTCCAAGAGGCAGCAAATATAATCAGCTATCACGCAGAGGACGTAGGTCTATGCTGTTCGCCAGAAAAATCGGAGCTTCTGGTAATGACCAGCAGTAGTGGGAAGATAACTCCAGATATCAAAATTAAAGTCAACGGAAACGAAGTCCGGAAAGTAGATGAAATTAGAATATTAGGTATGATTATCAACCGCAGGGGTAGTAACAAAAGCCTGATGAAGAAATTAAAAGATCAGGCGGAGCTCGTAGTCAGAGTATTTAAGAAGACGTCCAACAGAAGGAGTGGTCTCACGGAGGCTAGTAGACTCAGACTCGTACAAGCTTTTGTCACGAGCAGAATGTGCTACGCGACTCCATTCCTAAATATCAACAAGACCGAAGAACACAAATTAAATACCATAATTAGGAGATGCACGAAGTGCGCTCTAGGACTCCCCATAACTACTTCTAACGACATTCTAGAGAAAATGGGGTTGCATAATGAGTGGAAAGAGCTGGCTGCGGCGGTCAGGCTGTCCCAGAGAGAGCGACTCGCAGGAACGGCGGCGGGTAGGCAAATCCTCGATTGGGTAAACCTACTAGCGCCCGGGGAAGGCGAAAGTGTCAGAGAAAGCATAGATCGAGAAATCAGAAAGCATCTATACGTCTCGCCCATACCGAAGAACATGCACCCCGTACACGACGAGGGGAGGAGAAAAAGCAGAGCTAAGCACCTCGCTAACAAATTGGACAAACTCCCGCCAGGATCGGTCGCCTACACCGATGCAGCGATCGGGAAAGAAGGCGACGTAACCTCGGTCGCCCTATTGGACACTGGGATCGCCATAGGAATAGAAAGAAATCGAGATCTACCGCCGGTAGAGGCGGAGGAGATTGCAATAGCCATTGCCATTGCACGACCAGGCGTGAAACACGTCATCAGCGATAGCAAAGCGGCGGTTAGAAATTTTAGCAAGGGTAGAGTCAGCAATCGTGCTGCAAAACTTCTGAACGAGTCGTCTCTCGCCGAAAGCGTGACCATAATCTGGACCCCAGCACACGCCGGTCTCGCCGGCAACGAGGCTGCCCACATGCTCGCCCGCTCCTCGCTACCTCGGGGTGCTGCGGACGCCTCCACAACATCTAAAACCAAAGAATGTATAGGTACCTTTAGGGATGTAACGGACAACTTGAAGAAAGACCGGAGGATATATCCGCCACCGGTTAGATCCCTGAGTAAAAAGGAATCGTATGACTGGAGAAGACTCCAAGCTCGAAATTTCTTTTCGCCCCTGTGGAGGAGTTGGACGGGCGCCAGAGGGCGGAAGAGGGACGGTGCAGAAACCGAAATTTGTAAATTTTGCGGCCACGTGGCAACATTAGATCATATAATATGGAGATGCGTTCGTGCCCCAGGGCGCAACGCGATTAAAACTAGCGATGAATGGGAGACCACGCTAAGAAGCTCCGACGAAAAAACACAGCGATTCGCCGTCCGCCTGGCGGCCGAGGCTGAAGACCTCTTCTCCTAGACGAGGCCGGGTGTCCTCTGGCCGCGGTGTGACAGACTGCCTCCCCGGACGCCTGCGTGCGGACTCGTAGGTGGCTGCTGCACCATATTCGGCGGAAATAAATGTTCTTCCTCCTCCTCGGAACGCTTAGGATGCATTGCAAGCCACACAAAGGTGCAGTGTTAAGACTGCCGACTACTGTGCCGGAGTTTCCGGGTTCGATCCCGACCGCGGCGGCTCCGTTTGGATGGAGGCGAAACGAAGTTGCGGCAGTGTGCTGTGATTAAATCAATTAATTTATAGGAAGGGAAAGGCGCGGTAACTGTCTCACTTGTTTTCTGTGGACACCTCAACCGCGCCGTGAGGGAAGGGAGGAAGGAGGGAGTGAACGTAGAAGGAGAGAAAGAAGCGATGTCAGCGCGTTAAAGATCCCCAGGTGGTCGAAATTACTTTTTCTCTGTCTACTTTCCTTCCCACCTTCATCCCTTCCCCACGGCGCGGTTCAGATGTCCACAGTACAAGTGTGACAGATACTGTGCTTTTCCGCTCGTGTGAACCAATTTTATAAGCCACACCACAATGCGATGGCCACATGCTGTGGCTCAGAAGCAGGCCCCCTAGGCTCTAAACTTTTCACAAACACTGTACTTCACGTACAAGTGCTTCAGGATTGAAGCGTGCATTATGCTAAATTGACGACAAAAATTTGAAACAGGTACTTGAAACTATAAGCGCTTCAGGATTGAAGGTAAATGATAAGTGCCTTTTCGCTGTTTCTGCGCTGCACGTTTTGGGACATGTCGTTAGTCGGAAAGGTTTGTGCCCATCACCTTCCAAAACAGACGCTGTTGTAAAAGCACCTGCCCCTCTTAATCACGGACAACATTGCGTTCTTTTTGGGGACTTGTAGGGTGCTGCTCCCGTTTATACCCCAATTTCTGATCTGTTCGAACCGTTGAGAAAGTTTTTTATTCACGTACCCTAAAGGCCCTTTACGGGCATTACATAGGGGTCGGAAAAAAACCCATAAAATCATTGTTGCAGATAACCATGAAAAATAAAATCTCAAAACCCTAAACAAACATGCACTGCGAGAAACAAAGATCATATGACTATGAAAAAGAGCATGATACCCATACATGAACCCCAATGCTAAACACTAAGTATGAAGGAATACAATTCTGACAGTAATTTATAATGGATAAGCGTGTAGTGCACGGCTGGTTGGTTGGTTTGCGGGTTTAACGTCCCAAAGTGACTCGGGCTATGAGAGACGCCGTAGTAGAGGACTCCGGAAATTTTGCACACCTCGGGTTCTTTAACGTGTACTGACATCGCACAGCACACGGATGCCACTCCGTTTCGCCTCCGTCGAAACATAGCCACCGAGGCCGGGATTCAATCCCGCTTTCTTTGGCGCAGTAGTCGAGCGCCGTAACCGCGGCGCCTACCCACGCTCGCTCGACGGTGAACGTCTAGCTTCATAACCTGGTAGCTTCTCTCCGCGTCCAAAACAAGATGCTACTTGCCAAAATTGAAGCCCTTGAAGCTAAATCTGCTCCTCCCCCACAATCTGCCCCCCCCCCCCCCCCAAGCAGAAGCTTTAGAGAGCGATGCGGCGGCACCGGCGACCTCGGACACCTCCTTGGCCATTCTTGAGGCCCGCCTTAACGCCAAATTCGAAACCATTATCGGGACGGCAATGGAGCGTATCATTGCCAAAGTCATGGAGGCCCTTCCTAATGATCTCTCATCATGTCGCGAATCTCCCTCACACGTCTCGCCTGCCGCTCCTCTTAAAAACGTATCCAGCCGGCCCTCAAAATTTTCGCGTCGAGAAATTGACATCGAAAATGAGTAAGATAGCCGCCCCCTCCCAGGAGTTGAATTTCAGCCCCGGGTTCATGGCTCCGGGGCATCTACCTTCCCTCCTCTAATCCCAAGATCTGAACATGGCGGGACAACCTCTGTGTCGGCGTTCCCCCTTATCTAAATTGGCCTCCCCTATCACTGTAACTCAATGGAACTGCCGAGGGCTACGGTCTCGCACTAAGCGGGACGACCTACGGCTTTTCCTCTAAATTTTCGAGCATGTGCCCGCCGTGGCGCCCCTGCAGGAGTTAGGAAGAGGCGCCATCCTAACATACTATAAGACGTTTCAGCAGGACCCCTCGTCTTGTCTATGCGTTCATAAAAATTACACAGCAAAAATGGTCAACTTGATCCTCCAACATTACATGGGAACATGTAATGTTGATTCTCCTCCCCCTCCGCAAGCGGGACCCACCACTACACATTCTAAATGTCTACTGCCCACCCAAATCGCCGAATGTATCATTCTCTGACCTTTCCAGCCGTGCGCTCAAAGCTGCGGGTCGGGACCACCTCTTGATTGTGGACGATTTCAACGCCTCCAGTCGAGTCTGGGGGTACCCCCGTGAAGAGAAGCGGGGATGCAAGTTGGCAGAGTTTGCGTATACGTTGGGCCTCACTCTTCACACAAACCCCGTCCACCCAACAAGTATAGGTAACTCCGTGACTCGGGATACGTGTCCGGATTTAACCTTTACTCGCAACATTCAGTATGCAGACTGGGTCAACACTGAGGAAACCCTGGGTAGCGACCACTGCATACTAAACCCTACAATTCGGATCAGACCATTAGCAAAACCCACAACAAAGGCTCGACTCCCAGACTGGTCCAAATTTAGGAAAAATTACAACACAGCGACATATATACTCGAGCAAGGCTACCAATCATGATCCGAATAATTGGTTTCTAGCCTTCGCTCCCCCGAAACTAAAATTCAGCTTTCCGAGGTGGTATCAGACGTAGATAACCACCTCTTCCATCTCCGGGAAGTGCGGCATTGCCTTGTCCGCCTGTGGCGTCGACAAAAGCATTTCCGAGCTCACCCAGCAGGCGGCCGTATGTGGCCCAGCTCGCAGACGCCAACTGGGTGGATCGTTGCAACCTGTCGGCTTGGGAGATGTCCAGCAGGAACACCTGGCGGCTCATCGGCGCTGTTATCGACCCAATGCAGACACACACAGAAACTCAGAAACATCTACAACGTGCCACACACAGCTTTCAGGGCAACACAACTCAGCTAGCGTACAAGTTGCGGGACCAATGCTTGTGCTCTACGCAGGACCCCCGCGGACCGGCGCACTCTTATGCAGGTTCGGAGAACGCTGAGCTGGATCAGCCATTCCAGCTCCACGATCTGCGGGCGGCCCTGGCGAAAGTGAAACGGGGCACAGCCCCGGGTCGGCAAAACACTACAGTCAAATTACTAGCTAACTTACCCGACCAGGCCTACCACTCCTTATTGGACTACATCAATTCAATTTGGCTTGGAGACGCGCCACTCTCCATCGATTGGAAGACTGCTCTGATCACTTTCCTTCCAAACGCTGGCAAGGTGATCAGCACGGAGAACCCTCGCCCCATATCTCTACCCGCGTGTGCGGGCAAACAAATGAAGACGATGGTATGTGACATGTCCGAGTTCATAGAAAATCAACACACCTTCGCAGACTCCATGTTCGGATTTCGCCCGTACAGGTCCGCACAGGATGTTTGGCTAGAACTTAATTGGAACGTTCTTGACCCGGTCGAATGCCCCCACAACGACAGGGTCATACTCGCTTTAGACTTGAAAGGGGCCTTCGACAACGGTACTCATAAGGTAATACTCACTCATCTTTCACAAACCGGTTGCGGACGCAATGTGTTCAGATACATTCGGCCATTTTTGACAGATCACCAATCCTACATTAACTTCCAGGACATCGAACATGGCCCGTTCCAACTTGGAACCAGGTGAACACCACAGGGAGCAGTGCTGTCTCCTCTCTTATTCAATCTGGCTAAATGCACCTGCCGGCCCATTTGGGTGCTGTCGCTGGTGTACAGCATGCGCTGTATGCCGATGACATCACCCTGTGGGCCACGCAAGGTTCCCTTGGAGATATTGAGGTCAACCAGCAGCAAGTGGCAGCCATAGTGGATCGTTATGCTCGCCGCCGCGGCCTTGAATGCTCCCCTTAAAAATCTGAATTTGTACACATACGCCCCTCACCAAAGTGTGTGGGGCCACAATTGAGCTCTTTTTAGAGACAGGATCAGTTCCTGAACGCACAGAAGTCCGGGTACTGGGGCTCTTTATTCATCAACATAGACGGTCGGACAATACCTTGGCGAAACTCCGTAAGGTGGGGACAAGGTGGGCCACATGGTCCGCCGGGTTTCTAACAAACGTGGGGGGTTGCGGTTCAAAGTCGCCTTTCGGCTGGCGCATGCATTCGTGACCAGTCGAATCTTGTATTCGACTCCTTACCTCCACCTTCGGAAACAAGACGAGAATGCACTCGAAGTCATCCTGCGCAAACATTTCAAGAGAGCCCTCGATCTTCCCGTGAACACCTCCAACCAGCGTCTACTAGGCCTGGGCATGGTGAATACGTTCCGGGTGATCCGAGAGGTTCACTTAACGAACCAATACACACGTCTTTCTAAGACACTCCGCCTCCTTGCCCGGCTACACATCCAACATACCACCCTTATGGAAGATCGTATACGGCTCAATTTTGAGTGGAGATGCGCCCTCCACGTACGCCATCTTCCTAAATACATGACAGGTGAACACCACAATGGACTGCGCCTGGCGCTGGAGGAAGCCCTGGGCCGCCTTTATGGGTCGAAACCCGGCATTTATTACGTGGACGCCTCCAGCCCCCACCATGGGGGATGGTACACGGCCGCAGTGGTCCACCAGTCCAAAACTGTTAACGGGCTTACATTTCGCGCCCGTGACATAACTCACGCGGAGGAGGTCGCCATTGCGCTGGCAGCTACCCACACTAATTGCAAAACTATTATCTCCGACTCACGAGGGGCCTGTCGGAACGTCGAGCAAGGCTGGGCGCCATACTTAGCCTACCGAAGACTTTAAAATCGCACCTATACCTGGGACCCCGCTTACCGGAAAATAGTGTGGGCTCCTGCTCATATGGGTCTCGAGGGGAATGAGGCAGACGACGCCGCTGCCCACGCTCTTTCTTTCAGGGCTTCCCATCTCGAACCCCTAAATCAGGATCTCGAATTCGATCCCGCGTATTCTTTTCAAGATATTGTTCTTTATTATCAATATTGCCATAGCCTTCACCCTTGCCCGAGTAAAGATATATCTAAGACGAAGGAGGGGCTTTTACCCTGTCTGTATACCAATACTCTGCTGTGCCCGGCAGCACTAAAACATTTTAATCCTTCCTTCACGGGCAGTTGTCCGCAATGTGCGGAGAGTCGGACATCTACCACATGGTGTGAGCTTAACCATACAACCCAGCTATTCCTCTTCAACCCAACCCCACCCGGGAGGACTGGGAGGCGACCCTGCTCGGCTGCTATGACGTGCAGGCCCAAAAGGCCTTGGTCGAGCGCGCACGGGCCGCGGCCGACACAACTGGGGTCCCGTATTAGGGACCCCACCTGGTATTTGTAAAGGTGGATTCAGACGAAAGGACCGGACCGCGGACGGTCCGCGCGCGTCAGCACAGATCTGCTGCCACGTGACCACGCGTCGCCGTGTCCATCTGGCCGTGGAGCATTCACACGAAGCCAGCGGACCATCCGCGTGTACCCTCCTTCCCCGCTGTTAGTGCGCGCTGCCGAAAACCTCTCTGCCGAGAGTTTCAACATGGACTCCGAGCGAAACCGTCGTCTCGCTGCTCTGGCTGTTCTACGTGAAGTGTGCGAGGACGACGAGGAAGCGAAGAAGCGTTCATTTATTGCAAACGTTCTTTATTGCAAGCATCATCAATATTCTATATCGGTGGGCAGCTCTCAACGAGCGCTAAAAACGTGACGGTCGCTTCATCACTGAGCGCTTTTTTCGCTACTTCACCCATAATAAGCACTAGAAACCGAGTAAAGCTACAACTCTGGCCCACCCACAAGCACAAACACAAAAAACGATGCACTTCAGCGAACACAGAGCGGACGACGCAGCGCATGCACAACAAACAATACGCTGTTCGAACTGAATACGAGACGAAAAGCGCGGGCGTAGCAACGCAGAGGCAGTAGCGATAAAGCAAAAAGAGCAAAAACAATCTCGGTATGCGGCGGACGCCCGGTCCGCGCGGACAAAAAAAGGCTCTTGGCATATTCAGCCCGCTCCGCCTGGACGGACACGCCGCTCGCCCGCCGTCGCTCAGAGCAGTGACGTCGGCGTCACGTGGGGCGCGGGTAGCGATGACGAGCGCGTACCATCCGCGCTCCGGTCCTCCCGTCTGAACCCACCTTAAGGGGTGGATCTTCAAAGATCCGGCTCATGCGTACCTCCACCCCTTTTAAATTATTAAACGTTTGTCGCCACCACCCTGGCGGGGCTGTAGAGCACTTCTGTTTGGTAACAAATGCGTCGGAAGTCCTTTCGGAACGATTTCTTCTGTTAGTTTATGCCAATAGTAAATAGCCAGGAACATAGGTGAATGACGCATACTTTTGGTGTGGTCAATCTTCGGTGCACTATAAAGCAATGTTCTAAACGGGAGAAAATGTGATGTGCTGGCTTAGTATGAGATTCTGGGAACGGCGATTGATTTTGATAAAGCTTGTGAAAGTGACATAGAGTTATTAGTCTACGCTTTCCAAATGAACTTAAATTTAGGGAGCATTTATTATTTGGGATACTTGAAAATTGGGCGTCTTTCCTTCCGATAAACTTAGGTGCCCAATTTTGAAGTGATGGCAGTTTCTTTGCAAGATATGATAAATGTGGGTTCCAGATGAAACCGGGATATTCTAGCATCGATCTTATTAAAGTTGTCTATTCTGACTGTTTAGTTGCGTGATTTGCAATGTACAAGAGACACTTAATGAAATAAAGGGTTTTAGATGCTTTAGTGGTTATGTAATCAATATCGTTGTGCCATGTCAAATCTGAAGAAATGTGGACACACTGTAGGGACGTGTTCAATGCCCACATACCCATATAATAAGAGATGGGCTTAGTGGGTTTAGTCGTCGTAAATGTTAGTTTCGTTTTGAAACGTTTATTTGCATATGCCATTGTTTGCACCTGCAATCGCTTTCGTGATTAGGTTACAAAGCATTAGTATCATGAGGGTCAGTAATCGTTATGTAAATAACACAGCCGTCGGCAGAAAACCTCATTTGTGAGGTTGCTGCGTATGTCAATAATGTAAATAAGAAAGAAGATAGGCTCAAGCACCAAAACTTGAGGCACACCAGACTTTATATGGGTTAGCGTGGAGCAAAATCCGTTGATAGACGCAAACTACTATCGATTAGTTAAAACGTTGGCAATACACTTCAAGACCTTGCTGTTTATGTTAGGACTGAAATATATAGGTCAACTCAAAAGTCTACGGCTCCCCTTTCTCTGTTTCAACTTTCACTCCCACCTTCCTCCCTTACCATAAGGCACGGTTCAAGTGTCCATAGTGCAAGTGTGACAGATACTATGCCTTTCCCTTTCTATGAACCACTATTTATTGTTACATGGAATGGGGAAGCTCAACGCAGTTTTGAAATTGACAAAAGCGCCGTGTCAGCTAATCCCGTAAATCAGATATTCAACCCAGATTTGGATGTAATATTCGCCACATATGCCACCGAAAAGGGTATGAGTGCTGTGCTTCAGCAAGGCGATGGCGAAGAAATGCGTACCATTGCATTTGCACCGCGAACTTTGGCCGTGGCGGAACGAAGATGTTGTGTGGGTGGCCGAGATGTTGGCATGTCTGTACCTTTGCAAAACAAATATTGTGTTGCACACAGACCATCAATGTTTGTTAATTGGTTTGGTCAATTGGTGCAGGACGTCGGACACAGCGGTTGTCCATATAGTCTGCTCACTATTCGATCGAGTGTCAGAAAGGGTCTGAAATGTCATTCCAGGTGCACTTTCAGATCATGCAGTTGAAGTAGTCTCGGTCGTGTCATCATCCGTGACAAACGCGCCGTTACGGCTCACTACTGCTGTAGACGAGCTATTTCAAGATGTTATGGGTTACGTCATAAAAGGGTGGTCCCCTAAAAGTCCGTGACAACTGATGTCCTTCATTAATTGACCTGTGAAATGAACTGTCTCAGGTGAATGGCTTGTTGCTCCGAGGGAAAAAGATTGTAATCACTGATGTACTGAGCACTACACTTGTCAGCTTCATACATGAAACCATCCTCGCATAGTAAAAACCAAGTAAAAGCTGTTTTACCTCTATTGGTGGCCCCGAATGGACAGGCAAGCTTAAGAAGTTATAAGTGTTACGTTTCGCCATTGGCATGTGCGACAACCGACGCGGCCACAGCGCAGCATCAGGCAAAGCAGCGAGTTGAAATTTAAGAAAATACATGTTGAAGGTATTATAATTTTGGCGCCTTAAGTAAGTAAATTTATTTACAGCAAAGAAATTGCGTAATCTATAAACTAACATGCAGGTTTAGTTGCTTGATGATTGCTTCGCCTCTGAGGACGGCTTTCTTCACCAATCGTCATGTCGGAAAGGTTCAGACATGAATAAAAATGTCCCAGAAGTGCTAGAAAATTATGGGCAGCCTTTAAAATCCGCAGCGTCACATATAAGCTCTATGTGATACAGTACGTAGAGCTGTGCTAATAAGGTGGTGTTCTCGGTTGGCCTACTTGGTACAGGTGCTGATACTGGACGAGCCGACAACGGGCATGGATCCTATGAGCAGGCACGAGGTATGGGACCTGCTGCAGAAAATGCGTCGCACGTGCACCATTCTGCTCACAACGCACGACATGGAGGAAGCCGACGTGGTCGGTGACCGCATCGCCATCCTCGCCGAAGGCGCCATCCGCTGCTGTGGCTCCTCACAGTTCCTCAAGCTCCGATTCGGTACGGCCGCAAGCGTGGCGACATCTGCGAACAGGGTTGGGATGAAAGGGCATATAGAACCAAAACGCTCGTGTCAGTGTGCTGTTTTTTACGCGATAACGTATGGAGCTCATCCTGTTGAAAGCCCGCCGTCGGCCATCGTCTTTCACCAAGTAGTAAAACTCTGAATTCATAATAAAGCAAACCGGCTGGGACAGGGTCCAGATATTGGCAGCGATAAAAACAGAAGTAATTAATTACGGTAAAGTAGTCGGAATTTGGGTTTGAACACAAGCCCTCTACGTGTAATCCTGGCGAGCAACGAAGAGTCGTTGGTATCAAGGGTGATAACGGCGCATCCAGTGAACACTTTGTCGTGCGTGTGACATATAACGTCTGTTTGGAATAAGATGTTGCCCTAATAACTAAAAGATGGTAAACCAAAGGAAAAACAAAATATCGCTAAATTAAAAAGTGGCAATGCGGCGGTAAAGACGCCATCGCGTCTGTTCTTAAGCAGGAGATTATTGCTCTTTATTTTAAACAAATTATTACAGTTATCTGTCATCGCTCTCTGGTTGTTTTTTCATCATTTATCCTCGTGTCGATTGTGCTGCCATGTATCTGGCTGTTTCACTTCTATATACTTAAAATAATATAAAAAATTTAAATCAGCATATCAGCATATAGTAGGGCTAGTTATACGCGGTTAAACCAAGTTTGAGGAGTGGTAGGTTGGTTTTGCTTGGTTTGGTAATGCCGTGTGTTCACCGGTCCTCATTATGACCTTGCACTTGAACTCTGATGTTTCTGAGAATCTGTCGCCTTCAAGGTCAAAATTTAGAGCATAAGATCAAATGTCATTATTCGTCGTCATGCGGTCAGTTATGCGCTCATATTGTCATAGCTTACCATAGCATACCGCAAAGGGCGAGACATCTCTAGAAAGGGTAAGTACCTTGAAGGTCCCAGAACGAAATCATCTGTTGCCCTGGATTGCACTTAATAGGGCAGAGCCATTGGTATCATTATACTGCGTTATGATCCCTGATAATATATCCCGACGCTGCGTTCTGAAAACAGGGCGGCCAGTAAAGACAACGAGCGCACACTGTTCTTGTGGGCTGCCAGCTCTAGTTCACAGATGGCTTGCTATATGATACTATAATGGCATTTGAATGATATTTCACAGCGAAAATCATCCGATTGAGCTAGATTCAGTGTTTATCTAGAACGTAGACAAATACTATGCTTGACGGCTGCAGCATTTGCTGCGTTCAGTTAAGAACCGTTTTCCGCTCGCGGCTTAAGTCGTACTTAAACCGCAAGTGGCACTGCCAATTACATTCACGCTGCACTCATTGCGGGTGCTGAAACGGGAGCATCTAACATTATGCATTGACCCGAGCATGTCATTTGAAAAGTGTCCAGAAAAGCCGCAGAGGTCAGAGTAGGGACGCAAGCATTAAAATTTGGGCAGCCGTCGCAGTTCTCCGTCCCGCAAAAATCACACTTGTCCACATCAACAGTGTCTGGCTAAAGGCTACACACGTGTGACAATGCAGTGCAAGGAATACATGTGCAACGCCTGTGTACATAGACAGTCACTAGCAAGCGATCGACACTCGCATCGAAGAAAAACTATGAAACAGGTAACATCGTGCACTTTACTTGTTTAAGAAAAACTCTCCTTCTATTTGCGCTTCTGAAAGATATTTCCACACTACTGGACAAAGCAGCCTTTGCATTGAAGAAAAAAACCGTAAAAATGCACAAAACAAGAGTGATTTACCTTGTCTGTTCCTTTGTCCTTCCTCTGCTGGGCACACTGTAAGTCCGCGGAATTTCGCTGGCACGATACGGTGTTCATTGCTGTTGTCGCAGGAACGGGCTACCATTTGGACATTGGCAAGCGACCCAAGCGCTGTGACGTGCCGGGCATCGTGTTGGTGGTGCGCAATTATGTGCCCACCGTGCAGCTGGTGGTCGAGACGGCCGAGACGCTGCGCCTGTCACTGGGTGTCACTTCGTCCGAAGGCTTCCCGGACATGTTCAAAGTACTCGAACGCTTCCGAAGCAAGCTCGGCATCCTCCGGATAACTGTCTCCGTCACCACCGTGGAGGATGTCTACCTCAGGTATTGCGCAGCGATTGCTGCTGGAGCGTCTATACGGAGCACACTGAGAATCATTGCGTAGCGGAAGTTCGTTCAATGCCACCCTTCAAAGCGGCTAACACCAACCATATGATGTCCCACTTGGTGTATAGCGCTGTATTAAAGCTGAGGAATCGTGGAATGAGCACTTGGAATGAATTTTGGATAATCGCCTCTAAGGGTGAAGCCTGTGGGAGTATGAGTGGATTACATTGAAATAAGTTTGAATAGAATGAATTGAGGTGAATTTTAGTGGGTAAGATTGAATTTTTAAAACTCCGTTAGACTGGGGGTCGAATATGTTGATTTTGATCCGCATGGATCTCAGTACGATACGATGGACACCTGGATTGCAATGGATCGAGAGTAGATTTTTCTAGGTTAGGTTTAATTAATGTTATGTTGACATACGATGGGTAAGCTTGTATTGTGGTGAATTGCCAAGAGTAAAAGTGCGTTAAGGTAAATTAGGCCGGGTTAGGGTTGAATAACTTTGATTTAGCTGCATAAAGGTGCATTAAGGTGAATGCGGATGAGTGAGGATGAATAGTGGATTACAGTAAATCACCGCTGTCGCCTTCACAACATGTATGCATTCGAGAGAACTCTCATAACTTTTTCGCTTTGCTATATCGCCACTGGCTTTGTCTAATATAGCCTTCATCGTTTGGGTGAAAGACTTCAACTCGCATGCAAGCGCTGTTCACAAGCGGGAGGACTGCCAAGATTTCCTCCGTGGAAAACTAAAAAAACAAGTAACAAACTCAAAACTAAACAGGCTTGGGTGGCGCTTCGACAGATTTGTTGATGCAGAGGACACAGGTCGTCCTCGCGACACTGGATGCCCGAATATAAGGACTAAAGACGAAACTACAGCCACGTAGCGAGACGAGTGTGGAGCGCACGACGAAAGTCAGATGACAGCGACTATACGCCGCCGACGACATCGCGTAAAAGGGAAACATAGCTTTCTGATCTACCGTTTCGAAGGAATATGGGTCTAGGAAAGCCGCGCTAGAGCGAGAGAGTATAGGGAACGTCTTCTTCAGACACCCGGCGCCGCGACTGCTCAAACCGATTGTTCAGGTTTCGGTTTGCGGGCTTTAAAGACAGAAAGCGACTCACGCTTTAGAGATTCCGTAGGGAAGGCTCTGGAAATTTCAACCACATTGGATTCTTTAAGTGCACTGACATCGCACAGCACATAGGTGAGCTGCTTTTTCGTCCAAAGGAAAGCTACTTCCGCGCCCCGGGTTCGATCCCGCAGCGTTTGGTATATAGTAGCAGCGTCATAACAACTTCGTCAACGTGGAGGGGTAAGTATATTGTTTAAATAAGCCGTTGCTTTGTTTATAATTTCTCCCTTGTCAAAGGCTGATTGAAAAACCGCGGATACATCAGTGCTGACTGTACACGTAGGTTGTACAGTTCCAAACATATGCAATAAATTGACTAGATTTAAGTAATCATGTGTGCGATTCTTGACTCAGGAACAAAGCTTATGTTGCTAATTGAACATTGTAAATATTGAAGTGGAGGCCCGTTTCTAACTCTTTAAACGCATTAGTGTTTTAAAATGTTCGAGTGAAATCTTTTTTGGAATGACGTAAGTTTCGCTTATTAGGCATTAAAGAATGCGACATCATGACGACGTCACATTTGGTCATGATGTCATGTCCGCTCAAATACCGCTCACATCGCAATCTGGTGGTATTGCGCTGAATCTCACGAAGAAATGTGCCTATAAAAGCTTTCGACTTAAAACCCATTCACCATTTTTGTAAGACATGCAAAATCCAGCACACGTGACTGACGACATGTACCAGTACGTTGCACCTGTTGCCTGAAATACGCCCGACGGCACTTACTGCAACCTGCAGTGTGCTGAGTGCCCTGACAGAAGCCGCTGTGCAGTGCAGAGTTGCACACGAGCATGCCTAGTTTCATACAAATAATGAAGCATGTTAACCCCACCGTGGTGGTGCAACGGTTAGGGCACTCCATTACTGTGCCCCAGGTACGAGATGGACTTCCAGCCTCGGCGGCCGCTTTTCAGCGTTGGCGAAAACCAAGCCGCCTGTGTGCGGTGCGATGTCGGTATAGAAATAATAAAGAACCTCGTTGGTCGAAAATTCCACAGCCCTTCTCTACTGCATATCTCATAGCCTTATTTGCTGGTACGTTAAATCCCATAAACAAAGCAAGTGAGGTAATAATACAATAAACATTGGTTCAAGGAAAAGAAAGGTGGAGTATATGTGACACTTGTTTTGTGGATACCCTACCCGCGCCATATGGGGATTGATTGAAAATCTTTATTTTCCACCAGAAGAAGCCGATCACTCTCGCCCCCGGCACGTAGGCATGGGACACGGGGGCCGCCGCGTCAAAGGCTGGCTGCCAGGCATTGGGCCACGGCAGCCTTCTCTGCCAGGTGGACTGTGTTCCGCTGAAGCTCAGGATCCGAGCTTTGGAGCAGGGTCTGCCAGTTCTCTCTACTAAATATATGTTCTCCCCCGGAAGAGTGCGAGAATTCATATATTATGTGGTCGAGGGTCCCTCTCGCCCAACAATCACAACTTCTATCATGATCTCTCGTCTCGGCGTAGCGCCTCCATGTAGCAGCATAGTTTTTATTCAATTTCGGGTCTGGTGGGGATACCAGCCTGCATGCCAATCGATAATGGTTGATTATTTCCCCATAAATTAGCAACCACTCCTCGTTACCTCAGTCGTCGGGGTTCCCATGGCTGCCCGGAAGTATAGTGCTCGAGCTACCTCATGGGCCGCCTCGTTGCCAGAGGCGGCACGTGCGCGGGTGTCCAGATTATCGTAATTTTTCTGTTCAGTGGTTGTTGGCTAAGGATATTTGCCGCTTCTGGCGAGATCCTGCATTTTCTAAAATTTTGAATGGCAGCCTTACTGTCGTTTATGATGAATTTTGCTTTTGTTCCTGCGCAAACTAAAGCGATCGCCACTTCCTCCGCAAACTCTGTATTGCGTCTCCGGATAGCCGCAGCGGAAACTGGCACTCCTCGGCCGTTTACGACTGAAGCCACGGCTGCCCCAATTTGGCCTCCAGTCGCCTCAACGTAGGCTACCTCACTGTCATCCACATTTCCTAACCTTAGCTTTAAGGTCTCAGCTCGCTTCTTCCTTAGTTCTTTATTAAATTACAGATCCATAATTTTAGAAAGTGGGGGGGGGGGGGGGGGGGGGGGGGGGGGGGACAACCAAGGCGTTTCTTATCTCACTTTCTATGTCTACTTTTTTCTCAATCCTTTTCTAGGTTTATTCCTACTTTCGTCAGAATTACCCTGCCCGTATTCTTCGCGCTAAGTCTCTCTATCTGAGATACTTTAACAGCCTCTACTAACTCCCTCCACGTATTATGTACTCCCAAAGCGAGCAGTCGCTTCCTTGAGGTACACATTGTGGTTTTCTACGTGGGCATAGGCCACCAACCAGCGCGGGTTCCAGCATCGCGCGAGCCGAAGCCCCGATCAGCCGTCACCACGCGCACACTGAAACACCGCAGCGCGCACTCAACCTCCACAAGGAGGAAAGCACTTCGCTGCTAGGACAAAAGCCTCCAAGTTCACAATGGAGACGTTTATTGAAACGGCATCCTCCAGCGGTACACACACGCACACACATACACGTATATACAAACGCACATACACACACATACTCAGTACCATGTCCCGGGAGCGCGCGAGGAGCAAGGCTCCTCTGCGCGCACGAAGTGACACGGAGTGCGCGCCGCAAGCACGCAAGGGCATGCTGTGATCTCTCTCTTTCGCGATGGTCAAAGGGTTCCTTTGAGAGAGAGTGGGCAACCACCGCAAGGTACGCTTGTCGTGGATCGTTGGATCCCGATCGATAGGCACGAGCTGCGCTCTCAGGTATGAGCCGGAGCGGACGAACTCGATTACACATTGGTCTGGTGGTGGTTAAAAAATTTATAAATAACAATTAAATGATTACAGAGAGGTGCTTGGGTTAGAGACGCATCGGTCTCCTCCCCTCACAATACTAAGTGGAGCCCCTATTCCGGGGCCCCATTGGAAAGCAACGCCGCCTGCGTCCGTTGAACCAAGGCCTTTTGAGCCTTGAAGTCTTAACAGCCTAATAGGGCCGCCTCCCAGTCCTCTCTAGTTGGGTTGGGGTTGGGGGAATGAATGGGTTTGACTGGCACGCCCAGACCACGTGGAAGGTGTCAGCCACCTCCCCACAGTACTGGCACGCACCATCAAAGGACGGGTTGAAATGTTTAAGCACTGCCGGGCACAGTACAGTATTGGTAAAAGTTTTGATGAGGAGGCGCTCGTCAGCGCGATCCAGTCCCTTACAAGGGGCCGGGTAGCGCCTGTGCTCCTACTTGTAGTAATCGGTGATGTCTTTGAATGTAAGGGCCAGATTGTCTGATTGGGAGTAGGCTTCCAAGGACAGGGAGATAGCCCGGGGAGAGAGTGTGCTGGCGGCCTAATCGGCCTGTTCGTTTCCCTTTGAGTTCGTGGTGACCGGGTGCCCAAATGCGCGGACAAGGGCCGGCAGATAAGAACAGTAGCGTTCGCACCTTGCGATGTCTCGGAGGGGTCTCTCCTTGGGCCCCGCTCAGAGGGTCGCGCGAGCGCGGCCGTCGAAGCGGTGCCGTGTTCCCGCCAAAAGGCGCTAATGAGAACAGCCACTGGGACGCCAGGGCAGAGCTGTGGCCGAGCGACAGTGACAAGTCGTCCGGATATCTCCCCGCCGCCTCAGGCGGGAGGAAGGGAAAGAGGAGAACAACAGGGAAGCGGGCGGCGGCGGCGCAAAGGGCAGCCGCAGCAAGCCCGAGTCCCCCAACATAGGTAGCTCTAGTGCTCTCTTTATGCATTTGCGTAGAGGGCGTCTATCCTTTTTCTCCGCCGCTTTCATATCCAAGTATTGCGTCGCGTAGCTAATTCTGCTAATCACGTGCGCTTGTACTAGGTTTATGAGGTTTCTCTCAAAGTTCTCTGCCCTTGAATGCTGTGCGTTTAATAAGGTCCAAAATCTGTATCGCGTGATTCTCGACCTTCTTTATGACCTTTCCATTGTACCCATTGGACTGCAGGATCAATTCGGTATTTCAGTATTTCTTTAACTGTCACCTCTATCTTTATATCCGTCGATGTTTTGCATCGGAGCTGTTTTGGTTTATACAAAAAGTGTTCCGATTTCTGCCACAAGCACGTGAGCCCTTTCTTTTTTAACGTGGCAATGGGAAAGCTCCCAGGGAAACTCGTGGAGTTGGAGGGGCTAAAATGCAGTATCTATGCGGATGACATTAACCTTTGGGTAAACGTACGTATATATCACTGCAAAAAATATTCGTAAATTATACGTAGGAACTCTCAGTAAAAGAGAACACAGCTGCTCTGTTCTATCTAAAACGGACAGAACGGCAATAGTGCATCCATGAAAACGGTTGCTATGATGTCGACAAAATTTACTTCAAAACGAAGCGCTGCAAACCAAGGGCTGGGCTATGTTATGCTGTCGTTTGTATTTTGAGGCAGATGAGGCAGCCTCACGATATGAATGTCATTCATGTTTAATTTCCTTCCATCTTCGGGAAAAAAAGCTGTATAAAGTGCTTGTTTCTTGCAATAAACCTGAGGTATTAGTGGCATCTGTCTTGTCTTCAGTGTGTTTGTAGCACTCGTCGCGTGCTACAAACACACTGGCAAAGCCGTGAACTTATTTATTGCATCCGCCCACCTAATGTGTCACCCACTGCTAAGCTTCTTTCTGATGGATTTTATTATATTACCCTACGCGGCCATCGGTTACCTTAACTGTGCATCATGTGCATTGGGCTTGGTCATTTTTTCTTTTTAATTTCGATTAAAATTTTATTAACTCGAATTTGCTCCCTGGCCTACTTTGCACGCTTGCTTTGTCTAACATGTTACTCTTGTCAATTTCCCGTTTTTTTGCTCTTTGTGTCGAAATATTTTCGCTCGCCTCCGGCAGGAATATTTACGTATTCAATTTCGCAGTAACTATTTAGGCTTTAGCCAATAGCCTTTTAGTTAGAGTGGCTTGTGTCAAATTCTTTCACGCAGTTTGCTTGTTAGCGCCTTCATTTTTAATTAGGTGTGAAGACATCTTATTTATTTTATTAGTACGCCCGTCAGGTCGTTCGATGACGTAAGGTTGCTATTCCTGTGTTCCGCCTACACCGTGAAGCAGCAAACAATGTACTCTGCTGAAACGTGCATCTGGAATTTTAAATTACGCGATACTGATGGTTTGAGCTCCAGCTGAGATTTAGCGCCGAGGAGCGAGGTAGAGACGTAGTTGACCACCTCATGTCTAGAAGTCGTAAATGCAGACAAAGTTCGGTGCGAATTAACCGAACACTGTTATTCTTTGGCTGGCCCGGTGGGCCCTAAAATGTTCGCGCAACCGTTTTGCTCCCAGGATCGCGGACGAGCTCATTGAAGAGCATGGAGAGGCTACCGCTGCCGGCGAACCAGGGCCGGAAAGTCAGGGCCCCGTAGATATCGAGTTCCTGCGCTCCCAGTGCGATGGCTGTGTGTGGCGCAAATCAACGCTGCAGGCAATGCGGGCGCTGATGCACAAGCGCTACCAGTACACGCGGCGCCAGTGGCATCTGCCCGTGCTGGGCATATTCGCACCGGCATTCCTCCTCGCTCTGCAGGGAATCCGCGAGGCCAGAACGTGAGTGGCTACGATGTGTCCTGGAGCCTGTCTTGTTTATTCTGAAAATCAATGATTGATCCGCTTGGCCCAAGGGCGTCCCCGTAGTGGGTTACAGAGCGATAAAATAACACTACTTCATTTACAGAGCACACTACTTGACTTGAAAGCAGGTTCCATTTAGATTCCATTCGCTGATGGAAAAAAACGCTACTTGACGTGAAAGCAGATTTCATTTAGATTCCATTCGCTGATGAAAAAAACAAAAAGAAAACTGGCATGAATAAAAGTTTTTACTCGAACTTGAACGAGAAGCATTCATCCGGAATACAATAAAGGAAAAGGCAGAAAAAAGGTAAGGCTCTGGAGCGCATATATTCAAAGTTGAGGGAACAGGTAGCATTTGTACATGTGGCGGGTGGAATAAGGGGGAAGGGGGGTGAGAGGTAGTTATGAACGGGGGAGGGGGCTCGATCTTGGCACTGTCATTTAGTAGCGATGACGTTGATGTGGCAGAAGAGGCTGCAATAGCTCTTTCTTGTGTCGGCACAAAGGCCACGTATGTGTTGAGCGACAGTAAAACATAAAGCAAATATTTTGGTAGTGGGAAGACGTCTCCCATGGCACTCAAAATTCTAAGAGAAAAATAAATAGGACAATTAATCTGATTTGAACCCCAGCGCACGAATCTGTTAGTGGCAACGAGGCTTCTCACAACCTGGCTCGAGATCTCTACTTCAGTCTAACAAGACTCTAGATGGAAAACAGATGACGGCATGGAGGCGTCTGCAAGCAGATGTTTATCCAAATCCGGTCTTAAATAAATATATATATTCCAGATTTTGAAGATCAGAGCTGCATGATTTGCGGGCAGAGGGGCACCATGAACAATATAATATGGGAGTGTTTGCATTCCCCAGACATGGCAAACACAATTTATAGTAGAGAAGCCTGAGAGGCTTTTCTGGAAAGCCCAAACCTAGAACACCAGCTACTAGCGGTTCGACTGGCTGAAGAGGCCGCCGATATCCAGGGGACTTTGGCCAGTATGTGAAGCGTAATCTCACCTGCCCCAAGGCGCCTCTCCTCTATGGGAAGGACCTGTGGTAGAAAGGAGCCTTTTCTGTCGGACAATAAAGTTTATTCACTTACTCACTTGGTCACCTTTATTAGGTAATACGTTTTTAAACTTTCTACGGTTGTAAATGTGCTTCTAAGCACATTTACAGGTTACACATCAACATTTAAATTTGAGTGTTTTTGCCGCATGCATACCATGGCCGAATTTCATCACACGGGGTTTTGCCATAAGCGCACTGTGCTGAGCTTTCGTTTGAAGTTTCGCGGCTTCCTAAAGAGACGCGTATTGTCCAATTATTGTGGCGTAAGCAACACTACGCTGGGTTTGAGCGATTTCGCGGAGCCCCGGAGAGCCCGAAGTGCTCATGGGCAAGGAGCGAGTGGCGTCAAATGGCGCACATCTGGGGAGCAGCGCGGAGCCGCCGCCTACTCCTCCGCTGCACGGATGGCTCCGAGGAGCCGTCGCCGTTCCGCCAGCTTTGCAATTTAGGGCTTCAATGCTGGTGAACCGAATGTGGAGCGAAAGCTTTGGCTGCAGGCAACCGAGCGTTGCATCGAACTCAACAAGCGTTCCGTATAACGCATCAATATTCACTGGCGTTCTAGGTAGAGTACACGACCACCGGCGGCTGCGTTTCCATGGAGGCAAAATGAAGAGGCGTCCGTGTGCTGCACGAAGTATGTGTGCGTTAAAGATCCACATTTGGTTGAAATTACTCCGTAGCCCTCTACTATGGCAGGGTGGCTAGAAGAAGAGGTGTGATGGACGTGGCGCGCTTTCCGTTGAGAGGAGTGGCCCTCCGAGCGTGACAGCCGCTGGGGCCAAACGGAGCGCTGCAGTCAGCATTCCGGAGGAGACTTGCACGCGTCCAAGGAACGCCATGCGACAGGCGCGGTGGTGTATCGCCCAAGCACACTTGCCGTAGAAAGTATGGCAGATAATGCGCCTTTCCTTTCCTTTCCTTTAAACCAATTATGGTAAGGTGGCGAAAGGTGGCTGTTCCTGGCCATACGGGGCTGAGACGGTAGGTCAACGACGCTTATGGCGGGGGCTAGCCAGCCACCGAATTGTTATCTGTTGTAGGCCGTCATTGGGGCTGGGGCAGGTAGATCACTGCCGCTTGCTGCGGGGGCTAGCCTGCCAGTGAATTTTTATCTGTTGTAGGCCGTCATTGCACCCGCCACCGCATCGGTGGTGGACTACGGCTGTTGTTGCGGCGCGCGTCTTTCTTTCCTTCTTCCTTTTCTTTCTTCTCTATTTTCTCTTCTGTCTGCACGAGGCAGCGGAGGTGGCTCAGCTACAAAGCCAGTAGCACGCCCGTGCATTTTCTATTCCTTCTTCCTACAGCCACAACAACAACATTGCACCCGCCACCAAATGGATGGTGGACGAGGGCTGTTGCGGTGCGCGTCTTTCTCTCCCTCTACTTTTTCTTTCTTCTCTACTTTCTCTGTTCTGTCGATTGGGGGGGGGGGGGGGAACAGAACAGAGAAAGTAGAGAAGAAAGAAAAAGTAGAGGGAGAGAAAGACGCTCTTTTCTCTTTCACTCCCACATTCTTCCCTTCCCTTACGGCGCGGTTGCGGTGTCCACAGTAAACAAGTGAGACAGTCACCGCGCCTTTCCCTTCCTATAAAGAAATCAGTTTCTCTGTTCTGTCCACACGAGGCGCCCGTGTGCTGTGCGATGTCAGCGCACGTTAAAGATCCCCAGGTGGTCGAAATTACTCCGTAGCCCTCCACTACGGCTCCTCTTTCTCTCTTTCCACTTTCACTCCCACCTTCCTCCCTTCTTTACGGCGCGGTTGAGGTGTCCACAGAAAACGTGAGACAGTTACTGTGCCTTTCCCTTCCTATAAATCAATCAATCAATCAATCAGGCAGCGGAAGGCCGACTACTGTGCCGCAGTACTTGTGTTCGAACCCGACCTCGGCGGCTACGTTTTTATGTAGGCGGTAACGAAGAGACGTCCGTGTGCTGTGTGATGTCAGCGCACGTTAAAGATACCCAGGTGGTCGAAATTACTCCGCAGCCCTCCACTACGGCTCCTCTTTCTCTCTATCCACTTTCACTACCACCTTCCTCCCTTCCCTTACGGCGCGGTTGAGGTGTCCAGAGAAAACAAGTGAGACACCGCGCCTTTCCCTTCCTATAAATAAATAAATCAATCAATCAATCAGAGGCAGCGTAGGTGGCTCAGATACAGAGACAGTAGCAGACCAGTGCATTTTCTTTTCCTTCTTCCTACAGCCACAAAAATTGCATGTAGAACTGAAACGAATGCCGATAAGAGGCAAACGATGATAGTCATAAGACAGGAGAGGAAGGGTAGGCCTTAGCCATTCTCCCTTTAAGAGGCAACGCAGAGAAGTCAGCGGTGGCCCCACGCGCCAGCTCCCAGCTGTGCACCGTGTGACGTCACTCCCTCCTGGCGCATGCGCAGCTAGCCGGCGGCGGCGAAACCCCTAAGTCACCCGCCCAGCGGAAGAGTCGGCGGAGGCTCCGGCTCGGCTCTCTAGCTGTGCTCCGTGTGACGTCACTCGCTCCACGCGCATGCGTACCTTTGCTCATCTGGGACTCCGCGTAATGATTCATCGACTTGCGTAGTTTTGCTTTCGCAACAAAATTCTGCTCTGCTCCAGGAAGTGCACGTTGGGCCCCACGTGCACTTCCTGGAGCAGAAAAAGTGCACTGCTGTGCAAGGCACCGATGCGCAATGCCTCATGGCCATCCGCCAGCCCTCATCAGGAGACATACCAATGTCGCTCGGAGGCGTTTGCTGCCGTCCACAATGACGCGCCGCGCACCGAGACAGCGCGGTCGCCTACAGGCTACCCGTATTTGCCAAATTTTTACACTCTGGATATCTAGTAACGTTGCTCTGGATCGCCTCTTCGGTAGACAGACGCGTTGCGTCATCTAGCGACGTTGACACAAAACGCCACAGCACAGCCCTAGCATGCGGCAGGGAACAGAAAACGAGCAGAAGAGGTATAGGCTTTCGGAATTTAATTCCTCAAGCAGTCCTAAGATAAATTCTGCATATGCTTTTGCATGCTTTGATCCTCGTCGTATGGATTGTTTTACATCGCACAAAATAAAATCATTTCCTGAATAATCCAGCGAATTCTGCACGGAGTCGAAACCTCTCGTTTGTATGACAGTGAATGACATATTTTTACCTGCATCAAAAATTCATATAGACAACTACTGCTCTACATTTTCTGATATTGTTAACTTCACTCTGTGGTGATTATCTCGAAGAAGCCATCTCCGATTTGCTGTCGCATTAACAGCTGTCGCAGTTATGCGGCGCGCAGTAATCCCATGAGTCATGAAGGGTATCGCCTTCAAAACATATCTACTGCGCAGGGTGGCACGAGCGAAGGCGGTACAAGATGTCTACATTTACGACATCCAGCTCATGTACAACTTCACCACCAAAGCTCTGCTGTCGGCCGACGAAGATTCCGTGCTCCTGTCGCAGTACTATCGCCAGCTCATCGAGGAGAAAAACATCCAGGTATGTTCCCGCAGATCATTTTATGAACTTACCTGCCGTGCACGTTAGACCCGTAGTGATCGGCGCTACTTTGCGAAAATAGAAGAAATCTTGAAGATTATGGTCGAATTCGAAGTTCCCGGCACCAGTTCGTGGTTAGTCACTCCGCATTAGCAGCCAACGAATTGCTCATTCTTGTTTTTGACTCGGCAAAGAATGGTACGCGAGAATTCTACACTACGTCTGGAAATAAAAATAATTTTTATTTGACAGGAGACAATGAAATACCACTCTAACATACCCATATTAAAAATGCGTCCCGATATATTAGGCAGCTTCCACATGTGGGGCGCCACTTAACGACGATGTAGAGTCGCGAGCACGAGGAGCGTAGAGCTGATGCGTGAGAAAACCGAGGTGTAAAGGGAGACAGCGCCACGGAGGACATGGCATTCAAACGACTAGGTGGAGCCGACGGGGTTTGGGTTGGTGCTGCCGAGAGTCCCCTTTGATTAAGCCTGGCTACTCTTCTGCCAATGTAATCTTCCTTGAGCTTATGACGCAAGGTCACCGGCGTTTTGCTGTGGTCTTCAGCACTCCTAATACGCCATGGCTACATTTTGACAATGTCTTCGGTACAAGTCCAGCGACGCGTCACAGTCCATCCACATTAGTCCGCCCAGTCTGCAAGACATCCCCGCGTCACCTGGGGCAATCATGAATTGAACTTTTTCCTTCAACGTGCATTGCCGTGAGCGCGCTGGATGTGTTTGCTTTCCTCGTATGTTCATCGTTTATCGGCTCTTTAACTTTAGATTATAAACAGGAATTTGTCCCGCACATAATAGCGTTCCCCTTCTTTAGTTGGGATCGCGTTTCCGATTCGCGACTCTAGGATGTGTTCTATTTTTGGGCTCCGAATCTGGGCACAACGCATTGTCCGTGAGTATTCGTTCAAACCTCCCAAAGACTTAAAAGGAGCCGACGAGGCCCCAGCAGCAGTCCACTTCTGGGAGGGAACCTCGAGCCGCCACGTACTCCCGGGGACCCAAGCTGCCGCAGTGCATTCAAGGAAGCGCCAGCTGTCCCTGAAGGACCACCGCTTTCTATAGCTCACCCGTCCGCATCGTTCAGTGATGGACTGCCGCTGCGCTCCCAGGTACTCTGGTTCAGAGCTTGCTTCCCACGTTGTAATTCGACTATTGATTTCATCTCGAAACGCGTGTCTAATTATCTACGTAACGTAAATTAGGGGTTTGACCCAATAAGTTCTTAATGTTAATGTTAATAAGTATGTTTCTTTCCACTACAAGCGGTGTATGCTATTTTCAGAATATATAACGGCGTTTGTTGTTGTTACATGCCAACCCGCCTTCTTCTGATTCTCTACGTTTGCTTGGCATAT
This sequence comes from Amblyomma maculatum, assembly GCF_055883805.1. Lineage (NCBI taxonomy): Eukaryota > Metazoa > Arthropoda > Arachnida > Ixodida > Ixodidae > Amblyomma > Amblyomma maculatum. Next base: position 160,113,041 of record NC_139353.1, on the reverse strand, counting down.
ACGCCGGGCATCGAATTACCATCCCTCTTTTTCATCTATCGGTGATGCGCTGGGCTAATTACCGAGTGCGCGACAATTAACTGGCGTTCGCGATAACACGTTCGATGCAAGGGAAACGTGGCGAATTGAGTGCACTACATATTAAGTCTTGAAATGTGCCTCTATAGACTTGAGGAGTGTATGCGTGAACAGGATCTTTTGTTCGCAAGCTCCTATTTAAGTCAGTGAAAGTATTTGCGGAGATACAAGCATAGCTTTAGAAACATTCTTTGCGATGGGTAGCCAGCCTGGCATGGCCAGCACTAAACTTAGGGAATTGGTGCAGGACAAGCAGCGTGAGGAACAAGCGTTTGCATTGTAGATAGTGAAGAATGAGCGCGAGGCCGCGAAGCTGCCGACGAACGGACGAATTAGATTTTGCGCATGAAAATACATTCTAGCAACATGAAGAGGCCAGTGAAAATTAAGGAAGTCTGAAAAAGGATGGTCTGAAGTCAAAGACAAGTAGACAACTTATTCCACTTGATATAAAGGATGATTGAAGTGGTTGGAAGCCATGCAAAATACCAGAATTGTCTATAAAACGGTTCCGCTGCATATCTGAATGGGGAAGTACTCACCGTTTATGGTCGTTTACCAATGGGGGATGCAGCCGATTATTTCATGCCTAAAGCACCCTTTGTAGATTTTTCGGACCAGGACGGACGGCTTCCGGGACAAATTCAATTAGGAAAACCTGCAAATGAGGAAACCGCAGCCCAGTTCTCAGCACAACTCAGCAACTATTTTGATCACTGTATCAAGCTCTCAAGTACTAACTTTACCTCAAGGACCTGCGAAAGGTCCTGATTAGGAAAATGTTTTGCATCGGTGTCATTCGCCCACTGCGCAGTACCTGAATAAAGGAAAGCAAAATTGCTGGAAGACATGCTGGATTCACCTTACCAGTTTTTAGAGACTCAATGAAATCATAATCTTGTCAAATCGAAGAAGAATAGCCGAGACGATACTGGGAGGCTAAAGTCGGTTGATACAGTAGCCGTCAGAGGACAGCGCCCCTCTGTCATTTTTGTAACCGCCCTGGGCATCAAGCCGGCCCATCCGATGGCCTGCACTGGCAGAACATTTCTCCTCAAGAAAACAGCACACACCACTATCGACAGGGTTTAGTTTGGGGGATACAAATGTCTTCCACCTACCTGTATGGAATGCCATTCATGGTTAATAAGGATCAGCAGCCGCTGAGCTGCATACATCGAGAAAAGCAGCTAAACAGGAGAGTCCTGCGTTGAAGCTTACTGCTTACTATCAGTTCACCATATACCATATTAAAGGCCGGAAAAACGTGGGACCCGGTTATCTTTCCTGGATGAAGATATTTTCCCATCGTATTCTTTTACATTATGTTGACATTGAAGACTTGTATCCTGCGTGTACGTTTACTTAGTAGCTTGTTTTATGTATGTCTCGTGTTATGTCCCAAAAGCATTACGTGGGCCTGTGTGCCACCGTCTGGGAATCTAGAGTGTTATGCGATAGTATTCCAAAAGTGGGGACTGTGCCACAAAGGTGGCGGCGTCCCTCAATTTGTCTGCTATTGAATGTATACAAAATCGCGGAATTATCATTTCTGTAAATGGGGCCTGTATATGTGTCGATTGGTCACTCATGCCTGAGTGCGTTCGGCCACCTTGCCTCCGTAGTAGTTGCACTTGGTTAGCTCCAACTCTCCTTTGCCTGATCGGGGGTGTACGCAATGCTTGGTTTGTCTATTTCTTACTTTTCTCTCTCTCAAGTTAACATTACTACAGCCAAGGCCTAGAGTGATATTTCTATATCCGTAACTTTTCTTCCTTGGCAATGTGGCCTTAAGCAAAACCAAAGTTGTGGCGTACGTGCAGGTTGTGTTGGTTCTGTGTTACTTTTTCCGAACCCAACCCGGTCTGCCACTGTCAAAGGGTGGTGCAACTACATGACCTTTCCGTGGTGAGTGATCTAATTTGTGCGTGTCTAGTATGTCCTTTATTTTGGACTCCGAAGCCGGGCACAAGAAGTCGTTCGCTAGTGTCCGTTCGCAACTCCCGAAGGACTTAAAGAGCCGACGAAGCACGAACGGCAAGCTGTTGCTTGGATGGAATCCCGAGCCGCCGCATACTTTTGGGGTCCCCAGCTGCCGCCGCACCGCATTTACGAAACGGCCAGCTACCCCGAAAAGACCATCGCTTCGAAAGCCGTCCCGTCTACGTAGTTATGGGATGGACTGCCGCTGCGCTCTGCGGTCAACAGTATGTGTACTCTTGTTCTGATCTTGCTTCCTACTGTTGTAATGTGACTATTTCTCGCATCGTAAAACTCGCGTTTATTTCTCTGTGCAGCATAAATTAGTGTGTTTGATTCGATATTTTCATCACTCGTAGTGTTGTACTTTGGAATGATAATGATGCTTTCCACTACACACGGTGTATCCATCTTTTGAAAATAGAAACTTTGTTGTTACAACCAACATGCTTCCGTCTCATTCTCTGCCTACTTACTGGCTACTCCAGGCATATAACCACCACGCCTCGTTTATCATGTCTAGGGGATGCCCTCGGGTAACTACTGAGCGCAGGACATACTATTCACGTACAGTTTCCTGAGACCTATTTTGAAATACGCAGCCCATTATGTTTTCCTTGCTCGTTTAACTACTCGGTGAAAACACATAAAAACATTATAAACCCAAATTGTTTTTACACATCGAATGATTATAACATTCCCGTGATCGTGACCATAACCTTTTTACAGAATACCACGCTTCTGCCTCGCGATTGAAAGGAGTCCGACAAGGCTGGTGTTGAGATGATTGTGGTGCAAGAATTAGGATGACAGTTCTCGTACGCTAAACGCAAGGTCAAGGCACGTCGAAACGCAGTCGTTGCTTCTCTCGGATACCATTGTGAAGTCTAACGTACTTTTGAGTTGTGTCTTCGTACTGTAGCTGTGACATAAAAATGAGAAATTGGTGCTGAATGCTTAGTCATTAAGGTTTAGCTTCTCTATATTTAGCTGCCCCGCTTCTGCAAAACAGTCAGTACTGAGTAAAGCTTACTGCATAAAAAGTTAGGGATTTATAATTTGGAATGTTGTTTACTAAACATTTCTTATGCAAGGGAACAGAAATAGGACATTGACTATGAAGGTATGAAATAATGTAAATACGAAAGCATTTGTATTGTTCGAGCCAATGATCCTGCTCAAGTGAAAATTACTGGAAAAAAAAAACAAGCTTTCTACAATCCTTATACTACCGTCATCAGGAGGTCACCATTAGAGGTGGATGGTTTGCAGATATATTGTTCCATTATTCAATCGACTGAGGCCATCAGGACTCAGGCGAGCCAGTTAAGCAAAATCCTTTGGAGTCACGGGATTAGAATGGTCGCGGCTCGTCTAGCAATGATTGCGTAATAATAATGTTATTATTATTACTCCACAATCCTTGCTAAACGAGGCGCAGCCATTCTAATGCCGTGATTTCAAACGTGTTTCCTAACTGGCTCTCATCAGTCCTGATGGCCTCACTCGCATAATAATGGAACCATATCTGCAAACCATCTACCTCCAATAATGACCTCCTGGTCACGGTAATGTTACAAATTTCAATTGACAATACAGTATACCTGTGTACAACGCGTAGTTTATTACTTTTTTGTGATACATGATGCTGCTGCAGAGACATTGGTCATACCGTCTGAGGCGAAAGCCCCTATACACTAAATAAATGATCGCTACGAGCATGGGTGTCTGGCGCTAAGCGTCTTTAGCTCAGTATCAGTTGGTCGAAGATTGAAGCAAAGCTTTTCTCATTAGGTGTCGCAGAGCGCTATTGTACTTTTATCTGTTTGTTTGAACTCGTTATTTACAGGCGCACCGCGTTCGTGACATCACTGACTATCTACTGGATGTGGGCGCTCGCAGCACGGATGAGTATCTGACCTACGCGGTAGGCAGCTCCTTTCTCCTCGTCGGCAAGAAGTCCAGGCGAGACCAAACAGAAGGCGTCGTACAGCTGGGTGTATCCAAGGACTTTAAGGGCAGGTTGGCCATTGCCTGGTACGTTCGCAGGTTCTTTTTTTCCACACCGGTGTTGGAAGGCTTACAACGATCTTTGCTCTCCTAGACATGTGATTTATTTTGGTAGAATGGACGCACGCGATATAGGCTGGCTAAGCAAAAGTCGTGGGTTAACGTCAGAAACCTAACAAAACTGCCTGTTTAATTTTTTTTTGTCGACAAGGATCAGCGAGCTAACGTAAGATGGTATTCCGAAATTCTCGCTACACTTGTAACGATCTCTCTGTTGACTGATTTCTCAAGACAGCATGGCTTCAACAACTGTAATATGTTGAGCTGGCCATTCATAATGGAATATAACTCTTATTCGTTCACTACAATAATAAACCCTCAGCTTTTTCTATCCCCAAATTAAAGAATCCACCCCTACCACTGAACGGCTCTTTTATGTTTAGGCGTAATATTTTTGCCTTATAATAACTATACTGTGAATGGATGAAGCACGTAGATGAATGCATACATTTCTAATTTATTACAGACACTTCTCTCACAACTCTAACTTCATATTTTTAAACATCTAACAGCTGCTGAAGATTTCAACATTGGCATGAGTACGTACCGTTCGTCGTGAAATGATTACTATATTGTTATATTATTGAAAAATTCAGCCAATTTAATCGACGCACCAAACAGGATTACACCTGGAGGCCATTCTACTCTAGATTGATTGAGCACGACTTTCTTGGAGTATAACTTTAAATTTGGTATTTTATCGCATTTTATGAGTGATCATTTGAGCTGTTCTTATGTTTGATAACAAATTGGTCAAGAGGAAAACATTCCCACCATTGATGTACCAACTAGTTCCAGATATGCAACACTCAATTCTTTTCTTGACGCTCTGTTGTCAATACAATGGCACGTTATCAGTAACCTTACAGATGCTATTGACGCGTACAATAAGTTCATGGATATACTGACTCAACTATACCTTTATAGTTTTTCTTCAAGAACACTAAAAAAAATACCCGGAAATCACTGATATACCTGAATTACGAAATGAAATGAAAATCCGCAACAAGCTATATAAGCATTTGCTATACGCACGATCAGCAGATGATCTTGTCAGTTAAAAAAAAAAGCATCTAAAAGAGCTAAAAAGAAGTTGCGAAATCTACCAACAGCACATTACGCATCTCTGCTGCATACTGAGTGCCATCAACATAGTGTGTTATGGTCGATGTTGAACAGACTCTCTGTTGACTGCTTAATCATGGTCACTCGCATAAGCCATTATTGATATAAAAAATTAACGGAAACCATTATCTGATGCTGATCTAGTTGATGCTTTAAACGCTTATTTCACAAGTAACACAACTGGTCGTCGTACATCCTCTCAAGCTAGAAAATATGTTTACCTTTATAATAACAACACAATATACTTTTATTCCGTAACACTGGACAAAAGCAATTGTTACATAGATGGTTTTGAAGCACGCCCAATAATATCCACTTGACAATATTACCTAAAATATCGCTTATAAATTTAGCAGGCGTTAAAATATTTTAAATTTTTCTTGGTAAATTGCAGCTTGTAAGTGCCACTGTGTTCATTAAAAAGATCACATTCAGATGAGAAGTATCAGCCTAGCACCTTTTATCGATATTTTATACGACGTTCGAAAAAATCGTATTCGAGTATGACAAAGTTTATTGAGAAAACAACCTGTTAACATGACACTAATTCGGTTTCCGAAAAACAGATCAGCTGAGCTAGCGTTGCTGTAGCAGATACAAAATATATTACTGATTTTGGAACACAAAGGAATATTTTGCATTTTCGCAAAATTTTCTAAACCCTCTGAGTTTGCTGCAAAAATTATTCATGTGTAAGAGGACGGGCATTATATTTTAAGAAATCCTACCTTTCCAATAGAACGCAAGATGTTAAAAGGCTACCTTTATATCGAAGGCTAAAACAATCTTCTGAGGAGTTCCGCACGGAAGTATTCTAGGGCCTCTACATTTTAATATCTGTCTGATTGATATCATCACTAACAAAATTCCTATAAAGAAAGGTGTTAGGCAAGGAGACACAATCTCCCCGGTACTATTCACAGCTTGCTTAGAGGAAGTATTCAGAGACTTGGAATGGCAGCAGTTAGGGATAAGGATAGATGGAGAATACCTTAGTAATCTGCGATTTGCTGATGACATTTCTTTGCTAAGTAACTCAGCGGGTGAATTGCAAAGAATGATTGATGACCTAGACGGGAAAAGTAAAAATGTACGATTGAAAATCAATATGCAGATGACTAAGGTAACATTCAATAACCTAAGGAAAGAACAGCTGTTTACGTTAGGTAGCGCAGCACTGGAAGTAGTTGGCGAATATGTCTACTTAGGACAGGGGGTAGCCGCAGATCCGGAGCATGAAAGAAAAACAACAAGGAGAATAAGACTAGGATGGAGCACATTTGGCACGCACTCCCAAATTATGACTAGCAGCTTACCGGTATCGCTCAAGAGCAAAGTATGCAACAGTTGCATCTTACCTGTAATTACCTATAGGGCTGAAACGTGGAAGCAAACAAAGAGGGTTCTACTTAAGTTGAGGACAATGCAAAGGGCTATGGAAAGAAAAATGGTAGGGATAACTTTAAGAGATAGGAAACGTGCAGAGTTCTGCATTTTATTTCGTTCTGCATTTTATGTCATGAGCCGCATTTATAAGGTTGGGACTTCATGTTTCGCAGTATACAGGCCATTGCTACCGCTCTAACAATTGCAACTTCTTGATCATTTTAGCTTGCTGTCTGCTCTCGCGACTTGCAACTAATGTTCTGGTTGCCTATGTGCGCTATTTTGTGCACTAGAATCATTTTAACACGTGGAGTTTGACATCGCTGGCAAATTTACCGACGCCGGCTCTTGGGTGGTGCTCTGCTACCGTGGGCGTAATTTTCGCTGAACACGGAACTTTAGTAAAAGCCTTCAAGGAAAAAAGTCCGACCAAGCTTCAATACCGGCAAGCGCCGCAGCGATGACCCTAATTGCGTGTAACTAAACCTGATTTGTATGTGAACATTGCGGGAAGCGTTGCGATGACCAAGGGCTCGGCTGCTTGATACGCAGAGTAAGAAGGAGCGCAAAAGCTTGAGAAACACGCCAAATATTATGTATTACAAGCGCTGTATGTTGTTGCTTTTTCTCTCATGGGCCCATCGCTCGATAAACTACTCTCTTCCTGGTTTTAGTTTTTCTTTCTGCTGTTTATACTGCGCCGTGGTGCAGGCTACGCTCGCCTACGATTGAGCTCGCATTGAACATTTTGGCAGTAATGATTGTGTTAGAGTGCCCTTAAGACCAGCTGTGAAGTTGGTTATGCATGGTAGCCCACGTTGTTCAATTCCTGCTTTAGTTGTGCGTTAATCGTCAGTGTGTCATGAGATCGAGGCGCGGCGGTTGTTGTCTCTCTCGAAACGCTCGAAATGACCTATCGAAACATGGAAACTCTAGAAAAAAGATACAGCCTTTGTTTTCTTACAAATGCGTAACGACTTCGCAGCAAAAAGCGCTTGCTTGAACCATATTTTTCATATGCCCCCCGATGGTCGATTGAAAGTACGCTCCTGTTGGCCCCATAGGGATGCTACTCCGGCTGACGCCGCAGGCCGCACCGGCTATACTGGGGCACTGGGACCAGTGCGGCCCCAGCGCACATACAGCGCTTCTCCCAGTGCATCGCGGAGGCCAGCGACACACCCAGCGTCAAAAGTCTAATCCCAGCGTTTTTCTCCCATCACACCAGTGCAGCCAGTGTCTTCCCGTTACTGCTCCAGTGAATATCGAAGACCTCCAGCGTGCCCAGCAGATCCAGTGCAAAACCAGCGCAAAAATCTTACTGGTTTCGCACTGAAGATGCTGGTTTTTGCAATAGGGTAACAGCGGTGGTATACGCGTGTGTAGCTCTACACTGTTCCAATTGCAACTCATTCAATTGGGCGAAGACGAGCAGCCTCTGAATTTTAAGCCCCAACTGAAAATGCTTCGGCAGCCTTTCGCGTTCCGAGCACTGTGTTTTAGAGAGGGGACAGAAAAATTGAATATCAGTGCAACAACGGCAGTTTTTGGGCAACAAGCGGATGATATTCTTTGCGGAAAATATTTACGAGATGCCGCCAGGTAAAAAAAAAACCATTTGAATTCAGTCACATGAGGTTAATACAAGTATGAAAGAAAATGTCCCACTTGAAGACAGCGATATGCTAAGAAATTGGTTACCAACTTATTTAGTGAAACAGCGCTACAATATATTTTTTTAAACACGCGTCTCGTAAACTTTTGCTGACGAAATAAATGGGAATATGGCCATAGGGATAGCAGCGATTGCTTGCAGTAAGCAAATCTTGCGACGAAAAATTGGCTATATAATTGTTGATATAAGCAACTTTCGATGAGGTCATTATAGGAAATAATTTCAGGTCACTATTCAATAGGTATCAATTGTCCATTTTATTTGGTATTTGGATGTCAGCATCGCGACAGCGTGAGAAAAACGCAAAAACGCCCCGTCAGAGAAATTGCAGTATAGCAGCTCCCGCCGTTGAGAGCTCATCGCCACTCCCCGCACATACTAGCAAACAGGTGGTTTAGTCATGCTGGCAATGCTGAAATCCGACTGTCTGGTAGTGAACGCTTGAACACCCTGCCTAATTGTCACCCAGCAGGAGTAGCCCAAGGCCGAGTAAATGGATCTGGAATTATCATCATCATCATCAGCCTGACTATACCCACTGCAGGGCGAATGCCTCTTCCATACTTCTCCACTTAACCCGGTTCTGTGCTAGCTGGAACTGGAATGGATAATGGATACTTAAGAATAGAATCCTACTGGAGGTTGGGAACTCCCGCAGTAGCCGCTCAAGCAGTAAAGAGTGTGTATAAATAATCGACTGACCCAACAAATGTGGCGCGATTAGCATTGCTCCTAAACATTACATGAAACGGCTACATTCGCTTGCTTTCTTTGCTCTAACTGTTACGGTAGCCCGTCTCTAGAAATCATTTAAGGACAAAACGTAGATGGAAAGCTGCCCTGCCTTGCTTGCTTCACCGCCGTCGCGGCCAGTGGTGCGCCACTGCCTCTCTGTGTCACATAGAAGTTACACACTAATTGTAATTGGGAAATGAACTGTAGAAGAACGGCTGATTGGGCGAGTTGGTGAACCATGATGGACAGTAATATAGTAATAAGTTCTGCGCCGTCTTTGTAAATGGGCTTGCAGCCTTCACCGACCTGATCAGAAGCATAAAGTTTGGTCATTTCTGATAGAATGGCTTCGCTGCTGCTGAAAAAAATTGTTTCTTTCAGCTAGGTACTTTCAGAAAACAAAACTTTGCATGCGAAAGCTCCAAAATGCATGCGAAAGCTCCAAAATGCATATTTGCGTTACTTGTCGCGTGTTCCGCGGATGGGTCCGCACATGCCAGCATGGCGGTTGTTGACAACTCGGCCGCTAGATGGCGCCACATACACAAAATGGCAGAATCAAGGAAAGCAGGATCGGATTCAAGATAACGCGGGAAATTGTTTAAAGGGAGATAACGCAGTGAACTACATTACATCAGTTATAGCCGAGTCATTTAAAAGTGACGATAGGGTAATCTCCGCAAATCAGGAAGCAACACAAGGTAGCAGAATACAAAGCAGCTTAGAACTGACCAATCTAAACTGGAAAAAGGCCGAAAAAAATATTCCTAAAAACACATCTACAGGAATAGACGGAATTCCGATCAAGCTGGTTAATGAACTCGGTACAAAGAGTAAGGAAACGTTGTTAAAAGCTCTGGAAACAGTAATAGCGAATAAGCAAATTCCGGACAGCTGGCGGCAGAGTAAAATGAATTTGATTTATTAAGGGAAAGCAGACAGGATGCACATGAAATCCTACAGGCCGATTACCATAACATCTGTTATGTATAGGTTAACCATGCAGGCGGTGAAAATAAAGGTGCAAGCATGGGTAGAAAGTAACAAGATACTCGGAGAACTTCAGAACGGCTTTAGAAATAATAGGCGCTTAGATGATAGCCTGCTCGTGCTTACCCAATGCATCGAAATATCTAGAGTTGAAAATAAACTTTTGTGTTTGGCCTTCCTGGACATAAACGGGGAATACGACAACGTAAGCAGGGAAGTCCTGTGGAACATATTAAAAGAAGAAGGTATCGGTTATGAGATAATAGAGTTCCTACAGGAAATATACCGGGATAACAAAGTAGAAAATACGTGGGAAGGGATAAGAAGTACGGAGGATGTCAAAGTATGCAAAGGGTTAAGACAAGGCTCTCCTCTATCACCGGTGCCGTTCATGCTTTATATGATAAACCTGGAACGGAGGATAGATGTCAGTAACCTAGGTTTAACCTGTCATATAGATTAGGTGGAAAGGCGGTAGAGCAGCGCCTCCCCGGTTTGATGTATGCAGACGATATTGTGCTGCTAGCTGAAAGTCTGCTAGCTGAAAGTCTGGAAGAATTGCAAACACTAGTTAAGTATTGCGGAGATGAAGGGGACGCTCTAGGCTTCAGTTTCAGCGCAGTTAAGTGGGGTCTGATGATTTTCAACGGCTCAACTGATCAAGGTCTTAAAATACAAAGCCTTGAAATACCTAGAGTAACAGAATATAAATATCTGGGGGTATGGGTAAACGAAGGATTAGCATACATTGGAAAACATGAGCAATCACTTAAGGCCAAAGGGCCAAGGAATGCCGGGATAATGAACCATAAGGCATTGTGGGGATACAATAGGTATGAGGTTTTGAGGGGTATTTGGAAAGGTATTATGGTGCCCGGACTTACTTTCGGAAAAGCGGTTTTGTGCCTAAAATCAGAGGTACAGTCGACATTAGAAACAAATCGGAGATCCGTTGGACGATTAGTACTAGGTGCCCACGGCAAAACTACAAATGAGGCGGTACAGGGAGATATGGGCTGGGCATCTTTCGAAGTACGGGAAGCTGAGAGTAAAATATTATATGAGGAAAGCCTGAGGAAATTGGACAGTAACAGATGGGCAGCTAAGGTATTTAAATACCTGTACCTAAAAAGCGTTGACTCACAATGGAGGAAAAGAACTAGGAAGCTAACTAGTAAGTATGTTAGTAACAAGGACGGAGAAATAAAGAGCATTAAGCAACAGGTGAAAAACACAGAAGGTAAAAATTGGATAAATTCGATGGAAAAAAAACAGAGTGTGGAATTATACCGAAAGTGGAAAATGCAGATCAGGAAGGAAGATTTTTTTGATAACTCAAGAGGCAGTGCCCTACTTTTTGAAGCTAGATCAGGGTGCCTTAGAACACGCAGCTACAAAAAGAAATTTAACAATGGAGATGACGCATGTGCTGTATGTGGAAACTCCAGTGAAATAACAATTGACCATATTATCATCATCATCATCATCAGCCTGATTATACCCACTGCAGGGCGAAGGCCTCTCCCATATTTCTCCACTTAACCCGGTTCTGTGCTACCTGCATCCACTTGACCCCTGCGAACTTCTTAATCTCATCCGCCCACCTAACTTTCTGCCGCCCCCTGCTATGCTTTCCTTCCCTTGGAATCCAATTTGTTACCCTCAGGGACCATCGGTTATCCTCTCTTCGCACTACATGTCCTGCCCATGTCCATTTCTTCTTCTTAATTTCTACTAGAATGTCGGTAACTTGAGTTATTTCTCTGACACACTCTGCACGCTTTCTATCTCTTAATGTTACCCCTACCATTTTTCGTTCCATAGCCCTCCGGGTTGTCCTCAACTCAAGTAGAACTCTCTTGGTTAGCCTCCACGTTTCAGCCCCATAGGTGAGTACAGGCAAGATGCAACTGTTGTATAGTTTCCTCTTGAGCGATACCGGTAAGCTGCTAGTCATAATCTGTGAGTGCTTGCCAAATGCGCTCCATCCCAATCGTATTCTTCTTGTTATTTCCTTTTCGTGGTCCGGATCTGCGGTTACTACCTGTCCTAAGTAGACATATTCGCCTACTACTTCCAGTATTTCGCTACCTAATGTAAACTGCTGTTCCTTCCCGAGGCTGTTGAACATTACCTTAGTCTTCTGCATATTGTTTTTCAAGCCTACCTTTCTACTTTTCCTGTCTATGTCATCAATCATTATTTGCAGTTCATCCCCTTAGTTGCTTAGCAAGGCAATGTCATCAGGAAATCGCAGATTGCTGAGGTATTCTCCATCTACCCTTATCCCTAACTGCTCCCATAACAAGTCTCTGAATACTTCCTCTAAACAAGCTGTGAATAGTACTGGGGAGATTGTGTCTCCTTGCCTAACACCTTTCTTTATGGGAATTTTGTTACTTTCTTTATGCAGAACTATGGTTGCTGTGCAGCCACTATATATATCTTCCAGCACTTTCACGTACGGCTCGTCTACCCCCTGATTTCGCAATGCCTGCATCACCGCCGAGGTTTCAACTGAGTCAAATGCTTTTTCGTAATCAATGAATGCTATGTATAAGGGCTGGCTATATTCCGAGCATTTTTCTATCACCTGATTGATGGTATGGATATGATCGATAGTAGAGTACCGTTTCCGAAACCCTGCTTGATCCTTTGCTCGATTGCAGTCTAAGGTTGTCCTGATTCTATTAGCGATTACCTTAGTAAATACCTTATACGTAACAGACAGTAAGCTGATTGGTCTGTAATATTTAAGGTCCTTAGAGTCCCCTTTCTTGTGAATGAGGATAATGTTTCCATTCTTCCATGGTTCCGGTACCGTCGATGACACCAGGCACTGCGTATAGAGGGTGGCCAGTTTTTCTAGCACGATATCCCCCCCGTCCTTCAGCAAATATGTAGTTATCTGATCCTCTCCAGCTGATTTTCTCCTTTTCATAGTTTCTAGTGCTTTCTTGACCTCGTCCTTCGTCACTGGTGGAACGTCTGATTGTTTTTCCCTACCGCCAATCTCATTACGGTCCTGACTACTTTGGCTACTGTAGAGAGCTGTATAGAACTCCTCGGCTACTTTGACTATCTTTTCCATATTATTGATGACGTTGCCCGCCTTGTCCCTTATCGCATATATCTGGTTTTTGCCTATGCCCAATTTCTTCTTTACCGCTTTAAGGCTTCCCCCGTTCTTTACAGCATGCTCAATTTTCTCCATGTTATACTTCCTTATATCGGCCACCTTGCGCTTATTGATTAGCTTTGATATCTCGGCCAATTCGATCTGGTCTGTTGAATTGGAAGCTTTCATACTCTGGCGTTTCTTAATCAAATCGTTCGTCTCCTTAGACAGCTTGCCGGTATCCTCTCTAACTATCCTACCGCCTACTTCTACCGCGCACTCAGTAATGACATCTCTGAAATTATTGTTTCTTACCTCTAGGGTAATGTCGCCATCCTCAGTTAGAGCTGAAAACCTATTCTGTAGCGAGATCCTGAACTCTTCTGCCATCCCCCTCACCGCTAATTCGTTGATGGGTTTCTTTCTTACTAATCTGTAGCGTTCCTTCTTCATATTTAGGCTAATTCGGGACCTCACCATCCTGTGGTCAATGCATCGCACTTTCCCGACTACCTCTACATCTTGCATAATGGCGGGGGTTGAACACATTATGAAGTCGATTTCATTTTTAGTCTCTCCGTTAGGACTTTCCGGTTCTTCCGTTTGCTGAAGAAGGTATTCATGATTCGTAAGTTATTGCGCTCTGCAAACTCAACTAGTAACTCCCCCCTGCTATTCCTATTGCCAATGCCATAGTCACCTACTGCCTTGTCTCCTGCTTGTTTTTTCCCTACCTTGACATTGAAATCGCCCATTGTTACAGTATACTGCGTCTTTACTTTTCGCATTGCCGATTCCACATCTTCATAGAAGCTCTCAACTGCCTGGTCATCATAACTACATATACCTGTACAACCTTCAGTTTATACCGCTTATTAAGCCTCTCATTAATACTATAGAATTCATCTATATTACCCGCTATATACTTATTGACAAGGAAACCTACTCCTAGTTGTCGCCTCTCTGGTAAGCCTCGATAACACAGTACATGCCCATCCTTCAGTACAGTATATGCCTCATTCGGCCTCCTAACCTCACTAAGCCCTATGACATCCCATTTCATGCCCTCTAGTTCCTCTAACAGCACTGCTAAGCTAGCTTCACTAGCTAGGGTTCTAGCATTAAACGTTGCCAGGGTCAGTTTCCAATGGAGGCCTGTCCAGCGGAGCCAGGCTTTCTTAGCACCCCCTGCTGCGTCACAGGTCTGACCGCCGCCGTGGTCAGTTGTTCCGCAGCCGCTGGTGACTGAGGGCCGGGGTTTTGTGGAGCTTATCATAGGAGGTTGTGGCCAATCACTGCACCAGGGTGGCCAACTCCTGTTCTGGTGAGAGAGTGCGTTGACGGAGGTGTTCACCGGCATCAGGTCGCACCCCAAACCTTTTTATGCAATTCCATCGACACGCGGATTTTTTTTTCATCCGGTGGAGAATCGCGCTGCACCGGGATTTGAACCCCGGTCCTCTTGCATGCGAGGCGGATGTTCTACCGCTACGCCACCGCTGCAACCTGTTATTATAATATTATTATACTCGAATGTAATGGTATCCATCCGGAAGTTGGTGCAGGCGCAATCACTGTTCCTGAAGCTCTGGGGTTTAGAGATAACAGTGGCCGGGTTAATAAACCGGCGGTGGAAACTAGCAAAAAACGACTGAAAGATTGGTGGCTTAAAAGCAGAGAAGTGACATAATGTTAGTAATGTAGGAACAAAATTTAATAAATAGAATGATGGTTTAGTTAACCATTCTAAATCAATAATTAAGATATAGGGAGAAAAATGGGAATGATAGCTACTGCTACCACCCCGTTTCAAAGGGGACGCTCCTATATTCCATCCATCCTCCCATCCATCCATGCTCGGAGGTTAGTAATGTAGAAACAAAAAATTAATAAATAGAATGATGGTTTAGTTAACCAATCTAAATCAATAATTAGGATATAGGAAGAAAAATGAGCATGATAGCTACTGCTACCACCCCGTTTCAAAGGGGACGCTCCTATATTCCATCCATTCCATCCATTCCATCCATCTATCCAGGCAGTGCTCATGATAAAACGGTCTATAGGATATGATCATATGTGCCCAAGTAGCACAAAGTGGACTATGACGTGGGGGCCCGCGTTGGGCCCGTGAGGGCAGCCCATGCGGGCCTCATGCGGGGTTTGCAACACGTACCCAGCGGGTACGTGTTCATGATTAGTTTCATAATAACAACAAGATTAAGATTGGGATGGAGCGCATTTGGCAAGCACTCACAGATTATGACTAGCAGCTTACCGGTATCGCTCAAGAGGAAAGTATACAACATTTGCATCTTACCTGTACTCACCTATGGGGCTGAAACGTGGAGGCTAACCAAGAGGTTTCTACTTAAGTTGAGGACAATGCAGAGGGCTATGGAACGAGAAATGGTAGGGGTAACATTAAGAGATAGGAAGCGTGCAGAGTGGGTCATATAAATAACTCAAGTTACTGACATTCAAATGGAAACTAAGAAGAAGAAATGGGCATTGGCAGGACATGTAGTGCGAAGAGAGGATAACCGATGGTCGCTGAGGGTAACAAACTGGATTCCAAGGGAAGGAAAGCGTAGTTGGGGGCGGCAGAAAGTTAGGTGGGCGGATGAGGTTAAGAAGTTCGCAGGGGTCAAGTGGATACGGCTAGCACAGAACCGGGTTAATTGGAGAAATATGGGAGAGGCCTTCGCCCTGCAATGGGCATAGTCAGGCTGATGATGATGATGATGGTGATGATGACCCAGCGGGGCCCCGCGTGGGCTGCACAATTCTGCCGCGATCGGTCTCTATCTCTATCCGTGTGGGCAGCCCAAATAGCGCTGCCCGCATTCAGCCCAGATAGACGAATGTGAGCAGCATACCACAATCACTAATGGGTCCTACGTTTGTTCAGGCAGTAGTACCCCATTGATCAAGGTTTTAATTTTTATGTCGAATAATTCCTCCAATACCTCAATTGTACCGGCGCAGGCTTTGCGGAGGCCAGTCCGTTTCAGGCTGGTGAATATGTTCCGCTCATGGGTTGATCTGTCATTTTCTAGACTGCTCAAGTTAGTTCCATTAATCATCAAGTTTGAAACGAGCATTATTCCTTTACCTTGAATTCGACACTCAGTAACGTAGGAGAAATTTATTCCCAACACTAAAATGATGTGGGCTCGCCCACATCACCACCAAAATGTTGGTTTGAATATTTATTTCGGTGGTGTGTGTAGGATAACAATGGCGCAGGAACCATTTAGAGATAGTTGTGTACATACTCGTAAAACGGAACAGTTACACCTCTATATTTTCTGCGAATGCTGTATATATAATGTAGTTTTTAGAGTAAAATATCGTCTTTATTCTTGACATGGATATGCTTAGGACGGTTATGTAAAACCTCTAGAAGAGGCAATTAGCGGCTGGTATAACATGAAATACATAAATAAAATGGCGCCTTAAATATAGATTGGAGAAGTTCCAAAGCGATAAGCCCACCTACGGCCAATTTGGGGCCCACTGCGGCCTTTCATTAATAGTCCCAATTGGGCTGATCTTATTTTTACCGCATAGAATATGGACATTTGGTGCATGTTCGCGCAAGTACCCCAAGAAATACCCGTGTGGGCAGTGTGGGGGCATGCCCGCTTTTCAGCCCGGCCGCAAACCATACGGGACCTATTCGGCTTTTGAGTGGGCAGCCCCATTAGGACTAGCCCGTCTTCTATTTGCTTTAGGCCCACATTTGCATCGAATCTGCCCTAAAGTGCCCCGCAAGAGATTGATGTGGGCAGAAGAGGGAAGGAGCCCTTTCTTGCCCCGCTGCATATGCGGAAATTATCCAGGTTTATGGTGAGCAGCCCCATTTGGGGTAGCCCAAGAATTTTCTGCATGAAGCACATATTTCCATCTAGCCATCCCTCGAGTGCCCCTAAAGGGTCCTACGTAGGCAATGCGCGGGCATACGCGTATTTAGCCCTGCCGCAGCCCATGCGAGACCTATTGGGCTTTTGAGTGGGCAGCCCCAATAAAATTCAGTCCAGTTCAGTCGCTCAGTCGTGTCCGACTGTCCGCGACCCTATCGACCATGTCACGCCACGCTTTCTGGTCTCTCTCTATCTTCCTAACATCACATAACTACATCTGCAGCGCCTCGAGGATGCCATCTAACCATCGCGTTCACTGCCTATCCCTTCTCCGGCGACCGTCAACCTTTCCCAACATCAAATCTTTCTCCAGCGACTCCTCTCTTCTCATCAGATGACCAAAGTAGCTGAGCTTTAACTTTAGAATTGGACCCTCCAATGAGCAGTCAGGGTTTATGGTCGACATTATCAACTGACTTGATCCTCTGGCCGTCCAAGGAACTCTCGGGAGTCTCCGCCAGCACCACAATTCAAACGCGTCTATTCTTCGGCGGTCAGCCTTCTTCACAGTCCAACTCTCGCATCCATACATGACAACTGGAAAGACCATAGCACGAGTTATACGGACCTTGGTTGGCAGACTAATGTCTGCTCTTTACTAGGCGGTCAAGACTATCCATGGCTCTCTTTCCCAGAAGCAGGCGTCTCCTAATTTCATGGCTGCAGTCTCCTCCCGGGGTAATCTTGGAGCCCAAGAAAAGAAGACCTGTCACAGCTTCCACTTCTTGTCCCTTAATGCTCTAGGACTTGATAGGGCAAAACGCCATGATCTTTGTCTTTTTAATGTTCAGTTTAAGCCCAATCTTCTCACTCTCTTCTTGTACGCGCGTCAGAGTTCCACTTCACTTTCTGCCATCAAAGTGGTATCATCCGCATATCTAAGGTTGTTGATATGTTTTCCAGCAATCTTCACTCCAGCTGAAGACTCGTCCAGACCGGCCTTGATCATGATGCACTCTGCCTATAGGTTAAATAGGCAGGGCGACAGTATGCAGCCTTGTCTCACTGCTTTATCAATCGGAAAACAATCGTTAAGACCATATTCCCAGTTCTGACTGTGGTCTCTTGTCCTTCATACAGGTTCCTGAGGAGACAGAAGAGGTGAACTGGAACTCCCATCTCTTGGAGAGTTGCCACAATCTACTGTGATCTAGCAGTCAAACCTTTTCGCATAACCAATAAAGCAGAAGCTCCAGCGAAGGTTGGCAATCTGGTCTCTAGTTCCTCTGCCCTTGCGAAACCCAGCTTGCATGTCCGGAAGCTCCCGATCCACATACTGCTGCAGCCTACCTTGGAGGATTTTCAACACCACCTTGCTAGCATGCGAAATAAGCGCGATGTTGCGGTAGTTAGAACAATCTTTGGCACTGCCTTTCTTTGGAATGGGGATGTAAACTGACCTCCTCCAATCCTGTGGCCACTGCAGGGTTGTCCAAATCTTCTGACATAATATATGTAGATTGTTAACAGCATCATTTGTTGAGGTTTTGAAGCAACTCAGCTGGATTACCATCAATTCCGCTAGCTTTGTTCTTAGCAAGGCTGGCTAAGGCCCATTCAACTTCACTCTTCAGGATGCCTGGCTCGAGATCAATAATCACAACCGTATTGTTGGGTTTGCACATCCGGGTCCTTCTTGTACAGTCCTGTGTATTCCTGCCACCTCTTCTTATATCTGAGGCTTCAGTGAGGTCCTTGCCTCGTTTATTTTTTATCACGCCCAGCTTAGCACAGAAGCTTCATTTGATATCTTTCATTGTCTTACACAGAGCTCTTGTGTTCCTTAATTGGCTGTTGTCCTCAACTGCTTGGCACTGTATGTTCAGGAAGGCATTCTTATCTCTCCTTGCTATTTTCTGAAAATCCCCATTGAGAACCTTGTATCTTTCTCTTTCCCCCATAACTTTTAGCCCATTCTTTTTCTACACACAGCCCAAATTTTCTTTACATCTGCCCTAAAATTCCCCCAACGGGACCTTTGAGGGCCACATGTGGGAATGTGTACTTAGTTATTCCTTTCCACGCCTATATGATGCCCAGATGGCAAAAGCAGGGGGCTGGCCCGCCTGATCCCTAAAAGGGGCCCTCATGGGTGTTATTTTGTTTGCTTAAGCCCAACTCTCCCATACGGGCAGAAGCTGGGCCACGTAATGTGTGCTACTTGATTTGCCAGCTCTTGGTGCCATCTGAACTCCTGTTGTATCTACTTCGGGTATAGTTTGCTCAATTCGTATTAATTGTTGAAATACCTAGCGCAATCTTATCAAAACTCATTCCTGTGCCTTGACCACTTGTTTGTCCCGGGCGAATAAATCCCGGGCACACAGTCTGCACTCTTTCTGTCCCTTGGAATAACATGTTTAAAAAAGTTTGCGATTAGCTAAGGTCTAGCAATGACCCTGAGATTCAATTCAATGCCGTCAAAAGGGGTCTGCGTCGCCAAAGATCTCCATGTTCTACGGGACGCGAGCTAACTTCACTCAAACCTCCAGCCTTATTCACGATAAATGGTTATTAGCCTCAGCCTTGGGGCGAATAAATCATCCACTACAGTTTGTGATGATTTATGACGTCTTGAAAATACACCAGCCCAACTCTCGCTTTTATCTTCGAAACCGCCGGATCATTTTCTCGGCTGACGAAACCTCGGACGTTCATGTGATCCGCCTCGGTTTGGAGTTGTCAGTGTGTGCTGGTACCTAGACGATTGTACTTCCCTAGGCTCTCATCCCTTGGCCTGATAAAGAATTCTGGATGGCTGTTTTTGAGTTGCTAAAATCAGGTCAGCTTTATTTTTAGATTTAACTTACGCTATAGCTGCTTCCTCTGCATTTTATGAGGAACGCGTTCTGATAAATTCAGAGGTGACCGAGCGTCATCGTCCGTCCCCCACTACAACTGCAAAACGCCGTTGTTTTATACTCTGCGGCATCTACGTAGATGGCCCCGATGTACTTCACATACTTCGCTTGTAAAGTTCAGACTATTGGCTTCCTTCTGCCCTCACGATGCACCAGTGCTTATTTTTGGCCAAAGGCTTTATATAGAAGCCTTTTTGCATTTGCTGCCTCACCTGAACTTTCATGTACCCTTTCGGAGCGCGTGCCCCAATGCCGATCCTCTTCAAGCGGTCATCGAGGAGTGCGATAGGCGGAAGCATTGTTATTGAATTATAGAATCGGGGGGAGGGGGGGGGGGACATCGGCGGCGGACACGCCGCAGCCGGTGGTTAAAATCACTAGTTTTAGGGCGGATATGTTTAGACTTGCGGAAAGAGCAGGAAAACTAAAGGAACGCAGGGCAGGTTGGAGGCTCAGGCAGGCAGGATCAAAGGCCCACCAGTCGAAATTGAGGAGAGTCTTGATGTCTTCACCAATAACTTCAAGGCTTTCGAAACTCAGGTTATGCGCATGTTTCAGCAGCTCAATGCTAGACTGCCTTCCGTTATTGGTGAAGCGCTGAAAGGAGTTTTAGCTCCATATGCGAGTGCAAGTAGGATGCAACTGCTGTATACTTTTCTCTTCAGGGCACCGGAAAGCTGCTAATCATAATCTCTGCGTACTTGCCAAATGCGCTGCATCGAAGTGATAATTTTATAGGTATTCTTTTTCGTAATGCTGATCTACGGACACTATACCAGTCCTAAGTAGACATATTGGCTCACCACTTCCAGTGCTTGCTACATACTACAAGCTTCTGTTTATTTCCAAGACTGGAACTCAGTCTTCTGGATATTGATATTACGCCTAAATCTCTGCTTTGACTGTCTTAGTCATCAATCATTGCTTGCAATCTATTCCCCGAGTTATTTAGCAACGCAATGTCATGATCGATCCGCATATTACTGAGGTATTCTCAATAGACTGTAATCCCTAACTGCTCAAATTACAAGTCTCACAATACGTGCTCTAAATACTTCTGAATATTACTGGGGATGTCTCGTCTCCTTGCACAACACCTTGCTTTATATACCGCAATATTCCTCTCCTTAAAGTCGTCTACTAATTACCACTACACTTATTAACGCTTTTCTGCTACACTTATTAACGCTTATTAACGGCTTTTCTGCCGGTGTCGTCTGCGGCGTTGGCCGTGAGCGATAAATCCCGGCATGCACTTCATAAATAAAAAGCAACTTCCAAGAAGGGCTGGGTGGGAATCGAACCAGGGTCTCCAGAGTGTGAGACGGAGACGCTACCACTCAGCCACGAGTCCGATGCTTGAAAGCGGTACAAAAGCGCTTCTAGTGAATGCGGTGTTGCCTTAGAAACGTGCCGTAGAACGTTATACTGCGGTGTATATCGGTAATTATAAGCATGTTACTTACAGAAGTCGCAGTTACACGAGTAACGAAGTACGTTTCCGCTACATTTCTTCTGCGCTCTGCGCACATGCAGAGCCATCTTGCTGCAAACACAGAAGAACCCCTCCTCGCAATGTACGGTGCTGCCCCGACACGTGGCGCGCCACTCGCCCCTGACGCTATCGCGTTCCACTCTTGAAGGCGAATCTTAAGCGTCCTCCAAATTTTTTCAGGCCGCATTCATCGTCGCTATGAAGTGCACCTTTCGTCATCGTGGTCATGATCAGCCGGGCTATACCCACTCCAATACGCTATAGCGCAGCAAAAGACGAGGACACAAGAGTGAGAGACGAACACCACGAGCGCTCGTGGTGTTCGTCTCTCGCTCTTGTGTCCTCGTCTTTTGCTGCGCTATAGTGTATTGGAATCATGTACCAACAAGCCCAAAAAACCACGCTACTGAACTATACCCACTGCAGGGCGAAGGTCTCTTCCATATCACTCAAACTTACCCGGTCCCGTGCTAGCTGCATCCACTTGACCAACTAACCTTTTGATGCTCTCTGCATTGCTTCGTTTTCCTTGGATTCCAGTTTGTTAGCCTTATCGACTATTATCCTCTCTTCGCACTACCTGCCTTTAGTGGGCTTTTATATCACACTAAACACATTTTATTTACGGTGATGAGCTGCCCTTCACTGTCTGAAAGGTGCGTTAATCGTTGTATTGCTAGGTTTAGTGAAGGCACCTGTCACTTCAATGCGTATCAAAATGGAAATTGATTTCTCTTTCGGAAAAAAATGTCTCTGTATAGAAAACATCAAGAATCATGAATATAATAACATATTTCTAGGAAGTGAGCCATAATTTATGCAAAAATATTAATATAAAGCAGTTTTTGTTAACATGGAAGCGTCACAAACCCCTTTCTACAAAATCCAATCGGGCATTGTCAGCACAGCGAGCAAAAAGTGGCGACTACGACCTTGGTATAGAGAAAATCTGTTTCGTCGCAGGTATTTTGACATCTTGGGACAGTTGGCAGTAGGTGCAATCTCGGGTCACTGCTTTCAGATGGCAGGGTTCTGGCATCACAAGTCGGGCAAACCGCCTGTACGCCATGCATGCACATTCGTACAGCTTCGCTAAAGCGGAGCTACGGATCTATTGACCAGCATCATTCAGTGGCGTATGCAAGATGCGACGGCGCTGCTCGCGCCCGGCTGGGCCGACTGGCGAAAACATGAGATCAAAAGAATTCAAAGCCGATTTATTTTATTTCGCTGGGCGTTTATGATGTCGTTCGGTGCAGAGTAAGCAAAATTTTAGAACGCATTGTAAAACTATGACAAGTCCTCGCAAGAGCGGAGTTTTTAGAAAACATCGCCAACGATAGGAAGATACAAGTAGGCAGAGAGGCCCATTGGAGTGCAGAGAAGGACAACTTACCAAAGTATTTGTCCTGTTTTGGATAGTAGCAATAAAGACGGAAGATGGTTCAAAATTCGAGAATGTTTAAAAATATTTATCCAGAATAGTGCGCCATTTTGAAGCACACCAATCCGAGAATATTACGCCATATTGAAGCCAACCATTTTTTTAATGTGTCTTGAAAAATGTGCATTGTAAAGGCCTACATACCTCCGAGAGACTAGATCCCTCCGCGTGCTTCTCGCAATCGACCACAGCTTATCGTGTTGTTAGACACGATGCCGCGCAGGGCAGGCTGCATTCCATCTTAAACACTGAGATGAAAACTTTCTGAAGGCAGTCATCAGGCAGCAGCTTAAAAGAGCCGCACGCGGTAGAAAGGGACCAAAATGCTCCGTGTGCTCACACATGTCGGGTTGGCGGACGCCGGCATGGTCTGGGCTTGAACAGAGTCATCTGCGCCTCCGTCTGTTACATTATGCTGTTAACTTTCATTCATTTGTCACGACGGCTGAGAAGTTCGTTTAGAATGTCGTACACCTTGAACGACCGACATTAGTAAGCCAATTCACAGGACATGGCAGCATATCAGACTATAGACCAACACCGTGTTTATAAACAAAGGGGGCGCTCAAGGAGCCGCAACCCAGGAGGGGGGAAGGGGGTGAAAAGTCGGGTTAGTGTCCGTAGGTACATGGAACTGAAAGATTCCAATGCAGTTTTTTCACTTCACAGTGCATCTGTGATGTCGTTATTCGGTGCAGGGTAACCATGAACATCCCAGAACACATCGTGAAAGTATGAAATCTCATTACTGAGGCGAAGTATTTTTAAAAGACTGCGAAACGTATGGGGGTGCGAGTTGGCAGGGCGACCCATAGAAACACACGTAAACAGAACTTACCGCAACGTTTTTCTCATTTCGCAGAGCACCAGAAGTTGTGGGCAGTCATTAAATGTTGGCCAAGGCTTTGAAGAAGTGTGTGACAAAGTACGCTGCGTCATTTAGGAGGCAGTCTACTTTTAAAACTCCCCAAATATTCTATGTTGTGAATCCGGACACCCCCAAAAGGCTCACAGCAATTTGGGCGTATATAGCAAATCGGGCAGTTTTTTCTACAGTTTGATATACTGTCTTAATACTGTTACTCATGTGATGAATCCTAACCAGAATTACATTTAAAGAGCAGTTGTCAAGCGCCCTACGACAATATGGACAGAACGAGAATCGCGCATTACAGCAGACGACGGCGCAGCCGGCAATACTCACCGCGCCCGCCTCCAGCTTCGAAGCGTCTGCTAGCGACGACGCCGGTGGTGCATGTTCGTTTGCAACTGTGCGCGGTCATTTTATGGTGCTGTGAACAGTACCGAAGGTCGTCAGACTTGCACTACTTGCAAGGCAATAGTAGTGTGCGCTGCAGCAATGTGGGACTACGAGAAAAGCTTGTCGGAATCGGATGACCAGAGCTACAATGGAAAGCTGTGCATTGACGCCGTTGTGCATCCGGACCCATTTACTTTGCCTGAAACACAATAGGAAGTGACTGACGCGGGCACTCTGCGACCATCGGGCATGACAAACATTAAGGTGTATTTGATTTGTTCTCCGAGTCGCCTCACGGTAGAGACCGTCTAGGCATACAAGCTCCTGGAGGCATAGAATTGTTTCGAGTCAGGTGGGTGCGCGCAAGGTCATCAATGGGCATGTATACTAGTTAACTATTTTTTTCTTTTATTTCGTTTTCCCTGTGGTATCGCTATGGTTTTTATATATCGTTCTGCGCTTTCTGTGCGGTTTCCTCTTCTTTTTGTTTTCTTTCCATACGGCGCAGACCATGCAGTGGTCGCACGGACGTCGGAATATAAAGCCTGTTAAAATGTTTTTTTTTCGACTTGCTCACCACATGTATGCATCGCAACGCAACTACATATGCATTCATTGTAATACTTATCGCCTCTACCTAGCCACGACGTTTTCAAAACGGAATGACATTGTGCCCGTTATTTTGCGTTTTATTCATCTCAATTTACAAAATGAACCCTGCCTCGACGGCATCACTAATTACTGCATTACGCGGCTTATGCGCGTTGCCAGCCCTTGGAATGTTTCTTTTTTTTTTTACTTCCGCCATGAAACATAAAGTTGACTGAGCATGGTACAGGATGTTCACAAAAAAAGAAAAAGAAAAAAAAAGCCACTTGGGCAACTCGCCTCCGGGTTCGTCTGCAGAAACACACCGCACATATTTATTGATAAATATGCTTTACTGATTTCAGACGCGAATTTTTGCTAGGCACGTATATTCATGGTCTTAAAATAATGCACCATCTCTTAACAAACGACTGCTTTTATAAGCGCAAAGTCAGCTTCTTTGCGAACTGTTCTTTATATATATTTTGTTTCGGCCGCGCTACCTCAATCCATTTCTAACTCGGGTTATAGATAACGAGGGGTTTTAGAAGTAGACTGCCTTCGCAATAACGCAGCATACTTTGTCACTCACTTTAAAGCGCTGGTCAACGTTCAACGACCGGCCAGCATTTTTGGTGCTCTGCGCAACGAGAAAAATGAGGCGGTAAGTTCTGTTTACATATGCGTCTATGGGTCGCCCTCCCAACTCGCACCCCCATACGTTTCGCTGTGTTTTAAAAATACTTCGCCTGGAGATTTCACACTTCCACGATCTGATCCAGGGCGTTCATGGTTGCTCTGTACCGAATAACGATATCACAGATGACCCGTGAAATGAGAAAACTGCTTTGGAGCCTTTCGCTTCCATGTATATGAGCACTAAGCCTACGTTTCACCTCCAGTCGGCCCACACTGGCGACAGAAGCGCCACCGCATCGTGCTTACGTCACAGATTGGTGTTGGTCTATAAGAGAAGCTTACGGGATACGGACACACACCCAGCGGATAACGAGACTATCTGCGGTGCGTACGGATTCACAACACATATTTAGTGCAGCGTTTTAAAAATAGATTCTCGGGTATTACATATTTCTCTATTTTCTCACACATTTATTCAAAACTCTCCGTAACGCTTACCGACCGGCCACTCCTGGTGCTCTGTAACAGGAGAAAAATGTTGGCGCAAGTTTTGTTTACACGTGTTTCTCTCGGTCACCCTCCCAAGTTGCACCCCCAGGTGTTTTAAATATATTGATTCCTTGAAGTGGCATTTCACATGTTTTTCAATCTGTTCTATGATGTAAATCGTCGTTCTGTACCGAAAATCGACATCATAGGCGTCGTGTGAAATTAGAAAGCTGCTTTGAAATATTTCGGCTCCATGTATTGTTATGAGCGGTAAGCCTACTTTTAACCGCCAGTTTGCTGCGCTGTTGGAGGCTGAACTTGAGTGCTCCATCATATTTAACTTGATAGCCGTAAATTCCCCGATTACATCCGACGTCGTTGTTGTCGGCGTTGTGAACGAAAACCAATCACGGCAGGCGGCAGCTGACACGCATTGAATGATGGAGCTGCCAACTCGGGCTTATCTTTTCATATGGGAGGGTGATATCACAATTGGCCTGCCATGACCGTTATATACCCGTTACTCCTAGGCCTAGCAGGCACGTTCATAAGGCTTGGTATAAAGCGGGGCTTTAGATGTAGGGGGGCAGCCTATGTTATCGGGTCACATTCTTACAGGTGGGATGCCTCTTTTCAGAAAAAAAAATGGTATTGAACGTCAAGAAGAAACTAATCATATGTATAAACGTGGAATTTTTGTATTTTAATCAGATACTTCAAATACAGGAAAACAGTTTCTAACTGTTGTCAAAAAATGTAGTCAATATGTATCCCATACCAGACACCATAACTCTTATACCGGGTGTCCAAGATAATTTTAGCCAAGGGTTAAAAAAGAAAACATTTGAGATAAACCAGAGAAAGCACTTGTATAGAGCTGCCAGCCATATGGCGCACTACAGGCAATATATTATTTTCCAATTAACGTATTAGTAGTTAATTTATTTTATAATTTACAAAGCATTACTTTTAGACAATAAATGTCATTTGCAAAGTTGGAAAGCATTTTCTGAAACCACCATTCTATTTATTGTTGATAAAGAAAGCCTCACGTATGTAGTTTTTCCAAGCTCTAAAGAAAGCCCGCGAAATAAAAACAACATGTCACCTTAATTCGTAGAGCAGACATTTTTCTTTTCATTGCGAAGGTTGCGAATATACAAATTTGCTTCATTTAGGCATGAGTGCGTGTACGTAGACACTAATGAATAAATTACTGTGCAAGCGAAAACTTCTGCGGCTCTGGATTTGTCTTGGCTTCACTGAACCGACTACGATAGTGTTGGTGTGGTCACATAGGTGGTGGTCGGCTCTAAGTGAATGTAATTTTTATCAGCATGGATTGTTACACGTATGATAATTTCTATGAACCGACGTGTCCCAACGGCGTTCCCGCTAATGTACAGCAGTCGAGAAGAAACTCAACCAAACCGAAAGCTGTTTCACGAAAGACACTTTAAGCGCGGGCGCAGAGCCCTATTCCTCTAACTGCTACTCATGTCATCAGTGTTTTTCCGGCGGGGATGGATGCAGGTACAGTGGCGAGCTGTTCCATAGCGGCGTTATTTCGCTGAACATGGTGCATACTACCCTGCTGAGATGGACTGTGGGCGACGACACAGCCTCCATCAAGGTCAAGGTGCGGCCTCAGAAGCAGCTCGAGGAGACCGTGGCCTACGACCCGCAGTCGCCCGAAGTCATTCAGCGCCAGTTGGAGCGCTTCACATGGGGCGCCACCGCCCTGGCCTTCATGACGGCCTCGTGCGGCATCTTCCCGGTGGTAGATCGTGCCAGCGGCTGCCGCCAGTTGCAGCTACTTACGGGCCTCACGGTGCGCACATACTGGATGGCCAACTTCATCTACGATTACGCCGTCTACTCCCTGTCAGCCAGCTTCCTTTGCCTCAACATGTTCTTGTTCTTCGGGGCCTTCTTCACCGAGATGATGCGTACGTGATGACCGTCTTGTATAATAAACAGGCGACATTTATGTTGTTTGCTCAGTGGCTAAGAGAATCGCCCAGAGTGCAGTCGAAGTGTAGTAAAGATTTAGTACTCAATATAGTCCACTAAACAGAAGTTTTATGGATGAGCATTTTTTTCTCTTCAAAAACATACAGGGTCGAACCGGTTGCAAACAGCCTGATCTGTTTGTTGTGGCTCATATAATACCTTGTCCGAAATGTGTAGCTTATCAGTTCGTATTTTAAGCTATTATTCAACATCTTTTTCGACTTAATTGTTAATAATTTTTATCACCGCATATTATCCGTCTAAAATCTCCGTCTGCACAGGCGCTATGCGGTTTTGTTCCTGGTCTCACCAGCAGAATACATTTGCACTTTCAAACCTTCATTGCCTGTCTTTTGTCTGCCCTGTAAGTGTCGTCGCTGTTTAAGCTTTAAGTCTTCAGCAATGGAGGTTTTGTCATTTATCACAAAATTAAACGAATAACTATCGGAACTGTTTATGAATGCTCAGGAAATTGACGCTAAACAAGATTCAGCTACTCAGGTAAACAAGCGCAGTCCCAGTTTAGCCAGTATCAATTAAAGGGCTTCACAATTTCGGCAGCTCAATCTGGCCTGTGAGCAACCGCCACAACTCTGTTTCCCTTCCGCCGATCTGTGCTCATGCATGCGTTTTCATTGCACCATTATAGCAACCACATTGGCAGATGAGAGCTTATCTGATCTCCGAATGTGGTTGCTATTATTGCATACGTGTCACCTCTTGTCGCCACCTCCGAAGGCAATGCATGATCTTTTCAAGGGTCAAGCATGGGGACGAACTCCCACAGTCTTCGTTTATTCAACTTTATTGATAACCTTTAATCATCACTCACGCTGCCTCTTACAGTTTGAAATCATTCATCGTAATGCCACAGTACAGACTTTAATTATTTTGCCAATTAATAAATATAAAATAAATACCTTAGCTGTTTAAGCGTTTCCGTCATCCATTGTAGCGCCAGCTTTGCAATAAGTTCGCCAATACTTGCGCTGTCGCAATAGAAAATGCACAGCACCAGTATTTCGTCGCAAGGAACCTGCTACACCTTGAGTGTTTCGTTTCTCTTTTGCATCATATTTTAGATGTGCGAAACGCCGCATGATGCTGGCAATTTTCTAACGGAACGTTGAATCTGTAGTGAAGGGCTCCGAAGTAATTTAGACCACTTCTAGCGTGCGATTTCATCAGAGAGTACACGGGTGCCTTGCTATTCGCCTCCATGGAAACGGTACCGCCACTGCCGAGGTCGAAGACGTGTCTCCGAGCTTAGCTTTCTAGTTCTCTAATCACTCACCCAGCATGGCGCGGCTCATGCGGAACACCGTGCAGTTTACCACAGCTGTAGACGCTGGAAAAGTCAGGCCAAGCTACAGTTGTTGTTGTGGCTCTAGGAAGAAGGTAAATAAAATGCACGGGCCTGCTACTGGCTCTGTAGCTGAACCACTTCCACTGCCTCGTGCAGACAGAACAGAAAATAGAGAAGAAAATAAAGGAGAAGAGAAAGGAAGACGCGCCGTTGTCCACCACCAAAACGGTGGCGGGTGCAATGACGGCCTACAACCGATAAATATTCGGTGGCAGGTTAGCCCCCACCGCAAGCGGCGGCGACCCACCTACCCCAGCCCCATCAGGGGAGTACCTTCATACATCGGTACCAGGCTACAGGCAGGTTGTGAAACAGGTTTTGAAACACAACGCGCCAACGCAAAGGATAAAGTTAGCAGTGAGCCGCTAATAATCATGGTTGTTTCGATAATCTTCATCTTTTTGTATTTAACCCTACTGTATTCCACATCGCCCAACACAGCTTTTGTCAAACACGCCGATATTGTCGTTACCTGCAGTGGTTTCATAGCTAAATGAGCTCTTTTGTTTTTTTCGCCCTCGCTCTACCATCTGATCTGCTTACCTTTCTGGTTCAATGCACATGGTAACTTGCGCTAAAGACAGGTACAGAAGAGAAGCGGACACCACAAGCTAGCGTTCGTGCTGTCCGCTCCTCTTCTGTCCTTGTCTTTAGTGCTAGTTACATGTGCTTTGAATCTAAAGATGACCAACTAGCCCGACTGTCCGCTTTAAATTATCTTCCTGCTCACCTCAGTTGGTAGAATAACTGCACCGGAAAGGTGGGGTTCCCAGTTTTGATCTCTGGAGCAGGACTGATTGTTTTTTAACTACAAAATTTCTAAAAAAGCTGTATAGCTTTTATTTCTAGTCATATGGTTGCGCCTGGGTAGATGTCGGTGAGAATTTACTCCCCCATCGCAAATCTTCTGCTCTTTGGGGGATTCCCGTAATCATGCGATCAAGCACTTTGGTGTTCGTGTAGGAGAGTAAGGTTTCTCCGCTAACAAGACGGAACTTTCCAGAATATTTTATATTGGCTCGAATTGCGCAAATCCTTGCTTTTGGAGTCCATTCAGCTAACCGCTTAGCGCTGGGGGTCGATCATTATCGGTCGAGAGGATTTACATCAGCTGCAATTAGACCTGATTAATGCATCAGAGAATTGTTGCAATAAGGTTGCAGAATGACGCAATAACGTGTGATATGGATCAACTGCATCTAAAAGAACATTGGGGAAATTGGATGATGATTAATCAACTTTGACCCTACTTTTGCTGGATAGATACCCTAACTTTCATTAATCAACGCTCATTCATTCCACTTGGTTAAGTTAGACCTTGTGTTTCTAGTTGTCAAAATATAAATTCAAGAATTGAAACTAAAAAATGCGCCCGTGCCTCCGAAGCCACTGCACAGAGAATCTATGCTGCAGAAGAGAGACAGGCACTGTGGCTTCGTGCCCTGATACGGATCTTAAGTGCCACCCGCATTTATCCCTTAGTGTTGCGTGTTTATATGTATAGAAATTATAGTGTCATTAGGCTGTTGCGAATCAATTTGCTTCCTTTTTGAATAGCTTAAATATAACACCTGATAAACGGCGTTTTCGCAGGTCCCCTTTAAGTTACTATGCCAAAAATTTCGTTTTAAATATATTTACTTTGCTTCGAAGAGATCCGGCTGTATAACTCCTAATTTCGAACTTCTGAAAGACGAGCATCAAATGTATCATGATGGCAGAAATGGTATATTAGTGATAATACTAGTGATAATACCTTTATTGGCGTCACGTACATGCATTACACCGGGGGCCTGAAATTAAAGCTGTCATCGATGAGAGTTTGACAGAGCCGTAGGCCTCCCATACACTTGGCATCGTAGCAGCAGTGTCCTGACTTTATGAAATAGATATTGACAAATGTTTATCAAAAAACAGATGTTTTTCAAAGCAAACCATTCAGGAAAAAGGCGAAATTTGAGAAACAAC
Source organism: Amblyomma maculatum (assembly GCF_055883805.1). Taxonomy (NCBI): domain Eukaryota; kingdom Metazoa; phylum Arthropoda; class Arachnida; order Ixodida; family Ixodidae; genus Amblyomma; species Amblyomma maculatum. The sequence goes on along the minus strand of NC_139353.1, from coordinate 160,081,834 downwards.
AAATAGAACAACCGTAGTATCACTACGGAGTGGCAGAGGCAAGGAAATGCTTACAAGATCATCCATTCATTTAATATTGTATAAGCTATTTGATAGTACAGTTTTCGAATTGTACGTTCGAACTCACTAGGTTAGTTATATTGTCGGCAAGACATTTTCCTGTGCTGGCCGTGGATTAATGCCTTAGGTCTTAACGCTTTGCCCCATTAGAAAATGATATAAGCTGTTAGTAATTTCCACAACTCAAAGAAATCGTAATAATAATAAATTCATGACGCTGGATTTCCGCTCATAAACCCGCAGGAGATATCGATAGTTCCCAAATAACAACATGGATGATGTTTGTTAAGGGTAGCGTATTCGGGTGCGCATCTTTCCAGAAAAACCATATTGAATAATAATAACCGTTAGAGTATATAAGGCTCGAATCTGGCTCCTTCAGCGGGGCAGGGTGACAAAGAGCGATGTAGCTACAAGCTGCCTTCAGGCAATTCAGGTAAACGTGGACAAAGAAAGATAGAATCAGGTGAGGAGAGGCCTATTTGTCTGCGCATTGTCAGAGCAAAAATAAAAACTACATGAACGATCGATTTTCAAAGCGTCTGCCCTTACAGTGCAGTACATTTTACAACTCTTAAACCACAGCAAATGTGAGTGGGTCGGCCATTTTAAGCACCTGATTTACAGCCATTGAAATCCTTGCACATCAAACAGTTCCAGTTGAATAAGCAACACCGCAAAGTAAACTCTTTCACTCTCTCAGCCCGCTCCAAACAGAAAAACGTTTTTTCTAACAATGAAACGCTCCCTAAACATTTCATCATAATCATCATCATCATCAGTCAGATTATTTAATTATTTATTTATTTTACCCTCGGGGCTTGCAAAAGCATTGTAGAGGGGATGGATAAATGTACAAACGGACAGTGGAATTGGATTGTAGGAAGGAAAATGGGGGGAGGGGAGGGGGGGTAAAGAACAAGAGCAATAAACAACAAAACTTCACCTAATTTAAACACACGTGTAAGCGGCAAAATATCAAGTAAATTGACCGGAACAGGTGATACATGTAAGACCAGTTATTTCTGTACCAATGTACGCAGGAATGAAGTACACACAAAAAAAAATGAACGAGATGTGCTAGCATTAAAATGTGTTATAGCAACCAGGTCAGCAGGTAAGTTATTCCAGTCATGGTATGTTCTTGGCCAAAGTAAGCGTCCATAAGCCATCGTGTTTTGGCGAGGTGTAGCAACTGTGCACCGGTGATCGACACGTGTAGGAACGTAAGCGTCGTGGATAATACGGCTCGATCTAAGTTGGTCGTTGTAGTAATACATCTTATAAAAAATGCACATTCGGGAATTCCCTACTTAGACTTACTTTCTTGTTAGTGACGCTTGCAGTACGGTGATATATTGCGATAAAACAGGCTGAGAGATTTTTTGCACTCTTCAGGGAGTTATTTATTGATACGAGGCCGGGGTCCTATATGGAAGAGGCGTACTTAAGGTTGGGTCAGATAAAAGCAGTATAGAACTGATTTTTTTTTTTAGCGAAGGTGATGCAAGGAAGGTCCCGTTTTAAATACCCTAGCATGCGAAGGCTTTGGAAGTTATGTAGTTATATGGGTCTTCCAAGAAGGGGTATTCGTAATATGTACGCCGAGGGACTTATAAGCTGTAACAGAATCTAGTGCGGAATGATTAATAGAGTAGCCCCCAGCAGGGCGAAGGTCTCTCCCATACTCATCCAACTGACCCGCTCCAATGCTAGCTGCATCCACTTGACCCCTGCGAACTCCTCAACAGCCCGCCTAACTTTGTGTCGTCCCCTGCCACGCTTTCCTTCCCTTAAAATACAATTCGTTATTCTAAGCGACAATCGGTTGTCCACTCTACGCACTACATTGCTTCCTGATTTCCATTTGAATGTCATTAACTCCAGTTATTTCAATGGCCCACTCTGCACGCTTTCCATCTCTTAACGTTGCATCTCCCATTTGCATCTTCCATCTATGCAGTCCTCCACTTAATCAGAACCCTTTTCGTTAGCCTCTGTAATACACGCAAGATGCACCTTTTGTATGCTTTCCTCTTGAGTGCACTGCCGGTAAGTCTCTAGTTATAATAATCGAATATTTATAAAATGCTCTCTATCCCAATCTTATTCTCCTAGTTATTTCCCTTCCAAGGTCTGGATATGTATTTACTACCTCTCTTTAGTAGATATACTCGCCTGCCACTTCCAGTGCTCCGCTACCTATTGTGAACTGCTGTTTCCTTCCTGAGGCTGTGAACATTACCTTATTCTTCTGCGTATTGGTTTTCAAGCCTACCTTTCTGCGATTCCTGTCTAATTCACGATTAATTATTTGCAATTCATCCCCCGAGTTACTTAGCAAGGCGATGTCATCAGCAAATCGCAGATTAGAAAAGGTCAGTAAACAAATAATAAAGTTATTTCCGACTTCATGCTGCAGTGCCGATCATCGTCATCTTTGTGTGCTACGGGGTGAGTGCCGTTCCTCTGTCCTACCTGTTGTCCTTGGGTGCACATTCGCCAGCCACCGGATACGCGCTTGTTTTACTCACCAGCTTCTTCGGGGGTGAGTGTGAAGAGCTGTGTGAATGAGCTATCTGACGTTTTACACGCTGCGTGGCTCCGAGATCCGCAACTTGTTAAACAATAATTAAGACCGGTCTAATCAGCTTGGTAACACTGTCCACCAAGAAAGGTACAAGCGGATCGGCGCCTGGTAGTCTCAGGTAGCCGCTCAAAGCAGAAGACGTCAATTACCTCCCAGACCGTCTTGTGACGAGGTTCAACCGTTCCTGTGATGATGGTGTAAAATGGTGATAAGGGTGATGAAGGTGTAAGCCAGGACGAGGCTTAGCCGGTTGTGAACCATGTACACCCCAAAGCATCGCTCCAAGCTTTTGGTTCGGTAAAGCCGGTGGTCAGCGCGCCTTTTTCCCCACAAGCAAAGCGAACACGCGGCGCTGTTACTGTATTACCGCTGCTGACATATTTTTTTTTCTTTGGGGGGGGGGGGGGGGGGGGGGGGGGGGTTATGAATGCCCGCCTTAGATCGATGATCGCGGTCACTTCCAAGCCGACAGGTGAAACTGCGGCAATAGAGTTCCAATGGGAAACGTGCGCAGTCTATGTCCTATAGCGCAAGACGTCAGTTCCATTTCGGGGACATTTTTTCCTATTTCGCAAATAGGGCCATTTTTTACGGGGACTTTTCTTCCGAGACAATTTTTTCCGAAGACGTCTACTCCGGGGACGTTTTCACCGGATCCCGTTCAAAGGAGGTTGCTTCTAACGCAGTCGCTTTGAAGGCCCTGTTCAACGAAGACCGGGCCTTGCCTCGGCGCCGGCGCTGCAAGCGAAAAATAAGAGATTGCAGCTGACAGTGCCGCACACTGATTGGACATAGGGTTGCCTGACGTTATGCTTTGCCAGAACTGCCAACTCGGGCTTCTTCGAATATAAAATTCGAAGGTGACATCAGAATCATCAGTCATGCTACCCCTAGGTCATACAGGCGCGTTTAAACTGCTTGGTTAAAGCGGGGTGTTTTATACAAGTATCAGGGGGTGATAGCTTTGTGTGGCCAATGAATGAAATGGAGCTAGAAGCCGAGAGTATTTTTTAGGTTGAACACAGCACGCTGAGAGCTCGGATCATCAACCATCCTAAACAAACTCCCGTCTTACAATATATGTACAATATACATATAATTGGCTTTCTATGTACGTAGGCAATAGTGCCATAGCCTTGTTTAAGCGTCCCCCATAATTTGCTACGCTTGCTTATGCGCAGGAGCCCAATAAAAGTCTTGCAACGTACCGCACTGCTTCCCTGGAAGAACTTCCTAGCTCCAGTGTCATCTGTGAAGCACTCCTCAATTTCGTTCTTTAGCGCTCTGCATATACCCTTGAGATAAGCAGTACAATCACCGAAGACGAATTTCTCGAACTACTCACCCTGCCTAGTCACTTAAATTATAGGGGCAGGTATCGGTTTGATCAGGCTCGGTACAAATAATTCAGCTTTGAAGCATGGTGTCATTTGATCCTTTTGTAACACATAAGCGATGTTTTTCGCCATCCTTGCTGTCGCAGAGATCTCTTATAGGCGTGTTCCACTGATGGTGTTGCGCAAATCAAGCCTAAATTAATCTTGAGCTAGCGAAAACTTTATAACACAAAGCGTCTAACTTAAATATTGAAATTTGGGGGATACTAACGTAGCCCACTGCACGCCTTAAAACGTGAGGAAAGGCGTCGTCAAATGAGAAAAATTCTTTATCATGCTTAACCCAGCGAAAACCTGCGTTTTTTGAGCCACCTAATTCTTCTTGAATTTAAGACATAGACAGTCAGCATCCTGACAAGGTTTTTGACCCGTTTTGGTGTCACTCGAACAGTCATCTAAGATGGTCTTTCAGCAATCAACTTCTTTACTGAATGGACTTGCCACAGTATGCCTTCGCATTTTAAACTACACGAGCAAGGTCAATAGCAGTAAAAGGGACGAGAGGGAGCACATTTCTCTAACTGGCACATAAATTCAATGTTCTTGACTTTTATTGGTCGTTATATTTCTTGGATGTTTGTTTCACACCTCCATAACTACTTTCTACGTAGCCTTGACATTCACTTTAATCGGGCTTCCAGCCTTTATGAACAGTGGCACTATTGCCGCCGAGCTGTTGAAGACGGCACCGGGCATCACGTTCGTGCTGCGCAACCTGCTTCCCATCCTGAGTCTTGCCCCGTCATTTGCCTTCATGGTGGCCCTGCTAAAAACCGTGTCAATAAGCCAAATCGCCTGGATCTGCAGCCGATGTGAGCACTTCTGCCTTCTTCCACCGATGACATTTGCTTTAACATTCTTCGATAGCGCTAAAACAACATGGACGGAGAAGAAGCAGACGGGCCTGTCTGTTTCTTCTCCGTCCATGTTGTAGCACTTTCGAAAAATTCCAAACCTGTACCAACTAGCCCGATCCACCACCCTTCCCATTTGCTTCAGGTAATGGAAATTAAGAAACTGGCTTAAAATTTAATGTAGAGTGAAACACACTGAATATCATTAGGCGTTGTGTTGCTGAAGATTCTAGCACTGTTTTCTGTAATCCGCTTTAAATATAAACATGTTCAGAGTATTTTGCTTCATTGAACTGAAACGCAAAAGCAACGGATATGACGTTCTTCTCAACGCAGCTGCATAGTGTTTACATTTGAAAGCCGGTTTGAGGCACACTCTTGCTTTTACAGAACAAAAAAGCACTATAAGTGTAAACGAGTTCAATTCTCGTAATGCGAAATCAAAGCATAACAAATTCTTCCCCCTTAGTAACGTGACATTCAGAATGGAACTATAAAAAATGGCAATGATCCCACAATGCTGGTGCCAGAACATCAGAACCTTCCCCCAAAGACATTCTCCCATTAGCGGCCCCAGTAAAGTAGCTGGCTGCCTAATATTTAGACCTGATTCGCAGTCTCCCTGGAGTCCTACCGGCGAATTTGTATTGAGCCAACGGGTGGATTCAGCGTAACGGCTGATGAGGAGCGTCGCAACAACGATGATTTCGTGACCTACTGCTGCGCGGAGTTCCTCAGGACGGGCGGCAAAACACTACCCGACTTGCGTCCAAAGCTGCAGGACGTCTACCAGGTGTTTTTTATGCTCGCCCAGGGCATTGTTTTCACCATACTCCTCCTCTACTTGGACGCCGGTGGCATTGACCGTCTCAAGGGAATGTTTGCTGTCGATGTAAGTGGTTAAAAATAGTCTTCGCAATTCGCCACTTTCATAGCCCAAGATTTATGCCCGAGAGAACATTTCTGATTACTCGCAAAAATACAAAGCCTTTTTGGAGGATGAATAGTGTCGCTTTGCATCAATACGTCATCTATGCCTGCATCGCAGAACACGTGCAAACCATGATACACCGACGGTGCCTTCCTTAATCGGACTGTTATGTCAGCGTTGCAGACGCAATAAGCTTTAAAAAAAAATGCAAGCTGGAAATTGTATTTCAATAATCGATCAAACATTCGGATAGTTTGTCATGTCTCAATTTTAGTTAACAATATATATGGAGGCAGGCGGGGGGGATAACGCCACGTGCCTAGAACCACGTCGCCTCCACGCTGAGCCGAAACGACGACTGAGCGGCTGTTAATTCGTGAGGAGCGCTAGTGCTAGGCTAGGTTCGGACATTAAAAAGGCTTCTTCTTGGGTCCATCTGTACATACACACAACCCTAGTCTACTCAAAACACCTGCAGCTACTTGGACCGTGACTATATATATCGATATCCAGTGGAAGCTTCAATGCGCCAGCTTACTGAATAAAGAACATTATTCAGTAAACCTATAGACAGGCAGAATAATGGTCTAGGGTCCCTTGGCAACAGAGCTGGTAAGAGAGGAATTCTGTAGCAATAATGAGAAAGTGGTAGGTACCGTAATTAAGCTATATTAAGGAGTAGAAATTGCAGGCCATTGAGCCCTGCCCGCTTACATCTTGTCGTTTACACGACGTAGTTTAAAGCAAAGCAGCAATGGGGGCTAGTTGGTTTACCATTTCAAAAATTTTCGCGCTACGATATACACAGATACACAAAAAGCAGGAACCACGTACACAGGACAAGCGCGGTGTCGATGTCGTAGAGGCGAAAGGAGTGGGCCTTTGGAAGACAGCATTCTCAGCGCGCTTTTTCCTATGTACGTGGTTCCCGCTTTTTGTGTATTTGTGTATATCGTAGCGCGAAAGGTCTTGAAATGGTAAACCAACTAGTCCCCATTGCTGCTTTGCTTTAAACTACGTCGTCTAAACGACAAGATGTAAGCGGGCAGGGCTGAATGGCCTGAAATTTCTACTCCTTAATATAGCTTAATTACGGTGCCTACCACCTTATCATTATTGCTGCAGACTTCCTCTCTTACTAGTTAGTGTAACGTGAAGAAACATGAACCGTCCAGTCTGGATCAGGGAGCAAAAATAATATTGATTCCAGTCGAAATCGAGAAGAAATGCACATGGGCAAGATATTAAGGCGAAGATAGCTAACGGTAACATATAGGAATTCAAGGAAAAGCAAACGTAGCAAGCGGTGGAAGAAAGTTACGTGGGCGGATTAGGTTATGGAAGCGCGGTGGTCAAGCAGGTGCCGCTTGCACAAGACCTTGTTAATAAAATGTACATGCCAGAGGCTTTTGTGGCGCAGCCGATATAGACCGGCTGATGATGATAATGATGATAGACATAAATGTAATGGGGAAGAATTTCTAATTAGATCTCTGACTGCCCAAACCTTTGAGTCCCTAGGCTTGACTTCAAACAATATGTCTGATGTTCACTGAAGACGGATTTGCGCTACTAGATTACCACCGTACAATTAAATTAGGCCTTTTCTCGTCCTTCTGGTAGGCGTCATATCAGCTTTCATTTTCTTGCTAAGTGGATTGATTGAAGGCGTACTTCATCTGCTATACCTGAAAAATGGTCTCATTTACAGAGAAAATATTAATAGAGCATTCACACTTCACATCCTGCCTCTACAGTTGCATTGCTTGCCCGCGAGGTTGGATGCGAAGACGACAATGCCGACCCCGAAGCGCGATACTCTTTTGGACGACAGCTTTGATTGGCCTGTTAATGGTACCCGATCCCTGTTACAATCTGCATTATTTGCTTCATCCATTCAATACCCGTAGGCGCAACAGAAAGGAGCGGGGGAGTTAAATCATTAGCAGAACGACGACAAATGATGAAGGAGCTATAAGGCACTTTGAACAGCGACCTTTAAATTGCTGCTGTCACAAATGAAGACTGAGGAGGTGGGAAGGCGGTTTCAATCCGTCGCGGTTCTTTCAAGAAGGAAGAGTGGTATAAACTAGTGTGACAAGATGACACTTTGTGCTTATGATCGATGCGAGATGAGGTGTAACTGGGTCCGTAGAAAAGATTTTCTTTCAGGAAAGCATTGAGTATGTTCTATGAAAAAGATAAAGGCGAGAGTACTTGCGACGTAGTGAAAGTTCAGGCAAACGTTTTTTTTTTTTTTTTTTTTTCGTGGACGTTACGCTAGAATAACGTGAATAATTAGGAAGCTTAAAGCGCGCTGCACTGTTCTGAATGATTTCAAGGGAAATTATGAGATTGGAATTAGCATGGGTCCATGTGGCACAAGCATGTTCTAATTTTGGGCGGACAAGCGTTTTTAACAAGATAAGTTCTAGGGCGAAAGGCGTAGATGCAAGGTTACGTCTTAGATAACCTAATGTTCGGTTAGCATTGTTTGTGATATATTCAGCATGCATGTTCCATGGAAGATTGCACTATTGTGAAGGCCAAAATACTTATAAGAGTTAACAGCCGACAGGAAAGTACCATTGATAGATTAGGGGGCATATCAGAAGCAGTAAAGCGCAATGAAACACGCATACATTTGCATTTGGTTGTGCTGCATTTGCCATTTGTTACACCAATTTTAAACACTACCCAGAACACTTTGAAACTTACTGGAATCATTAACGTTGGATATTTTGTTGTAGATGGCACAGTCTTTGGCGAACAGCCTAATTTTTGAGTTGGAAATAGTCAGGAAGGTGATTAACGTAGATGAGAAAAACCAGGCGCCCCAGTACTGATCGTTGCGGTACGCCGGAGGTTTTGAGCAAGGTCCGGACATATAATAATTAGCGATTACATACTAGTTCCTGTTAGAGAGAAAAACCTTAATCAATGCTAATATGTTTGGTTCATTATTAACAAGGAAAAGTTTAAAAATCAGTAAATCGTGAAAACAGAATCAAACGCTTGCGAGAAGTATAGAAATACACAGTCAGTTTCAAGTTGCTGGTCTACTTTAATAAACAAGTCATTAGTAAAAGAAAGGAGTTAGGTTTCACAGGAAAAGAATTTTCTAAATCCATGCTGTGCGTTGTTAGAGAAGGAATTCGTCTTGAGGAAATAATGAGGTGTGAATAAATTATGTGCTGTAATATTTTAATTTCAATGGATGTCAGTGAAATTGCTTGATAATTATTGGAGCAACAAGTGTCACCTGACGTATGGACCGAAAACACCTTATCCATCTTCCAGTGTTTGGGCAGGCTAGAAAGCTGTAAGGACTGGTAAAAAATATTTGATAAAATAACTTGCGAAAACTCCAGTGCAATTTAGCATTTCTGAGTTAATGAAGTGAGGACCACAGGAAGAAAATTTTTGATTTCTGATAAGTTTGCCGATGCCGACCGAGTCAAACAAGATAGGTTTATTTCATGCCCACGTGTTTTGTGCCCATTAGCTTTATTTGGTTTGGTAAACATCACCAATACTTCGCTTGATATAAACGCGAGAAAAAATCGTTCTTGGGAAAGTACTTCCGATATGATATTTTCACTACAACTTCGTCGAAGTCTGGTCCTAAGTATCGCTTTAGAACATTTCCCGTTTAGTTAATCTGTGTTCCTATCCCGAGATTCGTGACAGTGGTTCAATGGGGCTATATGCTCTATATATATAGCTATATGGCCTCCCTACTCAAGCGTGGTCGTTTAGTGCGTATACTGCTGTCTTTTCGCCAAAGTGGTCTACTATACAACAGTTCGCAATAAACATTTAATTTACTGCTTTCTAGCTGCCATCCGGGTGCGCGCGTCCAATACGAGCTAAGTATTTATAGCTTGGGGCAGGAAAAAATTAAATACTCTGTATCTATTGTTACCTCCGCAATTGTACGCACTACATATGCTTTCTTCTTTTAAATACGGAAGCTGACACGGTGCTTCTTATTCTCCGCGCAAAGAGCAAAAAAAGAAAGCCATCCAGCAATACTTGGCATAAGAAGCACCTTTTTACAGGTTAAAACGCAGTGCGAAAGCCAGATGATGCTCTCACTTATTTGTACAAGGTACGAAAGGGCTGTGGAGCGAAATACAAACTAACATGCGAGCCTACCATAAGCAACAAACATTTTAAAACTCTAAAAAGAAATCGCCGCGAACAAGTTTCTGAAGTCACCCCTCACTAAAAATGCAAACCCCATAGCAGGTATCGTGTACGCTTCATTTACACATTTATTTGTTTCAAAATACTGTAGGCATTTGTTGTGTATGTACCTCTGGGCTTTGCTTGGTGCGCAACTGCAGGCTGGCGCTTCACGCGTGGTGCCAGTTCACACCGCTATGGACGAGGATGTCGAGGCAGAGGAGACGCGGGTCAGAAAACAAGTAATCGATTCCAGCACTGGCGACGATGTTTGCGCAGTCCTCGAGTTCACCAAGGTAAGATGACGTTTCTACCGGTAAAGTCATGAGCTTCCCTGCTATAGTATGCAACGAACCAGACCTAACTTATCGCTGTGCGAGGAACACGCACCTGGTAGTTTTAGTGTAAGGAAGTCAATTCCGCACGAAGGGAAGCCTACCAGAGCTCTCATATGAGACACAGACTGCATGTTGCAGTCGCAGCTGATTGGCTATGAAAATGGATGGACGGAGTGACGGATGAATGGATGGATGTTGGGAGCGTCCCCTTTGAAACGGGGTGGTGACAGTCATCACCTTGCACAACCTTTATTTTCTATGTTTTCAACTTTGATAACCCTCCAACGTTAATGAATTTACTCTTGGACCCAGTCTGACCTGAATATAACCGTGTTTAATTTTGATTTAGCTTCTATTCGTCCCCCTGCTATTTATACACCAATCTTCTCAACGTATCTTGCTTACCTCTACCGCCGATTTGTTCACGCTTCCTTTGTTACCTTTAAACTCCAGGGCCTCGGCTAGAGTGACTATATCCGCATCGACACCTCGATAGATGCTGACACACTCTGCGTTTAATATGTTCAATTGTTTCTGGGCACCTAGCGAGCACAGCACAAGTTTCGTCTTATTGATTATACTATCTTTTGTAGCTTCGGGTTCTAAGTAATCCTAATCTAGCTTCAAAGAGAAGGCCGCTGCCTCTTGAGTTGTCATAGAAGGTTTCCTTATTAATCCGAGTTACCCATTTTCAATATATTTCAAGGGCGGGCTTCTTTTCCTTTGAATTATATTAGGTTTTGGCCTATGTGTTCTTTACCTGCAGTTTAATGTTCTTTATTTCTCCATATTTCCTTCCTAAATACTTGCTGGTTCATTTGTGGTTTTTTCCCGCCACTGTGAGTCAATACCCTTTCGGTATAAGTATTTAAATACTTGAGCTGCCCCCCTGTTGCCGTCCATTTTTCTGAGGCGTTGTTGGTACAGTATTTGCCTCTGGGCCTCACGTGCCTCGAAGGACGTCCAGCCCATGTCTCTATGTGCTGCTTTGTTTGTAGTTTTGTCGTGGGCTCCCAGTGCTGACCTTCCCACAGATCCCTGACTTATTTCTAACTCCAACAGGGCTTCTGCCCTTATGCACAAAACCACGTTACCGAAGGTAAGCTCTGGTAGCATTATTCCTTTTCAAATACCTTTAAGTACTTCATATCTGCTGTACCTGCATAATGCTATGAGCTTCATTATGACGACATCCCTTCTTCCCTTCGCCATGGTCTCCTGTTCATGTTTTTCCTCGTATACCTGTCCTTCGTTTACTTTACTCCAAGATGTTATATTCTGCCAGTCTTGGTATCTCGCTCTCTTGTATTTTAAAAGCATTTTGTCAGTGAAATCTTTATTAGTGTCACGTGGTGATGACAATTGGCCGATGATAACAGATGAAGAGTCTCGGAGTGCACGAAGGAAACAAACTATGAGAAATAAATTGACTAGGGCCTTTAGCGCTGGTAATAAGGCTTTAGACGCGCAGCATGGATAATTTCTGGCCACGACCGGCGCCCCCGGGAGGTGGTCGTACCGTCCGGGACGACTTATTAGTTAAGGTGTCAGGTGGGCCGAAGGACTTTGTATGGGCGAAGTATCGCCACAAGAGCTTTTAACTTAGTCCACGATGGCATATCGGTGTCCAAACCAAACCTTTACCTCTTGGTTTAAACTCCGCGTCGCGTCGTCGCCAATTGTATGGTCGGGCGTCGTTGCGTTGCTACTCTTTGATGCGCAGGCAGGCGAGTAGTCGGGCTTCCTCCGCCAGCTGAAGGTAGGCGGCGACGTCGAGGTTGTCTTCTGTCACCTGCGGCAGCATCGCGTCGAGCGTTGTCGTTGGCTCCCTACCGTGCACAACTGGGTCACCCTGGTTGTCTTCCGGACGGCCTTTCTTATACGCGATGAGCAAGTACGGCAGGGTGGTGTCCTAGGTCTTCTGTTCGGTGTCGGCGTACATAGCAATTAAGTTCTCAATTCCTTTGTCTCGCTCCGTAAATACATTAGTCTGGTGATGGTACGCTGTTGTATGTCGGTGACATATGTGGCTTTACGTTTAGGTGGTGTGCATGAGCTCCGCGGTAAATGAGGTTCCCCTGTCTGTTATGAGTACTTCGGGGCAGAGTGTAGAAGTTTAATGTGTTTGACGAAGAACCTGGACTCATCGGCCGTGGTACCACAAGGCAGGGCTTTCGCTTCGGCGTAGAGGGTAAGGTAGCCAGTGGCCACGATGATCCACTTGTTACCCGCAGACGAAGTTGGAAAGGAGACGAGAGCCACCACATTTTGCTGAAACGAACTATTCGGGGGTGGTATGGAGTTCAGTAGCCCGGCTGGTCTCATCGGGTGCCTCTTGCGTCGCTGCCACTCACTGAATGTTTTCGCATAATGATCAACGGCGACAGGCAACCCTGGCCTGTAGTACTTCGACCGAATTCGCTGCAATGTGCGCACGAACCCAAGATGCCTTGCTATCGGATCCTGGTGCAACGCCTGTAGAATTTCCTGCCGAAACGTTTAGGCACAACAAGACTCTGGCCGGTCCTGTTGGGCGCCAAATTCACAAGGAAGTCATGTCTTAATGCGAATGACAACAAATGACATCGCCCGTGTGCTGTGCGACATCAGTGCATGTTAAGGAGCCCCAGGTGGTCGAAATTTCTGGAGTCCTCGACTACGGCGTCCCTCATACCCTGAGTCGCTATACAACGTAAACGCCACGAACCAAACCAAACCAAATGACACCTGGACACAGCAGGAGGGAAAACGGTCTTGCCTTCCAGGTAATCGGCTAAGACTTTTAAATCAGGGCCCAAACGCATCTGCTGCGCAAAAATGTTGGCGCTTACCGGTTCCAAAAAGGCGTCGTCGTCATCGTCTTTAGGGAGAAAGTTGACGGGAGCGCTGGACTGCCCGAAGAGAGGAGAAGCCTATAGGCGCCGCTTATCTTCCTCGAAGGCTTCTGCTTGAGGTGCTTCCCATTCAAACGGGACAAATCCTTTTGTACGTTGCGTCGAGGGTTCGGTGATGCGCAAAAATTTCTAGACAAATAGTCGGTAATACGCGCACTGTCCAAGGAATATTCGTACTGCTTTCTTATCAGCGGGCTGAGGAAACTGAGCAGTCGTAGCGGCTTTCTCCGGGTCTGGAGGAATTCCTTCCTTGTTTGCGATAAGGCCCAGAAAGAACAGCTCCTCGTAGGCGAAGTGACACTGCTCTGCTTTGAACTTTAGCCCTGATGACTTGATGCCGCCGAGCACTGTCCGTAGCCATTTCAGGCGGTCTTCAAAGTTCGAAATGAAGATAACGACGTCATCTAAGAAGACTAGACAAATCTGCCACTTCAAGCCAGTTAGTGCAGTATCCGTTGCTCACTGGAACGAGGCTGGTGCGGAGCCAAGACCAAAGGGCATTACTTTGAACTCGAAGAGGCCATCTGGTGCGATGAAGGCTGCCTTCTCGCGGTCTCTTCCATCAACCTCAATTTTTCAGTACCCGCTCTTCAAGTCCATACAAGAGAAATACTTAGCATTGCAGAGACGTTCTAGCGTGTCATCGATGCGAGGGAGTGGGTAGACATCCTTTTTCGCTACGTTCAAGCAGTGGTAATTGACACAGAAGCAACGTCTGCCATCTTCTTTACCAAAACGACCAAAACCTCCCAGGGGCTCTTCTGTGGCTGGATCATGTCATCAAGAACCATTTCCTCAACTTGATTTTGTATGCTCTTGCCTTCTCGCGGCGATACATGATATGGGCTGGGATGTAGCGGCCGGGCCTGTTCGTCTATGATGTTAGGGCGCTTTGACAATGGAGCTTGCCGCACCTTCGAAGCTAAAAAAAAACACACGCTGTAGCTTTCGAGAAAAGTGCATATCTAGTCTTGTCTTTATCGGGGTAGTGCTGCGTTTATCTCGAACGTGCGCTGGTTGGCTAGGTTTGGTGCGTCCTCCTCAGGTTGGCTGGGAAGGGCTAATACATTTCGGATGTCCACTAGCTCGTCGAGGAAAGCGATCGTCATGTTTCGTGACCAGCACATGAGCTTATCCATGACGGAAATGCGCAACGCCTCTTTCAATTTCTCGTTCACGCTCCGAAATCAACTGCGTGTTTCCTACGACACCGCCTTCAGCGGTTTCGATGTCGCCGAAGACGACAATGCTTGAACGGGGCGGTAAGCTCAATACTTCATCGAGAGCGTTTAAAGCACCGTGATGTGTCGAAGGTGCAGAAGCAGGTATGTCTTTCTCCGTCGAAAGTTTAATAACTCTGATTGAAGGTCGATGATGCCCGATGTCCACTGAGAATGTCCATATCCAAAATTACGCTGCGCGACCACAAAGCTGGTAGGGCAGGCCATATACGGCAAATCTTGCAGTATCTATTTACTGATTTATTTTACCCTCATGGCTTACAAAAGCATTATAGAAGGAAGGGACAAATATAAAAAGTGCACTCAAACTACAATGCAAGAAACTAAACAAGAAAACTGAAAAGGGAACGACAACTCTTATTCAAAACACTCAGAAATATTACAAAATTCGCTGGTGGCTACAACAGGTCAGAGCATATCAAGCTAACTATGCAAGTAGAAGGCAGACTCTGCGCCAAACACAGGCAAGAAAAATAGAAAACCGTATAATTAAAGGATATTTGTAAGTGCTGCACGAAAGCCGGTGTTATCGCTGATATTGACCAGAGCAGAAGGTAAGTCGTTCCTGTCACGGCTTGGTTTCGGTAGAAATGTATGTGCATACGTCAGTGCATTTTAGCGAGGGATAGTAACTTTGTAGGGTGGTCGATGCGTGTGTAAACGTAAGTACTGTGCGTGTGACAAGGCATGATTTGAGTTTCTTGGTGGATTTTATGAAAAAGCGAGATTCGAGAACAGTTATGGTGGACAGCCAGGAAGGAGAGATTCAGATTGGTTTCATATTAGTGACGCTTGCTGTGCGCTGGTAGTTATTGAGAATAAAAGGAACTGAACAATTTTATATTCTTTCAAGGATAATATTTAATGCTGTATGGCAAAGATCCCATATAGAACATGCGTACTGAAGACTGGGTCGGGCATAGGCAGTACATAATTGGTTTATAAGTAATGAGAGTCCAAGTTCATGGGTGCGTTTTAGATAGCCAAACGGGCGATTGGCTTCAGATCTTAGGTAGTTAATGCGAGTCTTTAAATAAAGGCTAGTCATAATGTGCGCTCCAAGATGCTTATAGGTTGAAACGGAATCAAGCGGAGAGTAATTAATAGAGTAGTGTAAATCAAGTCTTTCCATTTCACGGCGTTCAGCTCCATTTCCCAGAGGGAGAACCAAGTTGAGATATTATTTTAGTCCGAAGTAAGGAAACATCACAATCATTAGTTATTTTCTGATAATTACACAGTCGTCGGCGAAGAGACACATCATGAATGTTGGAAGGTCCTGAACATAGATGAGAGAAAGTAGTGGAGCCAGTCCGGATCCCTGATGCACTCCTGATTGGACAGGGACTTTAAGAGAGCCGGCTTCGTTAACGGTGACCTACTGGGTTCGATTTGCGAGAATGCGAGGATCCCGTTAAGCAGTACTTTTAGTAGATCGTCCTTATGGCCTTATTAAGTTTCTTTTAGCTGTTCAGCGAACAATCCCAAGTGGTCATTACCTTCTTGAGCTCGGTGGAGAATGGTCCACTGATGACTGAGTATTCAGTTCCTGTGTCCACAAAGGCGGTCGTGTCAGCCTTGGTGTCCAATCTCGGCTCCGTCGTTTACTGGTGTCGCGGATAGAGCACACCATCGTCAGTTTGCTGGTCGGGTTTTTACCTGGTCGCGTCATTGCTGTCATCTGCAACGGCAGTGTAAATGTTGGGGCGCTGTCTTTAGTCGTCGGCGGCGGAGGATCTTCCTAAGTTCGCTATAAAGCAATCTCACCTCCAAAGGTTGCTCCCTTAGTTCCCCTGCGGGGGCTATGTGACCTCCCTTGGACGGAACTGCAGCCCTGTGATGCAAATCGGGCTCTGTACAGTGATGGGGAGCAGTACCGATGGTTCAGAGGCACGAACTCATGGCTGCGCATATTGTTCTCAATTTCTTGCAGTCGTTCACCGGGGTGGGGTTATGGGGCGTCATTTGCGAAACCTCGGAGGTTGATTCATCGGTACGGGAAGTGGCGAAGGATGTGTCCAACCTCACCACAGTGGAAACAAATCGGGCGGCTGTCTGATCTCCTCTAGGCATCGCACTTGCTGGAGCTTGGGGGTCGACCTAGGCTTGGCTTGCTGGGGCCAATGGGCGTCATTCAAGAGCGGCTTGTTTGTGACGAAGGTAGATTGGCCTCTTTTGCAGGAACATAGTACGAGGTACTGAAGCAGCGTAGTTCATTGCGGGGGGTTCTGACAAGGGAAACGTCGAAGCCATTGCTTGGGGAACCCCCAGGGTCCGCTGGGCATCCTCACGGATGGCATCCATGAGCGAAGCAACCTGAGGCAGTGTTCGCGATAGCATGATTTGGCGAAATTCTTCACGAACGACTTCACTGATCATCTCTCGGTGGTTATCTCCGCTTGTAGGTGTGGCGTCGTAGTGGCTTGCAGACAGCATTTGAAGAAGCCGGTTGTAGAGGTGAGTTCTTGCTTCTTAAGGCACTTCGATATTTGCATCTTCCTGGCCGAAGTCCGCAAAGGTCTTTGGTAGCTGGCGAAGAAGCCCTGCAAATAGTTGATCACTCACGCCACGAATCAATTGGTGCACGCTGGTCTCCTCTGCCATGCCGGGATCGGCGCGACGGAAGAGGCGCTTCATCTTCTCAGGTCGTGACAAGACCAATGACAACAAATGCACAGTCTGGGATTGCACTAAAAAACGCTTTATATCTGAGCCCGCAAAAGCACTACGTTATTGGGTGGCGGCGATAACAGGAAACGTGCTCGCTGGTGGTCGAACAGAAAATGGTTGCCGCACCCGTCAACGCTAAATTTAAAGGCGGCGAGGAATTAACTAGATAAAGCCGCAAACCTGCAACATTGTGGAAACACATGCGTGTGGCCGGAATCTTCGAGATAGATCTCGACGCATCTTGTGCGAATAAGATAATGAAGCATCGTAAGACAACAAGCATGAACAAAGAACACAGAATCGATCCGCGCGCTGGATTCACAATGGTAAGGCCGCATGCCGGCAGCTGTCGAAGACAAAGATTTGAATGCTTCGCGTCAATACATCAGACCCAACTTAAGTGCGCTAAAGCCGATTGAATCTCTCTCGCACCCGCATATATTACCCAAAGCTTGTAAATTTTCATAGCTATTGGTGAATAGAACAATGTCTTCCGCGTACATCAATCCCGGAGGCGCTTGTTTTACGTCTCTTTGACGAAGCTTATACGCGAGATTAAAATCGAGACTGCTTTCTTGCAGACACTTTACCAAATATTTTCTTCTTATCTACTTTTCTATTATAAATTAAATTCATCCTCAGCTGTCTGGAATTTATTTATTATGACCATTTCCAATGGCTTTAAAAATGTGTCCTTACTTCTTGGGCCAAACTCATTAATGAGGTTCATTGGAATTTCGTCCATGTACACACAGGAATATTTGTTGCTCTCTTCTTCCTATTAGGGTGGTCAATAGTAAGTTCGTTTCCTTCATGTTTAATTTCACTGTTCTAATAGCTTCTAGGATCCTCCTGCCATTTCATCAATTTCAGTATTTTACTTTTCAATTTTTTATAAAAACGAATTGCGCTCACGCGCAATCAGACTACTTCATGGGGTATTTCTCTATCGTTTCTTTAATAAGATGTTATTAGGTCTAGTTGTTTGCTGGTTAAATTGGTGGTTGTTCTTCGTATTACCTGATTCGTCCTTTCGTCCAGGTGTCTCATCTCCAGGCTGATACGATTATGGTCGCTTTCCAGGCTGTATGCGCCTTCCTCATCTATTTCCATCCTCGCGAGCTTATTGTAGATTCCTGGTGATATCAAGCAGTAATATATGTTCGTGTGCCTAGGCCAGATTTTCCACGTGATCTGTCGTTCAGTTGGTTTATCTGTCCACAATAACTATGTTAGGCTGCTCACAGAATTTTAGCATTAACTTCCCGTTGCCGTCGGTGTATCCATACAGGCCCTCAATGTGTCCATTCATATCACCCAATAAGACTATCTCTTCCCCGTCTCCAAACTGTTTTTATCTTCACAGATACATTTAACTAAAACCCTGTTTTCCTCTCTGTATTTTCCCCCTGTCTATAATTAGGTTACTCCAGCCATATCTTTTTCTCTGCTATTGTTCCTAGAATCCAGACACGTTCTTTGCATGCTTTGCATCCTTTGCCAATTGGTTGAAATTTATAAAGTGCCTTCTGAAGATGCGAAATCGGAACAGTAACTAATGGGAGCCGTCATGGAATACATAAAGCGCTGACACTGGTATTGACCACCCTGTCTCGAATTCCTGCGCGTTATCTCACATATTAGTTGTCACTGTAAAGGAGGTGGTGACGAATCATAACCGGAACGCCTGTCTTGCGTTGCGGCGAATTCATTACAGAAGAGCCGTAGTGATAGGATCATCTGCCTCACATGCTGTAGGCGTGGGGGTAACGCCTAGTGCTGTCTCGTTATCTACCGTCAGTGAATGCAATCTTTCAAGTTTTCTGACAGTCCGCCTCTTAGCAGGCCTCATCATGGGGCGGGAGGGGTCATGCTCTATTTCTAAGGGTGTTCTTGACCCCACCAACAACATAAGCCTCACAAACGCAGGCCAATCATAACATTAATGCAACAACCACAGATCTGCGGTGAATGAGCACCAGTAATGAAGGTGGGATATCCCGCAGTCTGCAAAGCGCTTAGCACTAAACTATGAGCACGCTGCCGACTGTCTAAATACTGTCTCGCCTCAGTGCTACACACGATTACCTACCCACTCAGCAGAAGCGGTCACTTTGCGAAGAAGTGCAATCTTAAATTACTACTTTGACGAAATATCTAACTTTGAGGAATGTGCCGTGCGTGGAAAATTCTCACGTGGTAACTGGCAAAATGTGCGTGCAAAAGATTGGAGGCCGCGTACTCTCCGCTTTAAGGATTGGAATGGCAGCATTAAAGGCTCGCGTCTGTGGGTCGCTTTGCTGCGCAAAAAACACGGAAGAAAAGAACACGAGAAGTCTACTATCAACTGATTTATTCTGTACGCCAGCCGCAGTTATACAGGTAAGCACATCACATGTGTCACTTTGGCGCTCCAGACATGACATGAATGACCTTGTTGTCTTTTTGGTTATGACGGTAACTATTTCAGAAACAAGGTTGCAGCAAAAATGAAAAAGCACACGTCAAGGAACAACCCGAGACTTTCGTAAGAGGCACAAAATAGCTCTAAGCTCTTTTGAACTTTGCACGTGTTTCACTAGAAACCCGCGCTCAGCCGACTATAAGCTTATCGAGGAATAGAAGATGCACTGGTCGACTTTGTTTTCTATGTGAAAAGTGAGCAAAGCTCTTGCTTACACTCTTGTTCAAGGTCTGCTTCTTTAAAGCCGGGTACGCACGTGCATACCATTACGTGCTTAACTAAGTTCGCAAGCTTATCCTTTTGCACTATGTTTTGAGAATAGTCTCGTAAATGGTCCTGAAGTCCATGTCCTGTCTGCTCATATACCATTTCCTGTCATTTATTGAACGCTTTCATACCCTCCAGCGCCGTCTGGCTAGTTTGGAATCGGCCATTCGCCCCCTCAAACAAGATCTCAACAGTATCGACGGCCGCTTGGATGCTCTTGCGGCTCGCACGGATCAGCTTCTCACTACAATCGATAACAAATTCTCAGACATTGAGAACGTCGTCGCAGACTGTCTCAAACACCAGTTTGTACTTGAACGTCGCCTCCAGCAGCATAAGGAGGCTATCACCCAAATTTACGCCATATTCAATCGCCTGAATACTCATATCAAAGTGCAGTTCGAACGCATACTTAATTTAATCTCTAGGTTTCAGACTTGCCTGCAAACCAGCACTCATTCTCTAAACCCTACCCGAAGAAACACGTTGGCTTGCATAGCGCAATCAAATTAGTTAGATGCAAACATATTGGACCTCAATAAAATTCAGTGCAACTGTCGCAACCTTAACATTACCCGCACTCCATTATATTTCCACCTGGTGTCCCTGATGTTCTTAGGTGGCGCCTGGCAGAAAAGGACGCCGAAGTTGGCTTGCGTGGTGTGCGCGGAACTTTGTCTGCTGGTCCAGCTTCGTCCCGTCGTTTTAGTCACGTCTAGCCCTGTTGCGCGTGACATATTTTAGTATCGGCGCAGGGTATCGATCCCAGTATATATCCCGCACTCCTTCGCACGCCCAGGATTCAGGTCCTGTGCCAATCGAGACTTCTGTGCACCGCATTAGCCGAAGGAACCTAGGCCTACCACCATAGCACGAGCCGTTGGAATTCACTGCCGCAGCCGCCCCTCGACTTTTCATGACAGTTCAAACGTATTACACTCTACAGAACCCACGACTGCTTAAGGCTTTCCACGGCTGTCAGACGGTAAACGTCGAAGACTGGCTCTTTCAGTTTGAACGGGTCGCCGCATTTAATCAGCGAGACGATGCCGCGAAGCTCAGAAACGTCATCTTCAGCCTGGAAGATGGCGCTCGTACTTGGTACGAGAATCGCGAAGGCGCCCTAACATCGTGGCGCGAGTTCTGTCGCTGCATCCACGACACCTGCACCAGCCCGGATCGCCAAGAACGACCGGAAAGGGCTTTACACTGTCGCTTACAGAAACTGGAGGACATGACCATGCTGTTCCGACGATCTGACCCGTCCATGCCCGAAAAGAAAAATGTGCGCAATCTCATGCGGGAGAATGGTTTTGCAGATCGTCGATGCGCAATCACGTGACACATGGGTGACGTAGCCTTGACGTCACGTCGCGTATCTCGCGGAATCTTTTTTTTTCCTTGTGAGGAAGCGCTCGCGGCAGTTTGTTTTGTCCACGCCATGGCTCCTCCTCCAACACAGTCTCCTTTCCTCCCCCATGGGTCCAAGCAGTGCTGGCATGACTATGGGGAGCAGAAAACCGAATTTTCCTCCCCTGGGGGAATGAGTGAGCGCAGATTCTTTGCGTTCACAGTCTTTTGCGTTCATCCTCTTTCTTCCGATGGTCTTGCGGGTTAAAGCTGGTGTTCGAAGCGACGCAGGGACTTCAAGGTGTGAAACTATACAAGATTGTACTTATCTTATGAACTAACAATTTCACGTCACTACACACACACACATACATACATACATACATACATACATACATACATACATACATACATACATACATACATACATACATACATACATACATACATACATACATACATACATACATACATACATACATACATACATACATACATACATACATACATACATACATACATACATACATACATACATACATACATACATACATACATACATACATACATACATACATACATACATACATACATACATACCTACATACGTACATACATACATATATATATATATTTATTTATCTCGTAGGATTGGCAGTGATGGCGCAGCGGTAGAACATCCGCCTCGCATGCAAGAGGACCGGGGCTCAAGTCCTGGTGCCACGCAATTCTCCACTGGATAAAAAAAAAAAAACCGCGTGTCGATGGAATTGCATAAACAGGTTTGGGGTGCGACCTGATGCCGGTGGACACCTCCAGCAACACACTCCCTCACTAGAACAGGAGTTGGCCACGGTGGTGCAGTAATTGGCCGCAACCTCTCATGGTTAGCTCCATAAAACCCCGGACCTCAGTCACCAGCGGCTGCGAACAACTGACCACGGCACCACGGCGGCGGTCACACCAGTGACGCAGCAGGGGGTTCTAAGAATTCCTAGTTCCGCTGGACAGACCGCCCTTAGAAACTGACCCTGGCAACGTTTAACGCTAGACCCCTATAGCTAGTGAAGCCACTTTAGCAGTGCTGTTAGAGGAGCTAGAGGGTATGAAATGGGATGTCATAAATCTTAGTGAAGTTAGGAGGCCGAATGAGGAACATACTGAACTGAAGGATGGGCATGTACTTTGTTATCGAGGTTTACGCCGGAGTACAAAAGCTTCCAATCCGACATGCCAGATAGAATTGGCCGAGATATCAAAGCTAATCAATAAGTGCAAGGTGGCCGATATAAGGAAGTAACATCGAGAAAATTAGGCACGCGGTAAAGAATTGGGGAAGCCTTAAAGCGGTAAAGAAGAAATCGGGCATAGGCAAAAACAGTCTACAGATCTCTACAGTAGCCAAAGCAGTCAGGACCACAATAAGATTGGCGGTAGGGAAAAACAGTCAGACGTTCCACCAGTGACGAAAGACGAGTTCAAGAAAGTATTAGAAACTATGAAGAGGGGGAAATCAGCTGTATACGCAGCGCCTGGTGTCATCAACGGTACCGGAACCATGGCAGAATGCAAACATTATCCTCCTTCATAAGAAAGGAGATGCTAAGGACCGTAAAAATTACAGACCTATCAGCTTACTGTCTGTTACGTATAAAGTATTTACTAAGGTAATCGCTAATAAAATCCGGACGAACTTAGACTGCAATCAAGCAAAGGATCAAGCAGGTTTTCGGAAACGGTACTCTACAATCGATTATATCCATACCACCAATCAAGTGATAGAAAAATGCTCGGAATATAACCAGCCCTTATACATAGCATTCATTGATTACTAAAAAGCATTTGACTCAGTTGAAACCTCGGCGGTGATGCAGGCATTGTGAAATCAGGGGGTTGACGAGCCGTACGGGAAAGTGCTAAAAGATATAAATAGCGGCTGCACAGCAACCATATTTCTGCATAATGTAACAAAATTCCCATAAAAAAAGGTATTAGACAAGGAGACACCATCTCCCGAGTACTATTCGCAGCTTGTTTAGAGGAAGCATTCAGAGACTTGGAATGGGAGCAGTTAGGGATAAGAGTATATGAAGAATACCTATATAATCAACGATTTGCTGATGACATTGCCTTGCTAAGTAACTCGGGGGATGAACTGCAAAATAATAATTGATGACCTAGGCAGGAAAAGTAGAAAGGTAGGCTTGAAGATCAGTATGCAGAAGACTAAGGTAATGTTCTCACAGCCTAGGGAAGTAACAGCAGTTTGCGTTAGGTAGCGAAGCACTGGAAGTAGTAGGCGAATATGTCAACTTAGGGTAGGTGGTAACCGCAGATCCGGACCGTGGAAAGGAAATAACAAGAATACGATTGGGATGAAGCTCATTTGGCAAGCACTCGCAGATTATGACTGGCAACTTGCCGGTATGGCTCAAGAGGAAAGTATACAACAGTTGCATCTTTCCTGTACTCACCTATGGGGCTGAAACGTGGATGCTAACCAAGAGAGTTCTACTTAAGTTGAGGACAACCCAGAGGGCTATGGAACGAAAAATGGTAGGGGTAACATTAAGAGATAGAAAGCGTGCAGAGTGGGTCAGAGAAATAACTCAAGTTACTGACATATTAGTGGAAATCAAGACGAAATGGGCATAGGCCGGGCATGTAGTGCGAAGAGAGGATAACCGATAGTCGCTTAGGGTAACAAACGGATTCCAAGGGAAGGAAAGCGTAGCAATTGGCGGCAGAAAGTTAGATGGGCGGATGAGGTTGTGAAGTTCGCAGGGGCCAAGTGGATGCAGTTAGCAGAGAACCGGGTAAATTGGAGAAATATGGGAGAGGCCTTCGCCCTGCAGTGGGTATAGTCAGGCTGATGATGATGATATCTCGATGACTATTCGCGCCTTTAAATGCTATATATATATATATATATATATATATATATATATATATATATATATATATATATATATATATATATATATATATATATATATATATATATATATATATATATATATAGCATAAGTAAATAGACGTACTTGGTTGCTAGAGGTTACATAAAAGTGAAAAAATGCTTCATACTGTTTCCAAGTTTATTTGTAGTCGACGTTTCGGCAGGAGCCCTGCCTTTCTCAAGACTGATGGTACATGATTCTTGTTTGTCTTCTTATAGGGTTGGCCAGAGGTGATACAAACAATATGGGCACACACAGGTGAGTCAGCTGGACACGCACAACACACACATACACACACAGCTGCGGAGAGCAGGCTAGGCCCAATGGGCCATCAACCCAAGGCACCGGCCGCCGCGAGTAATCTGTATACAGTACAAGACACAATACAGGCAACCGCGGAACAACCTTGGAAGGGGAAAAAAGAAAAAAAAAAAAAGAAAAGAAGACGAAAACAGGTGGGGGAAGGTGTTTCCTGCAGGTGGTGAGAAAATTATTTTTCTTGTTCTCACTAAAAGATGGGAGCGCCCAGCGTGATGAGAAAACCAGGTGGACACTGCTGGTTAGAAGAACCTGACAGCGGAGAGTAAAGTTCGAGCAACTTGCGACGGGAGATGAACCTCAAAGAAAGAATAAAAAAAAATAAATATGTGGGACAGTAGAATGGTGAAATACTTTGAGGTTTTCGCTAACAGATGTGAGGGCTAAGCAAAAGAAGAAAACGGGTGGGGGAACGTGTTTGCTGCAGGTGGTGAGAAAATTATTTTTCTTGTTCTCACTGGAAAACAAGAAAAATAATTTTCTCACCACCTAAACTTGCTGATGCCGGCCATAGCTACGTTAGAGGCTGTCGTGTGCGTCAATATCGAAAGGCGGCGCCTCTAAAGCCAGCGGGTTTGCTCCAACCTATTGCGCCTCCCGGAACACCGCTTGGCCAAATCGGCATCGACCTTCTGAGCCCATTGCCGCTGACATCAGTCGTTAACAAATGGACCATTGTCGCGATCGACTATCTCACACGGTATGCGGAAACCAAGGCGGTGAAGCGTGGCACGTCATCTGAAATCGCCCAGTTTTTTATGCAGCAAATCGTGTTGCGCCGCGGCTCGCCGTCCCTAGTAATCACCGATCGAGGCACGGCGTTTACGGCACAACTTATGCACGACGTATTTGAGCTCAGTCACATTAGCCATTGCAAAACCACTGCCTATCAACCACAGACGAATGGCCTCAAGAGACAATAAAATCATCGCCGACATGATTGAAATGTACATAGACTCCCAGCACGTGACCTGGAACGAGATTCTCCAGCACGTCACATATGCCTACAACACTGCCGTCCAAGAGATGACGCGCTTTACATCATTTCGCCTGCTATATGGACACGACGTTCAGAAATGTTGCATGCAGTGCTTCCGTGCTGCACGGATAATACTCTCTTCCCAGACACCGATCAGCTTGCTCAGCGCGCCGAGGAAGCACGTCAACATGCCCGCATCCACATCAGCAACAGCAGGGCAAGGATAGCGTCGCTACAACCTCCGTCATCGACACGTCACATACCAACCTGGAGAGCAAGTTTGAGTGTGAACATCGGTGCGCCGGCCCGGCTTGTCTGAAAAACTGATGTCACGTTACTTTGGAGCTTCCGCGGGTATGCGCCGTGTCACAGAAGTGACATACGAAGTCCTTCCAGCGGGTACTGTGCAGACCTCGCGTCGGCAACCACGCTCCGAGGTTGTGCACGTCCGCATGAAACCGTATTTCACGCTGTAATGTGCAGTGTACTACGCGCTCGTTTATTTGTGTGTAGGCATCGCCTCCATTTTCTACTCGGTTTCTGTACTGACGTGTATCGCCCATCGCTCGCTTCCTGTCTGTGCTTTCGTTTTTTTTTTTCGGCGGGGGAGTAATGCCACCTGGTGTCCTTGATGTTTCTAGGTGGCGCCTGGAAGAAAAGGACGCCGAAGTTGGCTCGCGTGCGTTGCGCGCAACTTTGCCTGCTGGTACAGCTTCGTCCCGTCGTTTTAGTCACGTCTAGCCCTGTCGTCCGTGGCAGTATCACTATCTTCTTACTCTCCCCTATCTGCCCCACTTTCTTCTCCTCCAGGAAACGCACTGCTTCGCTAAGGCTCCTGGCATTCACTCTGTAGCTACAAACCCCCTATTTTCTATCAACCTTTACCGTGACCTCTCGGAAGCAGCCCTTGACATTCCCTTATCGCTCCAGTCCTATCTGGCGGGCACCCTCTACTATCTTTCTCAGGCTCACCTCAGCCTGACACCGTTGTCCTTATACAAACCCCTCACTGACACCACACATATCGCTGCCTAAGGTAAATATCTTGATACATTACCCTCGCAGTTGGCTACACTTCTCTGCGGAGCCTTTCATGCCCCGCACACACTATAGGGTTATCCGCAAACCTTTCGTGCCGGCCGCCTACTCCACTCCATGGACCAGCAAGCTCACCTTACTCTCCTCAGCATCCCCGGAGTACCCACTAGGGCGGGAATATACACCCAGCGCAACAAAACACCTAACATCACTTACTGCTCTGGTCATATATCACCTCAGTAGTCAGCCACTGCCGATACCCTTCTTAGTTACCACTACATTATTTCCATCTCCGTCCCTCTTAGGATACCCACCCGCAAGCAGCACGTTCGATATACCGACCTCTTCCTACTTTATGTCCTATGAGGAGTGGACTAACGCCCTTTTCCAAGTGACTTCATCCTCTACTCGCACAGACCCCGCTGCATATCCCACTTCTGCCCCTGACAACCATCTCATCAGGCTATCGAAGCATCGCAAAAGGCTTCTGGGAACAGCCAGAGTGCAACTTCGCAACCTCCAATTGCAGACCTCCCTTTCAAATTTGCGAGACGATATCGTAGCTTATTGTGCTACACTTAAGGATTCTTGATGGAATACCCTATGCAACAATCTTGACACGGCGCTCCATAAGAAATCAACCTGGAGTATTTTCGAACCCTCCTTCGCACCACTCTGGCCCCTGCCCCGACTCTTGCTAAAGCCCTAGCCACAAAGTCTCCTGATGATGTTGACGCAACCCTTGTAGATCTTTACCTCCCATCCGTTTGTCTCCCTTTTACCCTGAATACACAGGATGTGCAAGCAATGACTTCGATGATCTTTTTACACTGCGCGAGCTTAAACCGGCACTTCTTTTTAACGAAAATCGGTCGGCTCCATGTGAAGATAGAATGACTTGCTCTGCTTTTCGCAATTTTCCCGATAACGAAAAAGAGCACCTTCTCAACCTCTATAACACCAAATAGGAAGAAGGCTTTCTGCCATCGTCCTGGACTTCCTGGTGTATTTCTCTCATTTCAAAGCCTAGTAAGCCTCCAGCCCTTTCCAACAGCCGGCTCATTTCTCTGACCTCCTGCTTTGGCAAGAAGAGGGGAAAAAATGGCGCTCACAAGGCTAGGGCGGCATTTGGAGGCTTCGACCTCGCTCCCTCATAGCCTCATTAGTTTTCGTCCCCGCGTATCTGCACCGGACCTTTTCCTCATATTTTAGCATACTTTCTTCCCCTCTGGTAGCTCTCAGCTTCACGCCGTGGTCACAGTCGACGTCCGCAAGTCATTAAATTGCGTGTCCCATGATCATATTCTTACCTGCCTTTCCAGCACAGACTGCGGCTCCCGCATGTATAACTACATTCGAGATTTTCTTCCTAATTGCGAACCCCGTTTCTTAGCATTGAACTTCACATCTACACCCACCGTTTCACCTGCGGTACCCCATAGTGTGACGTTCTTTCACCCACCATCTTTAATATTGCCATGGCTTCTCTCGCGGTTCAGTTATCGTCTATTCCCTATCTTCAGCACTTTTTTATGTTGACAACATTACACTGTGGTATACGCGGGGATTTCCTGGCCACGTTCTTCCTTTCTTGACCATGTAGGCCTGTGGCCTGCACCCGAGAAGTCAGCAATCCTACATTTGACTCACGCTGTCTGTGAAATAGCTCACAATTCACTGATTTCTCTTACCTTGGGCGGCTACCCAATCCCCAAATGTTCGCAATGTCGCGTTCTTGCCATGCCTCTGGATGCCGCCAAAAATGACCGGGCTCTATGCGGCTGCTTCTACCTGTCAGTCTGTCACCCATTTACTTCGCCAAGTTGTGAGACGGTCCTCTGGCCTGAGGCAAACTCACACCTGTTGACTGACTAACACGCTGGCTCTCAACAACTTCCTTTATTTCATACCATATTGACACACCGCTGCCCATCTTCTAGTGCCACCAAGTGGCCGAATGTCTTGGCGCGTGGCTCAGCGTCATCCTCGTCTCGCTCGAGTTTCGCTTGATTAAAAAGGGCCAGCTCGGTTGTTGTGCTGCTTGCTACTTGTGTTGGTGACATTTGGTCCATCATTCGTTGAAATGTGGCAGGGGCCGAGCACAGGCCAAACGGAAGCACTTTAAACTCATACAAACCGTCCGGCGTAATAAGAGCGGTCTTCTCACGGTCTCGCTCGTCAACCTCTATTTGCCAATATCCACTGCGGAGGTCAAGTGATGAAAAGTAAGTGGCATGGCGAAGGCGATCGAGGAAGTCGTCTATGCGCGGCAGGGGGCAGACATCCTTTTTCGTGACGTTGTTGAGGCGTCTATAATCAATGCAGAACCTTAAGGTTCCATCCTTCTTCGCGACAAGGACAACAGGCGAAGACCACGGGCTCGTCGACGGCTGGATAACATCGTCCTGGAGCATTTCTGTTACTTGGTGGCGGATGGCGTCACGTTCTTTTGAAGACACCCGGTAAGGACGCTGGCATAGTGGACGATGGTCGTCGGCAACTATAATTCGGTGCTTCGTTAGTGGCGTCTGTCGGACATTGGAGGTTGATGCAAAACAATCGCGGAACAAATTGATAAGATTCTCTATGCAGCGTTTCTGACTGGGCAAGAGGTGTGGGTTCAAATCGGTCTGAATGGCTGTAGATGTCTCATTGTCGAGGTCTGACGTGTTGGATAAAGCGTACTGGCCTGTCTATTCTCCAAGTTCTTCAAAATAAGCGACCGTCGTGTTCGCCATCAAATGTTGGGGTTCACACGTGAACTTTGTCACTAACACTTCGGCTTGCCCACGGACAAGTTCGACAAGGCCCCGAGCTACACAAACTTGTCGAGTGAGAAGCAGTGACATGTTAGCTTCGGCAATGCCACGCGTGTCGGTGCTGTGATCACATTTGACTGCGACGAACTTGCTCGCTCTCGGAGGGATTGTTATGTGGTCGTCAGAGACGCGCAACATCTTTTTCCGGAAGTCCGTGTTGCTATCAATGGCTCGCTTGGTTGAAAACGAGACTGTGAGCTGCTGCCGAAGGTCTATAACAGCACCATACTCTTGCAGAAAATCCATGACTAGAATCAGATCTTTACAGCAGTGTTTTAATACGGCAAAGGTGCCAGTGAAAGTAAGACCACAGATCTCTATGCGGCAAGTGCACATGCCAATCGGCGTCATGACATGGCCACCGGAAGTGCGCATCATTGGCCCAGACCAAGGCGTAAGAACCTACGGAGTGTCGTTGCTAGCTGGCTGCTCATGACGGAAAAATCGGCGCCGGTATCCACAAGTGCGGTCACATCCCAACTGTCGGCAGTTACAAAAATTTCCCCGGAAACAATGCGTTCGCAGCACGTCGGTAAGTTCGTCGGATCGGGTCGTCGCCGCTCGTGTCGTCGCGTCAAATCGTCGGATTTAGGCTGTTTATTCTGAGCCGTAGCGACGGCCTCACCCCCGGAGGTCGCTGTGTTTAGTTTTCCCGGTGAGGGGACGTGCCTCTGAATTGCCCAGAGGAGGAGTATCCACTGGGTGACCCAGAACGCCTCGGGGATGACGATCGCGGCTGCCGTTGCTGTGACGTCGGGTGCACCTCGTTAGCAGCCAGGTATTCCACAATCTCCTGTGGTCTTTCTTCATAGCGAGGTCGAGGCGCGTTCGTTGGGAATCCTCTTAAGCCCATTCTCCGGTATGGGCAATTGCGTAGAATGTGGCCAGGCTCGCCGCAGTGATAACGGAGCGGCCGTCTGTTGGGTGTGCGCCACAAGTGCGCCTTGCTGATGGCGGGACGCTGGTCTTGCTGTGGCTCGACGGGGCGCAGATCTTGTTGCTGCTCGACGGGACGCAGGTAGCGAGGCGGTGGTCCGGCAACGGGGCGGAATGAATGTGGCTCGGGGGCAGGTCGACGTAGGACATCACTATACGTCATAATGCATGGCTTCGATTGTGGTGCTGGTGGTGGCTGCACCGCTCGCCGGATTTCATCACGAATGACGTCTCCGGTAGAATAATTCACGGCAGGTGGTGCATTCAAGTGGAGGTTCTGCAGTTCTTCGCGAACGATGCTCCTCACAAGCTCCCGCAATGCCTCGTCCCTAGCTGCTGGCACGGACGCGCAGTAGGGTGTGGCCGCTACGCTTGCCTGACGGCCGTATTGGGTACAGCGTTCCTGCAGTGAACGTTCCATGCTCGTAGCTTCTCTCGCGAAATCTGCAACAGTTCTTGGAGGGTCACGAATGAGGCCAGCGAACAACTGTTCCTTCACCCCGCGCATGAGGTGCCGTACTTTCGTTGCCTCGGGCATGGAGTGTCGTCCCGATTGAAAAGTCGCGTCATGTCCTCGACAAACATGGCCACGCTCTCATTTGACTGCTGAGACCTCGAACGGATTGCTATCTCTGCGTTTTCTTTGCGCTTACTCGAGCTGAACGTTGTGAGCAACTCACGGCGACAGACGGCCCAGTTGACGAAGGACGTCTCGTGGTTCTCAAACCACGTCTTGGCCGAGTCTTGCAGCGCGAAGTACACATTCGTTAGCTTCCGCTCGTCGTCCCATTGGTTGAATGCGGCCACACGGTCAAAAGTGGCCAACCAGTCTTCGATATCCTCGAACCGGTCACCGTGGAATGATGGCGGTGATCGAGGTGCGAGAAGGACGTACGGTGGGGCGTTGCTGGAATGCTGACTTGTCTGGCTGCCAGTCGTGGATGTCATGGTTCGTAGCGGGGTGGACAGTGGTTCAAACTCAGGTTGTAGGCCTCGGAGGCGACGCCTGGCTTTATGGACAGGAGTCGCGTCCACGCGTTGATGAGCAGCGTCACTGACGTCTTCGGGGGCAACGTACATGGGATCTTACCCCGCAAATCCACCCTATGTCACCAACACACGTAGCAAGCAGCACAACAACCAAGCTGGCCCTTTTTAATCAAGCGAAACTCGAGCGAGACGAGGATGACGCTGAGCCACACGCCAATATATTCGGCCACTTGGTGGCACTAGAAGATGGGCAGCGGTGTGTGAATATCTTTGTTTCACCCAGAGCCAGCTAGACACAATTGCGACAGCTCTTCACGGGCTTTATAAAGCTGCTATTATTCTTCCCATAGCCACTTCCACAAATAAGTTTTATGCCACCGGGATTTTTCATCCTCTTCGAAGTCTCCTTTTCCTTCACCGCGCCCGAAAGATAACTCGCCTCTCCGGCACAGTTCTTGGACGCTGGCTTCTCAACCAGGCTAATATTTCCCCCATCCATTCAATCCCTCTGCCAACTACTTCCCCGCCGGAAGCTACTAACCTCCGTATATTTTATCTTCCAGCCAATATGTCGCCAGTTCTGCATGCTGGCCGCCGGCATGCTGCTGCCTCTCATCATAATCCGCTCTTCAACATTTTTGCAGTCGCTTACACGGATGCCTCATTTGTGGCTCCTCGCGGGTCCAGAAGTCCGGTCCTCTTTCATCCTAGTCTATCTACGCCTGTCACTCACACTAGCGGCCCCTTTCTCCCCCATCCGGATATCATTTCACTTAAGGTCCTCTCCATCATTCATGCCATTCAAAGTTTTCAGTACCTCATACCTGTGCCCCATTATATTATATACACTTACTCCCAGGCGGCTATCCGTGCTATTCAATCGAAAGCTCTCACGCCTCATCTGTTCATGGCGCTTGAAGCCGCACTTGTTGCGCTGCAGGCTTGCCCTGTCTTTCTCCGATGGATCCAGGACACTCGAGGATTGATGGCAATGAGTTGGCTAACCAACTCTCCTGTGAAACTCACAACCGGTACCATTCATACATTGGCCAAGGTCCTTGGAGGGCCGGTCGAGACTGTCTCTTCACGCCGCCATCAACGAATATAACAATGCTGCTCGCTTAGATTGCAAACTCTACCCCGACCGTCATTCTAATATCTCCATTAGGGAGGCTCACGTCCTTCGGCAGATACAGCTCCATACGCTCATAACCCCTAAACGGCTTTATCTGTACCAATTCCGCCGTGATCCACCATGCCCCAACTGCCCTTTCCCTTATGCCAGCCTTTCCCATGCCTATTTGCATGCTCCGTTGCATTGCAATCGGGTTTCTTTCCCATCCCCTCCCCTACTATCTGGAACTAGGTGGACTGGCTTGGTGCTGAGGGTGAGGAAGAGAAGCGCCTGCTTGTCTAGCAGACCATTGATGTATTAGGCGCCTAACAGCAGCGCTTCAATAAAGTCTTCTATTACTACTACTTCCGAGGGCTACTGAATCAGATAAACCACTCCCAAGACACATTTAACAAATGCTTATCCTGTTGCTTCTTGCAACCGTGCTCGGCCTCACCGAAGATGTGGGTGCCCAGGTGAGACACCTTTTTTGGTAAGAGAAAACAAGCGACATATCGTCCTGCTGGCAACTCTTTTGAGGTTATGCAAAACCTTATGAACATATGAATTCATATGTGTTTTGGCCTTCGCGCTTACGGCAGCAGGCGCCTTTCGACGAGATTCACATTTTTGTCGGAAGGTTTCAGCAACAGCCATGGTAACCGAAAAAGAGAAGCCAGCAACCAAAAGCTTGCGTACCTGAGATTCAACACTATCTGCCATTTTGGGCGGACACGACATGCGAAGTGTCGATGACGGCCAGTAGTGCAATCGATCTTTTGCCAGTCTTAACAGTCTTTAATGGGACCAGTCATAGAGTATAAGTTCTCACTTCGCACTTGAAAAATATGCCTTGGAAAATACGCACTTGGAAAATACCCTCAGCCTCAAGTCGAAAACGCGAAAGCGAATCACACCTTGCTACAGGCGTCCACGGGTGAAACAAAGGTATTTACCATACTTGTTAAACTGGCCTAACACCTGTTCAAGAGACATTTCAAATGAGCATTCATTACAGCCATTTATAAAGATCCTAAAATCACATACATGTCTAAAACCATGAAATGTGGGTTTCCGATAAGACTGATTCAAACGACCATCAAAATGAGCTAACAAACATTACATACAATGGGCGCCGCAAACCAACCTACGCAAATACATTTAAACTGCAGAAGAGCTGCTTGTCAAGGACAACACTGACACCCAAATAAAAGCCTCGGAGCTTCAAATGATTGTTCGTGAATAGACCTGCTGAGGACTGAGAAGAAAGCTGTCTCGAAATTTCTAGACTATCCCACGGAAGCTAAATATGCAATTTGTGGAATGGAATAACATAAATCACCCGAATCAACACAAATCCTATACCACCCGACGGTTACTCTGGAGAAACTCTGAAACTTCGGACTTCTTAGGAAGGGAAATTCATATTGATCAACCTAGGCTTATCTGACAGAAAAGTCTTGCACAGTGCTGCCAAGAATCATTTTTACATAAGAATAGTTCTTAAAGAAATAAAATCACATGGGCCTTAGCACTGAGAAACGAATTAAGGGAATTTCCTCTTCAGCTGGAAATGTCATTATCTAACCTCGTCGCATTATATCTTTGCAGAAGTTCATAACTTTAGTTTTAAAGAGGGCATCGCGTCTCCTAACAATGATAATGTTATCAATGGCTTGCAGGGCTTTTTCTTGTAAGCTCTTCGCTGCATGACATACCAAAACCTCCGCGTTTGTGCACCTGTAGAAGAAAAATTTAGGGATCTTTGAAGTACTTGACAATGCCATTTAAACAGGGCTCGAAGGGCTGCTGCTAGTTTTGAAACACAATTCCGGATACTGTGCACACCCTCAAGAAGGCCTCGCACGGTTTTTTCAACTGGCAATATTGGAAATATATCGGTTGGTGGTGCGCAGATAGACAGCTGGCACTTGTGCATGAAAGTCAAACTCTGGATCAAGGTATAGAAGCTTGGGAATGGTGGTTAGACATCACTTCAGTGCACAAGACGGGGACGAGAGATTGAGCTGAAAACATAAAAACGTTAGACCTTTCTGTGAAACTTGTTCGACGTATCCGGAGTAGAATCTTTGACGACCACCACAAGCTTCCTATGTTCACTTCTTTGAAGGCGCTTCAGTAGACAGGCCCAACTAACCTCTGTAATTTGAGCAGCCTGGGTGTTGAGGCTGTGGTACATGCGTAGAGCAAGCCCATCCGTATAGTGACTAAAGCATGCAAAGTGTAGGCAGTCCTGGAAAAGCCTTACTTGTTATTGTAGCGTGTGCAACAGCAGCCGCTAGGCGGCTGCTCATCGAGAGTTCTCGTTGGATAAATTCGATGGAAAAGAAACAGAGTGTGGAATTATACCGTAAGTGGAAAATGCAGATCAGGAAGGAAGATTTCTTTGATAACTCAAGAGGCAGTGCCCTACTTTTCGAAGCTAGATCAGGGTGCCTTAGAACACGCAGCTACAAAAAGAAATTTAACAATGGAGATGACACATGTGCTGTATGTGGAAACTCCAGTGAAACAATTGACCATATTATACTCGAATATAATGGTATCCATCCGGAAGTTGATGCAGGCGCAGTAACAGTTCCTGAAGCTCTGGGGTTTAGAGATACCAGTGGCCGGGTGAATAAACCGGCGGTGGAAACTAGCAAAAAACGACTGGAAGATTGGTGGCTTAAAAGCAGATAAGTGACATAATGTTAGTAATGTAGGAACAAAAATTTAATAAATAGTATGATGGTTTAGTTAACCATTCTAAATCAATAATTAAGATATATGGAGAAAAATGAGCATGATAGCTACTGCTACCACCCCGTTTCAAATGGGACGCTCCTATATTCCATCCCTTCCATCCATCCATCGTGCGCGGACTCGAAGTGGCCCCGTGGCGTTCGAGAAGAAGCTGAAGTCTGTTGCTGTCACTCAGTGCTCTCTGGATCTGCTCTTCGGTGCTTACTAGGTCAACTCCTTATTAAAACCAACCTTCAGGTTACGGGCCTGAACGGCTACGAGACACTGG
Source organism: Amblyomma maculatum (assembly GCF_055883805.1). Classification (NCBI taxonomy): domain Eukaryota; kingdom Metazoa; phylum Arthropoda; class Arachnida; order Ixodida; family Ixodidae; genus Amblyomma; species Amblyomma maculatum. Next base: position 160,046,405 of record NC_139353.1, on the reverse strand, counting down.
TGGAGGTGAGGCCTTGAATTACATGTCTCGGGCCTCTCGTGCCACGTAGCCGTTCAGGCCCGTAACCAGAAGGTTGGTTTTAATAGGAGGTTGACCTAGTAAGCACCGAAGAGCAGGTCCAGAGAGCACTGAGTGACAGCAACAGACTTCAGCTTCTTCTCGAACGCCACGGGGCCACTTCTTCGAGTCCGCGCACGAAACTCTCGATGAGCAGCCGCCTAGCGGCTGCTGTTGCACGCTACAATATCATCTTTGAGGATCCTACGCAGTCTTTCCGTGGCCTCAGGAAGGCTTGATCGCTCGAAAGAGCGCGAGAACTTCATCTGGAATAGAGATATGCTTTGGGGGGAGGGGGGGGGGTTATATGTTTGCCCTGTCTGGCAAAAAATGCTATATCGGGGCATGGTCTCAATTATCATTTAAAGGAGCATTCTAAAAACGTAATGCAACCAGAAACGTTTCCGAACTTAAGCATGTAATGCCATATATGTGTGTGCCCATATTTAAGGAAGCCAACATTCTCGACAGAAGCGTAAGCACAAAGCTGGAGATTTTGGTAGAATTTTTCCACACGAAAAGAACATTGACTCGTGCATCAGCAAATCCTCGTTAAGCTTGTACTCGGCTAGGCGCGGCTATCTGAAGAAATATGTGAGGCTAATTTGCATTTCGTGACTAGTAAAAATGCCATGTGCTATTCCTTGATCTCTATTTCCTTTGTTTTCAAGCCTTCGGTACTCGACAGTTCAAGCCGTTGGGTGTACACGGTTTTCACCTTGAGGGAGATTTAGAGGTCGACCTTATGTGTTATGCCTGGTGGTCGCCATGTGACTTTGGGGCATATTAATGCAGGCCACCAAGTGACCCGTGACCATTGTCAAGGTCAAGGTCACGTGAGGTGCCTTCGGGTATGCACCGAATTTACCTTGAGGGATATTTACAGGTCAAACATCTGTATTAAGCCGGGGGGTCGCCATGTGACTTTAGGGGTATAATCGCGTAGGCTACCAAGTGGCCGTGACCACTGTCAAGGTGAGGTCAAGGTCAAGTGACCTGATGGTCTCCATGAGACTTTGGGACATAGTCACGTAGGCTATCAAGAGGCCCGTGACTGTTGTCAATTTCAATGTCACGTGGAGCGACGTCATTGTGCCTTGGAAGCAGTGGGTGTTATAGGGGCGATACATGTATAAATAGGAGCCAAATGGCTCCTGCCTAGGTTACAACACTGCGTGAGATGGAGGAGTACGAATACCCTGCTTCTGCAGCGTCGGAACGCAAAGAAGGTGTCGGAATGAGGCCTCGAAAAGGCGGCGTGCCGAAAAGACTGATTTTACGTTTAGAGAATCGCACAAAATATTTAATCCAAGTTGGTTAATGAAGGTAGCCATGTTGATGAAGCTTTCGCCTCCCTGCAAGCTTAATCAGAGTTAAATCACTAGCTGCTTTGTTTCCTTGTTTCTGATAATAGCTACATTGGCAATCAAAGAGATCATAAAATTGTGGATACCTTTTAAACTTCAATCTGTTAACTATAGCTTCATGGCACCGACCATATGTGACATGTCATGTGACCACCTATATAAATATGGCTGGCAGACAGAATAAATCAGTTGATAGCACAGTTTTAATGTCGTCTTCTGTTATGTGGTTGTTTTTTGCGCTGTCTTCGCTTCAAGCATGATCGACCAACCAGATTCGCATCGGTTTCTTGAAATCGTCGTTCACCTATGTGTACTTTCCTCCTTGCTCAACCAATCTGCTTACCCTAATTTTGGCCGTGATGTTCTCAAACACGCTCTATTAGTGAAACACCACCCTAGCTAGGCGTGGAACGTGGCAACCACTATGCTTCATGGAGTTCTGTTGTTATTGGTAAGCACATAAAGGTGCAACTGGGGGGAAAAGAAGGGAATAGTTTCGTACTACTAGTCCAGCTTGCATTTTTTGCTGTGCTAAAGAACAGTATACATCGTCATATACAAAAGCTATGAAAACAAAGATACTGGGGGCACAGTAATAATCCGCAAATCGGCGCATTCCTGCAGAAGGTTAGGGCTCGCACACAAAATATAAATGGTGTATATTTGCGTGTACAACTATCGACGACTGTTTAAGTTATAAAGCGCGTGCACATTGAGCGGGAAACGTTCGCGTGACACTTTCTGGCGAGCGTAGTCGGCAGCTGTAGGCGCCGCTTGTGGCTATACGCGGCGAAGGCAGTGGACGTAGCATCTACTGCAGCACACTTGTATTTTGCGAACAAATAAAGGTGCAACCACTACTAAAAGAATTGGATAGTTTAGGTATTGTTAGCTCAGCTTGTATTTTATGTCGTGTGAATGAGCAGCGTACATCCAGTTACTACAAAATCTTTGCAAATAAACACGAGGGGGGCGTGATAATCCACGAATCTGCGCATTTCTGCGGGAGTTCAGGATTCACACATTGAATGCTAAATAGTGTATGTTTTCTGCGTTTAAGCTGAAGCACTCGCGAGTCATTTGCTGGACACGCACTAGAAAAACGCAAGGGAGTTGAGGCAATTGTGCGCGCTGCTGCGGGGGATCTGTGCGAGATGAAGACTGCGGTCTTGTTCTGTGCGGGCAGTGCAGGCAGTGCGATGATGGGACTGACGCGGCGGCGCATGCTTTCTTGCGCTGGTTGTGAACAGACTGAACACAGTTTTGTAAAAATGCTTTACTAGCCGAAAAATGTTTAAGTTTGATCAACACGCGCTTCAAACAGCATCTCGAGAGGTATTGCTTCGTTCAAAGTTGTTTCCGCTCGTCTAATGTCGAAAGGTGTGCTTGTTTCATTTTCCTCTTAGATTTTGGACCGAAAGAGCGACGGGCAATAGCTCAGCGAACAGCAACACGATGCTAACCCCCCCCCCCCCCCCCCCCCCCCAGTTTTGTGGCGCACAGGCGGATGGAAATATTGCACACGTCGCTTTTTAAATGCGAGAGCGCTTGTCGCTAAAACTAGCCAACTCTCATAACATATATATGACTAATATGCTCCTGATTGTATGCCTAAATAACACACCACGAGCTCATCGATTTTAATCCCCTCGACAGTTACTAGACGGAAACCCAAAACAAGTCCTCCGAGGATAACTAAGGTCGCATATTATAGTGAGTCTGAAAGAAAAAGCAAGAACTCTTTTTGCTAAAGAAAAACAAAGCTTTAATGGCCACCGTCCACGGTGTCCATGCAAGAGTACGGCGGACTCTGCAAATAGCAGACGACATGGGGATGGTATGCCGTTGTGACTGTAGCGGCCAATGGTTGCCAGAGCAGGAACTTGCTTTCAATGTTAGTAATAAAAATTCATTTTAAAACTATCTACTGCACCGAATTAGCTCACATGTTTAGGATTTATAATCTAACATAGGTGGAATGAAATCCAACAATCAGTTTATGATCCATTGTTAG